>NC_050480.2:92440001-92744549 GCF_012460135.2 Molothrus ater | reverse complement strand
CATAAGCTCTATTCTTTTCTGCCCCAACAGCAGACAACAGTTTTATTTAAAGTGCAGAACTATCTTACTTTAAAATTCTGATCTAAAAAGGCTTTTGCCTTGATAAGAGATAGGAATAACAACAGACCTACTAAGCAACTCACTTTATGAAGTGTAGCAGAAGATCTGTGACAAATTTGGCAGATTTGACAATAGGACTTCCAGGTTCATTAAATGTGCGAGTATTGTGTTCGATGTACCGCACTTCCCACATTAACGAAGAAAGGCGCCTGTATCAAAACAGTTGGCAGGAAAGAAAAGGGAAAAGAAATAAGGACAACTTCTAGCAATATATATGAACTGGGGGAAAAACCTTACAGCCCTCTTCTCATTCACCATTGTTTTCCCTTACATCAGAAAATGTGCACATCGGATATGCTGCCCTGAGTGACCAGCAGCAGGCAGCTTCCTCTGGCTTCCCATTCTTATGTTATATTCTGTGGTAATCTCTACAAATGGCCTAAAGAACATATATTCACTTCAGCTTTTATTTTTCCTTTATGATATATATAACCCATCCTACATAGCCTGTGAACTCGGTTAAGGATTAACAAAATAGTAATAAAAATCTTTTACAGTATACCTTTTTCTGACAGACAACAATCAGATTTCCCCTGATTTAATAACCTAACTATAGAATAGCCACATTATAGAAAATTATGCACAAAAGCAGAATAACTGAAAAAAATAGATCCCTATATAAAAAAGGTAAAATAACAAGATAGTAATGAGTGATGGCATAAAAGTTAGTTTTAAGGTAAACCTCATGAAGAACCACCAAAAATCAAAAGTGATCTGAACAATCCACTAAATATATATATAAATCACTGCAAAGTGCAACAATATGGTTGCTTATTACCTAACTAGGCCTCAGCAATATTACAAACTAAAAAAGCCCATTTATTGAAGGTGTGTTGATTACCAAAAATAACTGCTTTCTCTTTTGACAATAGAAACCAAATCCAGCAAAAAGTTCTCTCTATCTGACAGCAAAGCAGTGCATTATAGAAGAGAAAGTTGGATTACCTCATATGACACAATAAACATGGAATTCAATACTGCAATAGAATGACAAAAACCAGAGGTGCTATTTTGAAAATGAAAAAGCAAATGTACTTTAGAATTCAATCTTCATTTAGCATGTATAAAGCATTAAAAATGAATTTTGAAATTTGGCGCAAAACAAAATCCTATCCATATTTATTCAAAAGAAACTAAAGTGACACTGATTTTAAAAATAGAAATAGAACAAAACCTCAAGAAAACTGAAGTAATTTAAAGAACTATACTCCTATATAGATATTTACTAAAAAAAAAGAAAAAAACCCACAGCAATTGAAATCACAGTTTAAGAAAATATCAAAACAGTATCAAAAAGTATAAACTTTTTTGTTGCTGTAGAACAATTCAGAAGTTCAACACCAATAATTCAAGAAGTCCGATTCTGTGTAGCTGTTCAAGTGATACAAAAATATTTTTTAAAGCACATAAGGACAAAAAAAACCACTTGAGATATTTCTAAGGTCTCTCATATTAAATTTTGAAAATACTTAAACTATTAAGTGGAAACTTTATATCCTTTGGACTAAAAGTTACTTTACTAACCCTGGAATTTGAATCTCACATGGAAAAAGTCATTTACATAATCAGGAATTTGAATGCCATGTCATTCTAAAATACATTTTGGAGATGTTCAATCCTTTGTTGAGTTTTAGGAAACAGAAACCTAGATCAAGGATATTAGATGAAAGGAAATAAAAGCACACACCCGTGCCCACCTCCTAGTTTGTATGACAAGACAAAGAGCTACCAAAAATAAAGCTGCTGGTAGATCACAGCAGAACTGAGAATTGGGTCTAACCTGTAAAATCTGCTTTCCAGTCTTTGCTTAATGGTACTGAGGTCTGTGGGATATGCCACAACAGTGCAATACATTGGGTAAGCCTGAAGATCCACTGGTGCCACAAATGCAGAAGCAATATCTAGATGAAAAAAAAACAAGCAAACCACAAAACCCCCAGTGTTATATACCACAAAGTTCCATAGCAGTTTTGAGATTCACCCCCCTGCAACATAAGCTATTTCTTCATGTTTGAAATGCACAGCAGTTACCCAAAAATAACAGTAACTAGATATTCCAAATGATTTCTGATATCCTATTTAGAGTGCTTGCTGAGGTTGTGCTGTACATCCCGTTGCTGCAGTAACTGGGTGCCCATTATGTTATGCATGAAGCACCACACTCCCCAAAGGCATAGCCAAGTGCACGTTTGAAATACATGTATTTGAAAAGTAGAAATATTATACACAGATGAAAGCATGCAATTCAATATCATTATTTACAGGCTCATTTCATTTTACTTTATATTGCTACTCTCACATCTTTAAACAAAGCAATACATTAAATTCCTGCCATAAAAACTACAGTGCTATTTCAGCCTCTGTAAGATGTGGGTAAAATCCATGCTTAAAGTAAACAGAAACACTCTCTCCTATCCCTACCTAAAAGCAAGGAAGCCTTCCAAAATCAATCCAATATAGTGCTAGAGGACTGCTGAGCAATTTAAGTCTGTGCTCCTTAACAACCTTGCTTTTTCCCTCCTGTACTTAGAATCATCATGAGGGCTTAGACACATCATTCTAACATCTTGTATCTCAAGGAAAAAATACTGCAATACAAAACCATAAAATCATCTTTAAAAGTATCAAAAGTTTTTAAAAACAGAAAATATGCTGCTGCTAAAAAGATTTCTCCTCTTCTTAAAGCTGTTTACTTTTTTGAATGTTCTAGCAACTGCTACTTTGTACCAATATGCACCACACCTGCTGTAGCTGAATCCCAAACTGAGTGCTCTACCATACGCCATAATGCAATATATAAAATGATTACTCTTAGATGGCACAGCAAAAACAACTCATATTTCATTTCCTCAGAGTTTTAGGGTTTTTCAACAGAAATCTCTAATTTGTCCTACTACACTAGGACAAATTAGATAACTCCTTTGTTTAGGAAGCAAAAGGAGGCTTCTTATGCAGTATGTCATCAAAGAAACCATATGGAATATACAGGTAATCAGAATTATTTCAAGAGTTGAGAGGTTTTTGGCTTTTTTTGAAACATAAATCTTACTTTGCATTAAGTGCTTCAAAAATCAGTTAAATAAAGTTTTTGTGACTTTTATATTTAATGCATGACCACGGTTAGCCCAAAACCTACGACTGCTGATTGAACATCTTTTGATCCCCATAAAGACATACAGAAGACTTATAATTCAGCCTGTATTTACTGATGGATCTCCATCCAGACATTCATCTGTGATCAGGTAAATTTTGCAGCAATGTGTTAAACATTTTAACAATTACTTTTTCAGAAGCTGCCTGTAAAGAAAAATTGCTCTGCAACTAAATAGCAAGTAGCTTTCCTAAGGTAAATAAATTACTTTGCCCTCAACATTTTATGTAATTAAAGAAATGTGGGGAAGAAATCAGGAATTAGCAGAGGGAAAATCCACACATAGATATTCATTATCTAAGTAAATCTATGCTTTTTTCCTCCTCCCCCATCTGTCCATAATGTAGTTAATATTCACTTAATCATAAAGGCTTTAATTTTATCCCCAACATGAGATTCTGGTAGCTAAAGTTAAAAAATCAAGTAACTTGCTTTTAACATATAAAACCCAAACCCCTAGCATATGTCAAATTATCTACCAAAAAGCAACGGTTACCTTGGGAAAAAGAAAAAAAATGTAGGTTTCACAAATACTCACTATAAAAAAAAAAAACTTCAAAATGTTCAATGAGAAAGTTTTGTTGTGTATTTTCTCACATTCATTTTGGTAATTTCAGAAGTGCTCATGATCTTAGTCTGAAAAACATCAACTACAAACATACCCATATTATTCAGAATTTACCTAGAGTCATAAGCTGGTTTATCCCTGCAATAATTCTGTCACACTCCTCATCTCGGGCCCTGGAACCCCACTCTCCATCCAAAGGTTTGTAGAGCAGCGTTCTACGTTCATCGTCAGTTAAAGGAACACTAGTTCCCAGTTCTTCTGGAAACACAGCTGGAACGGAATATGAAAATTCAATCAAACATAAATGTTTGTATCTTGTGTAATACATATACTTGTAAATCCAAGATACCATGAAATCATTTTTATAAATGCATAGCCCTTGATTTGCTCAAAGACATTTTGGATATATCCAGTATCCTTTCTGTATATTATTCTGTGTTACATTTAAATCCTTACAATGCAGTTTGGTGTAGAGGTCCTCCCCGAAGATTTATCCTCTTCCAAATACTAATTGTAAAATTCATTTTAGAACCAAGTTAGACACTCATTTATCATAGTTAAAACTTGTGTTTTGGTTTTGGAGTTATTCTGTGTTTAAAAGCCAATATTTTAGGTAATAAGTTATTTTGGTAAGGAATGGTGGATGATTTCCAGATAGTTTAAAGATAGCTTTGACATTGCTGCTAAAACATTCTCCAGGTAGTGGTTCTACATTGCCACAGTTTTGAAGTCAAATGCTAAAATGACAGCTCCTGGGTATGCAAATTAATAGTCTTATCACCTTAGCATCCTTGAGGACCTACCAGTTTTGACAATTTATACTGTAACAGCAGATTTTTAAAGTATGATGTTAAGCAGTCCTCTTAACAATTTTAAAAAAAAGTTGATATTTGTGAATATAGCAAAAAAATCAAATTCAGGTTTAGTTATCTTAATCAGTATTATCTGAAAATTAATTTTCCTTTCTTAAGACAATAGGAATTGGCCTCTACTAAAAAGTAAACAGGGGCAGTCTATTTTAATTATCTATTTTAATCACGTTATCACTCTAACACCTGTCTTTTACTTATGATAAAGAGGTACCCATTAAAAGAAGGATTGAACCAAAATAAAAAGTTGAAATGAACACAAGTACAATTAAAACAATTAAGAATTATTTATGCTTACTTTCGAGAGACAACATTATCAAATGTTCCATGGAAAGCACAAGGAAAAAATGCGGATTCTACTTTGCTTTTTAACAAGAGTTCTATGAAGTCTTAGAAAAACCCAAGCAACCAACCAACAAACTGTGAACATGTGAATAGTGCCCATGCTATGCTGTCCACCATGCAGCCTGTGTATTTGCTACATGTGCTGGGTCAGAGGGAGAGGAAAATGCTGCTATTACCAAACTCTCTCACAGGCACAGGTTGCATCTGCAATGCACTGAATGTCTGCAGAAATGCTGGCATATCTTAAAGCAGCAGTTTCCTCAAGCTGACCTAGATAATGGGTTATCTTCCTAATTGTACAAAGAGTTAAGTTTAACAGTACATTATGTATAGCATTTTTTGTATTATTTCTATTTTCAACATCACTCAGTTTATCTAGCATTGCTGGTTTTTCCCACTTCCTTTATCTTGATTCTCTTTTAGGTTAATAACTGATTTAAAGATATTCTTTAAATGCAACTGCTTTGTGGGCCTTCTTCCCCCTCCCCCCAAAAAACAGGATTGTTTATGTAAAACCATATAACATATTTTTTCTTCTTAAAATACACTTGCAAAGCAAATTATATTAATAATGTAACATACCATTACTTGGTATCAGCTCCATGTCCCAAGGGCTCATCTTCTCAGTATCACCATTGTCCCAGCTTAAAAATAACCACACTTAAATTATCCACTAATATTGCTTCAACAATGTAATTATTTAATGTTTGTAACAAAACTTTAATTTATACACCACAGAATATTATAATAAACTGGTACAGTGAAATGCATGACTGAATTTAATGAAAGTAAGTTTCTCAGTCAGTACTTCAAATGAAGGAACTAATTAACATAAAAAAGATCGAAGATAAATTTGCTAACCAGACATTGTAGCACTGAAATAAGCTATCAGGATAATCAGGCTGAAGAGGTTCCTGGCTTTCAATTGTTCCAAACCACCAAGCATCATCTATAACTGACCTGAAACGATCACCTAGGTAAGAACAAAAAATAATTTCATCAATATAAGACATGTACCCTCCCAGAAAAGCAGGTGTAGATATATCTGGCTTGATCCTGAATACAGAAATCCTTCTGAACATTTACAGCCTCAGCAGGCAAGCATGAGTCAATGCTCTGTTAAAAACTAACAAAACTATTACATTCTTTTTGAAGATTGTTTTTTAACCAAAATAAAAGTTAATATGGCATTTTAGAAAAATAATGATTTGCAAATCTACCTACATATTCTTTACTTATGAATTTATTTCTTAATTTCATAAAAAGGTAAGACATTTCAATGTTTTGAGACTCCTTTAAAGCTCAAATCTACTTGCATTAAATGCTACATGCTACCTTAAAATAACTGAACACTGTGACACTTCTGTATGGGGAATATTTTACAAGCTGCTGAGCTCGTCCTCCTTAGTTCCTGAAGTGCTTTTTCAGCAATGCAAATGTAACTCAAGAGGTTCATTCTCTTTACTATGCAGGCAATCTGACTGATAATAGAATAAAATTTATTAAAGCTTGCTCAAAAGGTTAGCAAAGTAATTTACTGTGACTTGCAACGGCTTCACTACCACAAAAAATTCACGCAGCTGAGAAAAAAGGTCAGAAGCATTATTAAAAAAAATTACACATGAGAATGCATGTATTACACACCATCATAAAGGCTAACATTTTCTATAACACATGCCACAAAATTAAGAAACAATTTTACTGTAGTATTCTGTTCAATATAAGAAAAAATGTAATTTAAGCTTGAGATTCCAAGAACTACACATTTTTAGGTGGGATTTGAATATATACACACTCTCAGCTGCTGCAGTATTTGTTCCATTTCTATACATCCACCCTCTGCCCAAATGCTTGCTGAAGTTGTCTGAAATAATAGGAAGTAAATCTATTCTCAAAAATGGTCTGCTTTCTTTACTACATTTTAAAAAAATTTGAATGTAATGGATAACTAGTAATTCAGGACAATTATAAAGCTTCTATTAATAATCCTAATTGTGCTGAATAGAACCAAGTAAACCAGAAATATGTGAAATGCAAGATCAAAAATGTAAATAAGGGCTGATGTTTTATTTTGAAAGAATAATTTATCTTCTGAAGAGCTATAAAATTAGTTTTCCAATACAGCCTTCCCTAGTGATCAGTTTTACAAAGAAACATCCATAGGTACAACTAAGAGTGAGTTCACTGAGCTGAACATAAAGCAGATCAAAACCACTTAAAGAGGCATATATTGGCAGCTGCTTCTAAGTTCTCAAGAGCCACAGCATTCCTACAGACAGAATGCTAAAGCAGAAAACATGAGTGAAAGAACCATCTCCTGAATCTCTGCTTTCCCCATGTCCTCTGTGCTACCTCATCTATACAGAAAGCAGTCAAAAATCCTTTAGAAGAAGGTGGCTCTAGTGCAATTTTCCAGAACTGAGTATCCGTGCATAATGCTCACTTGAGGATAACAAAAAATGTATGTGCAACTCACAGTGGCTGCTATGTAAGAGACAGGCATGCACACCTGCCTAAGACACGCAGCAGGAAGCTGCAGGAATGCTACTGGGATAGCTTTTAGCCCAAGTATTAAACCTGAAGTTTAACTATAGTAAGATAAAAATATGCAGTAAATAGAATCTGAATGCAAATAAGAACCTGTAATTTCAAATTTTGTTTGTTCCTTCTAAAAAGATTAATACAATTATATAAATTTAATATTAAAAGATATAATAGATACACAGATATTTTTTCCAAAAACAAAGCCAAGACAACAACAAAAATTTACATTATTTGCATTGGAAGCTTGATAAAAGGTCCTGGTACTTCCAATACTTTCTGTGTAGCTTGGATTTATTCCAGACTGGAAATTTCTTGAAATACAGCATCAGCTCAGGAAGCCTGGCTAGGCTGTCACAAACAAACTATGGCAATCATTCTGCTGCTGCTGCAATGATTTTGTGCAAAAACATGGCATGGCAGAGGAGGACAAGACTGCAGATCCATAACCATAAGGAAACAGCAAAGCTTAGTGACCTATTAGTAGATCTTCATCAACCTTGTCACTTATGAGATCTTTAAACTGAAATGATCTTGGAGAGGAAATCAAGGTTTACATTTCTTATTGGATCACAAGCGTAGGGTCTTTACCAAATTCCCTGAAGAACTGAAGATGAGCTGTCTTTTCAGACAACATAGTGTGAAGTATGAGATGATATGGAACTTATTCCTATGGCATCATGTAATTTATACATGTAAAGTAGCCAACCTAAGGATACTGCAGAGGCATACAACCTAAGGATATCAAAGGACAGGAGATTAATTCATTCCACAGCTGAAAGTTGATCTTTGTCATCATATGGAAAAGATGACTTGGAAATAGATCTGACTGGAGGACCTACCAGTCATGGGCATTGTTCCAATATCCAGTACTCCGAAATAACTGGGCACAGGCAAAGTAAAAAGAATCCAAGTCATTCCCTCATCACTTGGCAGCAAATTATAACTATATACGCTTCAGTGAAGCTAAACCATAGGGTTTAGAAAAGAATTCAAAAAGTATAAGATGGAAAGAGCATTCTTTTTGTACAATCTAGACATCAATTTGCAATTTATGAAAAAGTATTCCCATGTTTTCAGCAGAAATTTCAGAAATTGATAAAAAATAATCCTAGTAGCAATGCAGTTGTAGGAGGGCCTTCAATTAAAAAAAAAAAAAGATACAAACAATATATAGGCTACAAGAAGTTTTCAGCTAGTAACAAACACCACATTCCTAAAACCTATCCCTAACTATTCTCTCTGCAAATATACAACTGAAATTTTCTCTGCACTTTCTTTTAAAGATCACCTGCAATATTTAGCTTGCTTGCTGCCACTTTGGTCAAGGACTACATAGAACTCTCCAGCTAACTATGGGCAGAGTTTACTCTCTGACTTCAGTATAGTATTAGGATTTCTTTACCATAATCTACTTTTAAGAAAGCTATCATGAAAATAGGTAGACACTTAGGAAAACAAACCAAACCACACCACACAACTTTCCCCACAACTCACCTATATTCCATCGCCTATGCTTTGCATCATCAAATTGTTGCCTCAAAACTAGGAAATCTATGACATCTGGCATATCATGGTACCTAATTACAACAGAACACACAACTATTAAGCAATAAACCAGCAAAAGCATAAACCACATAAAATTAACACTTCAAAATCAACACTCGAAAAGCACAAGGCAATATTAATGTAATCATTCCACTTTCAACCTCAACACCCCCTGGTCATCCCCATCCAAGAAAACCCCCAATTTGCATACAGTATTGCTTTCCTTACTTCATGGTGAAGGCTCCTCCAGTCAGTTTACCCGTATCAGGGTCAAGAAAAGCTAGTTTAAGACAGCAGAGAGTAGGCAATCCCACTTCATACTTAATCCCAACTATTTTCATCAGCTCTTGCTCCTAGAATAAATAAAATACTATGTACCACCACTGAAGTTAATTGAAATAGCTTTCTGAAACATGAAAACATGGGTATATTGAATGCACTATATTTCTGCCAGATCATGTCAAAATCAAGAATCTGAAATTTAGTCTTCCACAACGAGCTATATTTCACAATGCAATATGCTTGAAACATATTTTGCTATGAAGTATAACCATCTTATCTGCTCAAGGTGATACAAAAAGTAGTAAAGTTCAAGGTCTGATTTCATTTGACTATAAGTCAAATTTTCCCCCTTATCTTACAATATTAAGAGCACTAGATTTACTTGTATCAGGGACTTACTTCCAGTTAGGTTTGTTTGCGTGTTTGTGGTTTTTGTTGGTTTTTTGGGTTTGTTTGTTTGTTTTGGGGGAATTTGTTTGCTTTTTTTAATATTAAGTTAGAAACAAAAAAGAAAAAAAAGTCATACCCGTAATTCCATTTTATGCCATGGTTGTTTCTTGGGATTAATATTATAAATTTTGTTCTTCTTGGCCATTACAACATATGCTTCATGACCTTGTCGGAAATAGTAAACCTAAAAGTGAAATGTGACAGTTATCCTACAAAGACTCTGTGGAGCTGAAATGCTAAAAAGTCACTGTCATACAATGTGTGTACTTTCTATTTCATCAACTTTTCAGTCTGTTTTCCTGCCAAAGTCAGGGGTTCTCAAAATTTAAGTGGAGGAAAACTTAAAAAGAATTATTATATAAAATTATAGAAACATTTACAAAAAAAAGAGCAGAAAACACTTAGAACATTATTTTCTGTATGGACAAAATACCCTATATTACACATGAATGAGGCTAACAAAATCACTAACAAAACCATCCATTTATCATTGTACCATAGAGCAATTAAATGACAGCAACAATTAATCTACCTGGTTAGACATCACTGCAGGACAGCCCTAAGTTAACTATCAAGTATCACTAAACTCACTATCTAGCCTATCTTTTTCAAACAAGAAATATATTCTAGAAGGAAAAGTCTGTTATTGTTCTGGTAAGATTTTGGTGTTTGCTTCCACATCACTCAAAAAATAGCCTAACAAATGCCTGAAAACTAAAATAGACATTTCCAATGCTTATTAATTTTTTAAATCCTTCTAGTATATATTTCCATGGTTCAGACATCCAGAGTCTAATCCAGTTCTGCTTTGATCTTGTTGTATATATCATACCACATGGATTAATGCTTTTATAATAAGCCATCACTGTAATGAGTTAGTAAGCTGAAACCCATTAACATGTATTCAAGGAATGTATTTGAAATGCGAAACAGAGGTTCCACAAACTAGTCAGAACAAAGATCTGATAAGTGGCTGTATTCTTGGTTCAATTTATGCCAAATAAAAGATGCTCTTTAAATGTCCCAGCATGGGATTTCCATCTAATTGCAGAAAGGAAAGATAGCTTTAATGTAAAGATCCAATACAACAAGAAAAAGCAGGGCAGAAATCACTCTAAGTTTTAAAATACACAAATAAAGACACTAATATTTGTATTCCTACCTACTTGCCAAAACACTTGTATCATAAAACATTATAAAGAAGTCTTTGCCAGGTTTCTACATTAACGAGTACTGAACTCTTAGTGTCATGTGTCAATTTTCTTTTTTTAAATGAAGAACTCAGCACCACTTTTTTTTTAAATCCCTGTTTTCAGAGTATTCAATATGCATAATATCCTCATAGGGACAAAACATACAGCAGCTACAAAAGGCATGAAAGCAGTGAGAATCTCCCAGGCACTGTCAGAATCTATCTGTCAGGAAAAGGAACAGAGGCTACTGAGACACATCTGAAGGCAAATTTACATTACACTCTCAACATTGTGATGATTGTTTCCCATACATTCCAGTGAATCAAAACAAAAAAAGGGCACAGGCTACAAACAATCTCTGCTACACTCAGTGTTTCTGCTAAACCACTACATAAATTCAACCCACTGTTTACAGAAGAGAAATATTCTTTATTTTGCAAATGACTCTAAGCATTGCATCTTCTGGCAGAAGAACAAACTGCAAGATATTTGTGAAATGAAAAAAAATTTCATCTTTTTCCCAGGAAATAATATTTTTATGTTTGGTGAATTCCTGCTTCTGCATGTTTGTTGTAGTACCTAGACAAAACTGGTTTTTATTGTGTTAAGGGCAGAACACTCCAACAAACATGCCTGGCATTTGGGTATTCAGACAGTGAAGTTGCAAGCCCATCTCTCTGGTGTGTTTCCACTGTTCCTCAAGTCACAGGGCAGAGATCTGTAAACAGCACTATTCAGAAAGGGAAATGGATGGTATGTGCTATTCTTATACCCTAAGTGTAACTAAATATAGCACTAGTGGTTTTTTCTTACTTGTTTGTACAGCTTGAGAACAAATTTTAAATATAACCCCCCCCCCCAAATCTTATAAAACATACCTACCATCCAACAAAGTGTTGGAAGGCCACACAATATCTCTTCTCATAATATTCCTCTAATTAAACCAACCCTTTATTTCTGTGAATGTCAAAAGTAACTTTCTAGATGAATACTTTCTTTTCACATATTAAGCAAATCCGGGGAAGGCAAGTATCAGAGAGGAATTTCAGACAGAGCAGCTGGATTACAAACCTACTCTCAATTGGTGCAATTATTCCTACTTTCTAGGCACAGGACACAAAACCTCCTGTTTTCCCACATAAAGCATTTTCAGCAAAAGGATGTACCCTACTTAGATATTCCTAGTACACACTGTACGTGGTATTCAGCAGGTGCCAAGTCAAACACAACTGTTTATCTTACTAAACCAATATGATGTTAAAGTCTCCTGAGCAATATGGTACTGATAAATCCTTGGCTGCTTCACTGTATCCAGATGGTATCAGGCACCAAATATATTTATTTGGACTTGATCTTTTGAACAGCAGAGTCTCCAAAACATGCTTCCTGGAGGGTATCAATCCATAAGCATTCTCTCTAGCTGCAACTCTCAACTTGAAATGCTCCTTCCCTCCCACACTAGACTTTGCTGATGTAATTTTTGCATAACTGTGCTATGAACTGATCAGTGAAGTGATCCAGTAAAAACAAAACTGCTTGCACACGCAACCTCTGCTCCTGATTCTGTTTCTGAGGTGGTGCCCACAAAAAGCTTCAGCTTGGGAACAAAGTTAATCAATTTTGCCACCATGTCAAATATTTCTCCAACAGCATTCTAAAAGTGTGAGCTATACAACAACTCTGTTTAGTAACTCAGAAAACATGCTGCTCCCCAAACAGACAACACACACTGCCCATTACAGCATAAGCCAGCTATTTCCTCTTATTTTAACCTGAGGGGGTTTTAAGAAACATGTACAGACTCTGGCTTTCAAGATTGCATTCTACCTAATACTACTTATTCAGAGAATGCACTGTAATGTTCACCTGCTACATATTCCAAAACAGAAACAGGTGGGTATACTTTTGCTACTGCATTTTGAGACATCTGGGTCATGTTTACAAAGTATTTACAGTCTGGTTTGTATAAAATACATATATACAAAACTTTTTTCGTGGTTTTCCATTGTGATGAGATGAGCAGAAGTTTTTTATATCAGGAACACAAGTGATAAGGACAATATCAGTATTTTTCTTCAAAATAAATGATTTTTTTTTAAATGACATCAAAACAATCATACCAAGCAAAAAACCCCACAACCTTCCCCAGGAGGCTTGATTCCTGGGGTTTTTTTTTCAAGTCCCAAACTGAAGTATGTTTTCCAGACTTAATTTCATATCTGATTTCTTACCTGTTTTTCAGGATCCTAAATGCTCTACAATTAAGGAATACTTTCACAACATAGAGCACCTCGCACAGCTTTTCTACAGGTGTCATAAGGAAATCCACACACTGAATAGCATACAAGAAGGAACACTACTGCAACAGCAGGGAATAATAATATAAAGTAACACTATGCAGAATATTTTCGAAGTACAAAGAAGCAAAAGCAATTTTAGCCAGATCAAAGAATGTTTTTAAGAAAATCCAAAATATTTTGATTAAAAAGTCTCTGGGGGAAAAATGCACAGATGAAAATACAAAAGGCAAAAACAAACTAAAGAAGCAAGGACACAGAGGCAAAAACTACAATACCTCATCTCCCATCTGTGGGACAAATGGGCACCGCCGAGGAACAGTGTCTGTAATCCATGCTGAAGGCAGCCATTCTTCCAGTGTCAAACCATTTTCTGCCAGAACTCCTACAGCCAGCCTCTGAAAAAAACATAGAGGATTTGTACAAAATTATTGTTACTGTGAGGATTAATCTTAACTGCCTTTTGAGATTTTTTGGGGGGTGTGTGGGGGTGAACTCTAACAAAACCTGAAATTAGTAACAGTCCAGTAATTATGTCTCATGCCCAAAAGGATACAATGGAAACATGTCATTCTCTTGAACCAAATTCACATGGTTGCGTTGGCCAAAAAAGCACTAAAATTATACAGCTGCCTCCAATTAAGGAACCTTGCACAAAACAAGGAGGAAGATTTATGAGGTAAATCATGTGAAAATTACCTGGATTGGGCACATCCACATTTACTATATTTACTATAAAGTGCTATGGAACTACATTTTCAGAATGCATTTCTACATCACATACTTGTAAGCAATGACACTCAAGGCAGTTGCTCATCCTAGGTGCACACTGCTTTCTGTACCCAATAAGTCAGATAAAGCAGGGGTTTGTACAGCCATTCAGGCAAGGCTGCTTTGAAATTCCTAACAGGATCTTGTGAGTGTGTACAGAAAGCAACCCTGGATGTCTGTACAGAAATCCACTTCATACAGCCACTGCTGGAGGACTGCATCTCCAGACTGCAAGTAGGATATGCCACGTGTAATTCCATTATATCAATTCAAATGTGGTTTCACATGACAAAGGGCACTGTGATGATTGCACCAGTGAGTATCACAGGAAAAAGCATACATATTGTAAAAAACAAAAGCCCACAAAAAAAAAAAATACAACATCTCTACTGTAATGAGTCAATAACATAGAAGCACTTTGTGAATTCTGAGGTTCAAGTAGGTCTGTCTTGCAAAAAACTGATACACTACATCAGAGCAAAATGTCTAGCTAACTGGTGAATTATGGGAAGGTAGAACCTTCCTTTATTGTAACTTTACACATTAATCATCAGTTGAAAACATTCTGGAACTGAAGTCTGAATTTAGTTACTCATCAGGAAGGGACTATTCCCAGTGATTTTATTAAGTAATTTCTGAAACTCTACTAAATCCTTTAGTAATTAGTTCCACTACCTGACTACACACTCAAGTGGGTTTGGGGTTTTGAGCTTTCTGTGTCATCAGATGCAACATCTCACTATAACAAAACAAGGAAGGAAATCATTGTGTATTTATTCCTTTCTAAACCATTATAGTTTTATACAAGCTTTTTCAACGTATCTCTTCCAAACTCTCTCTCTTCTAAGAGTCAGCCTCTGTGTCTGATCTAAAGAAAAAAAAAATGTTCAGCACTTTTGATCTTCCTGGGTGAACCTTCCTTATCTTTCTTCCTTGTCTTTCTTCTGATACTGCTGTATCATTTTTTAGATTGATTTTTGGTAGAGGGGGATTAGAAATGTAAGCACCATTCAAAATCATTAAACCCATGCATTAATAGAGATGAATGTCATCCTTTTTTAATTTTTAAGATTCTGTGTGTGGCTACAAAGACAGTCAGAACTTCTTTCCTCAATTGAAAGACCTAATTTAGAATCAAGATCAGAATGAGGAAGAACTTTCTACCAGAAAGGCCTGTGAGCTCTCTGCTCAGTAAGGAGGTCAAATGTCCACCACAAGAAACTTCAAAGATTAACATCTGTCAGGAATGACAGGTATAATTAATGCTACCAAGGGATAGAGGAAAGAGAGATGATTTTCTGCAATACTTCCAGCCTCATATTTTCTTCTGACTCAAGAAATAAGCAGGTCAGCTTTCAGTCTGAAATATCTAGCCTTGGTACTTTTTTAATCAAAGATGTCCCATATCTCAATAACTGGGACTAAAATGGATGCAAGATTCCCAAAACACTCTGGTTAGTTTTAATCTAAGTGGAAATACTAGGCTGTCAACCAGTTTTTTATAATAAGAAGCTAAACTAGAAGTTTCAATCATTTAAAAAGTCCCCCAGCATCTATTTTTCTCATCTGCTTTCTTATTCCATCTGATACCTTCTTTTTGTTTCAGATCGTATGAATAGCAATATACTATTAGTATTGACAGTGCAACTAATGATTGTGTACAATACAGAAAAAGTAGCCAAAACAAAGAATAAAGATTACCACCTGACATCCTTTATGCCATACCAGAGATTCACAGCTAATCTGACACTGTGCCAACCTCTGTGTTCGAACAGCTGTTTTGTTAGTCTACCTTCTAATGAGGGCTAAAACACTGAAATAATTATCTTAAAGAATGCTGAGGACTCCTAACCTAATAAATAAACAAAATACAGGTACTTAGTTTAGATGATACAGTTAGCTTCCTTGGGTACTGCAAAAATAGAAGCTTTAAGCTTACAATAATAACTAACATCTACCAGATGGATCACTTCTGGTCTCTGTAAAGAAAGAAGGAAAAATGAAGTTTTCAGATCTAACAATTAAAAACAAAGCAACCTCTCAAAAACCACGCTGAAAATAACTAAATCACTGGAAATTTCTATATACTGATATAAATTGTAATTACGTTATATTAGAATGCAAACAAAATACAGACAACAACAAAGTCCTGATCAAGTCATATTTCCCTTGATGGAGTCAATACTGACAAGCATAATGCAAATATCATGTATCATATAATTGACAGAAAAAAATTATATGATTATGCAGATCTAAAAAAAATTGCAATTATATAAGAAGACAAGTCAGCACAGCTGTAAAAAATACTGGCATTTTATAACAATACTCAATTGTATTGGAAGTTTAATTTCTCTACTTCCACAGAAAGAAAGTTTCTGGTGTGAGCAAGGATAGCGATAAGGACATTAAAAGTGCTCCTTACATCAAATGTATCATATTCAGAAAGCATATCATTATAGTCATCTGTCTTGCAAGAGGTCTTTAATTACCATCTCTAAAGAGTAAAAAGTCACTATGTGTTTTAAAATTAGACAATATTAGGTTGTATATGTAACCGAATCATTCATCCAATTATTTCTAAGTCAGCTGGAATGAGCAACCTGTAATACACAAACATCTAACCTTTTGTTTTCTCTCTTTGGGTTTCCTCTTCTTTGGTGATGTTGATGGTCCATCCTTCTCCTCAATACCCTTTTTCCTTTCCTTTTTAATTTGCTTCCTTTGTTTTTCAGGTCCTTCTTCATCCTCTGAACTACTTTCTGCTTTCTTTGTTTTAATTTTCGGAATTTTCTTTGGTGGTTGCAAATTGATTCCTGCATCTGCCGTCCAGTCAGAATAATCACTAGAATAGTCACTATATATGATATAACAAAGAAAAAAGAAATTAAACCCTAAAGTTAAAAAGTGCATTGGATTACATAATATAACTCAATAAAAGATTACAGTTAACAGCCTAGCTAACTACAATGTTTTGATAGTTAAAACCTTGATGATTAAAACCCTATATTCTAGCTACAATTTAAATGATAATAAACCAAAAGTCCTGACATCATTTGGTCTTGCAAGAAATTTAACTTATAGCATCCCTCAAAGTAAACACTGTTATTTACTTCATCAATTCAAGATGATAAACACTGAAGTTTGGATATTGTTTTCAAGACTTCTGGTTTTGAATAGCTTTGAACAAAAAATAAAGGATGCTCTATTTGCTCTTTAATTTCAAACCAAGGAGCACAGCTCAGACTGAGCACCATAGGAAACTGCTACTACCAGCCTGAAATGTTTGTGTGCCTGATAAGAAATACCTTCCTGCAAAACAATTCTGCTTCTAGCAAACAAGGAAAAACCTTCCCTAAATTTTAGTTAGCAATATGACTGAAAATTAAATCCTGAAACTTTCATGTTCTTCTTCACTTTTTCTTCTAAATCTGCACAAGTATTAGTTGTTATTCATTAACTGTTTACAGCAAAAAATATTAAAGATTTCTTAGCAAGAATTTTCTCTGTATGTTATCTATACTGTCACTTACCTAGAACTGCCATCACTGTGCCATGCTCTTTCATCATCCTCTGATGTTCCACCACTGGCAACAACTACTTCCCCTTCCTAATAAGGAGAGCAGAGGGCATTGGGAAGGGGAAGAGTCGGGAAGCAGAGAAAAAGAAAGGATTTTCCTTAGAGTTTAAGTTATAATATATGACAATACAATGAAAACTCTTCTAGGCTTTATATGCGTTATAAACATCTGGTATTCTAGAAGCTTTATGTTAAAAAGGAATTTTAGTTTGCAGGAGGTTCCTTTACTTTAGTGGACTTTATAAAGAAGCACGAAGATACCTGTGCCTGGCCAGATGCAGTGTAGAGCAACATTTTTCATCACCATTTGAAAAGATTAGTTTACCTTCTTGAAAATTATTTTTAACATCGTATTTCCGCATCTTTTTAATATCAAACAAAAATATGTTCATATGCAATATGAACATTATGTACTCCTCACTCATTCTCTGCCATAGCTACAGAAGCACAGAATAATTGAGGCTGGAACATTATGTACTCCTCACTCATTCTCTGCCATAGCTACAGAAGCACAGAATAATTGAGGCTGGAAGGGACTTCTGGAGGTCATATTATCCAACCTCCCTGTTCAAACAGGGTCACCTAAAGTTGGTGACCATATTGCTAGGCCACGTGGGCAGTACTGACTAGGCTTACAAATTGCATATACTTTAGAAAATACCCCTACAAATGAGCATTTTTCTCCTTTGTCAATTACTTTTTAATTGACTTACATATACAACAGCATATGAAAACCTAATACAACATAATTTTTTAAAGAGGTGAAAGGAAACACCCAATTAAGAATGTAACTTGAGTTTCCACTAAAAACAAGGTTTCATTCGCTGAAGCAGGAGCTTTATGCATAGAAATGGAATGTGTAAGACTGCCTTAAGAATAAGGCTCTTACATCTGAAGAACTGTGTCCATTTTCCAACTCTTCAGCAGGCCTTGCAGTTTCTTCTGCTGCATATCTCGTACGGTAGTTGTGCTGATTGGCTGCTTGTTTCTTTGAGTCACTAGCATCCAGTAAATTATCATGAGAATGGTTCTGTGAAGATATAAAAGTCAAAATACATAATATTTGAGCATACGTTTTATTAATACATAGCATTTTCTTTAATAATACTATTCCAGGAAGCAATTTTTGGACTGGCAAAAAGTTACAAGTCCAAAACAAAGAGCTGCTGAAGAAAACACTCCACAGGCATAGTTGAATGAATATAAGCACCAAACAGTCTGTGTATTCTGGAAATAATTAAATTTCTTCCCATACACAAACACAATTTTTAAATCTGCAATTATTAAAAGTATTCATTCTCTGAAAGTACATGTCAGTTAATAAGGACTAAAACATAACTACAGATAGGCTGCTAAGGGTTTGTAAAAGCTTAGAATTACACTAAAAATGGCCAAGGAAAGCAAACTCCTTAACAGAAGTCCAAAGTGCTATTTTGCAGCCAAGGGGTCAGATGTGTTAGAAAAGAAACCCGTACAGTAATACATCCTTAGCATAGAGATGACTGTTAGAAAATACAGACCTTTAAATAGTCTGATGATGCATTGAAAAATTCAAATGAATAAGTGAGTTTGAAAGAATACGAAGCTTAAAAGAATGAAATAAAGAAACACTTCATGTTCCAGCATTAAGAGATTTTGTTCCTCCTGTAGAATATATATAATGCAAACACTTGCTCTCTTCATCAAGTCTACAATCTTGTCTTAGTCCCCAGTCACTGCGTAAAAAACTCAAGAGTCATGATCTCAATTTCAAGAGTTTTGTGCTAATTTTTTTTTTTTTTTGGCATGTACAGTCAAACTTCATCTTAGCTCAGATCCAAGAAAATAATTTCTGGGCTCATTACTAAGTGCCACAAAAAGAGGCACACTTCCTTCTGTTCCAGTATTATCCTCCTGCCACAACGAAAACCTCGTATATCTATTAGGTGCTGATAATAGTTTAAAAAAAAACAGTCCCAGAGATGAAGAAAGCAGAACTGGAACAAAACAAAGAAAGGCACTAATATTTTGACAGCCTTCTAGTAGAGCAGACTGCTTGTACCTATTCTTCTTGATTTTTTTTCTTTTGTAGGAAAGAAAATACCTTTTCTATCATGTATGATATAAGCTGGTTCATTAGGTTAAATTTTCTTCTTGAGGAAAATAACTCCCACTTTTTACAGTAAAAGCTGTACTAAAATTTGGCTATAAGATTTCGTTTTCCTGAGCCACAACAGTCATCAATAAAATGCAGAAGTCTAATAACTAGTTTTTCTCCCATGCTCCCTGTTAGAAGATATACACCTTCTGCAGGCATGACTGCAACAGTTCAGTAAAGCAAGCCAGCACACCACTCTGTAAAGTTGTGTTCCAGTTTTCATCAAAGCACAGAGGACCAACACAAACTGCTCCATGCTCTTTTCAGTGAGTACTGTGCTTCTGTTGTTCTGTCCTTCTGTCTAGTTGGGGAAGTTATCACTGACAGCACAGTTACCAGAGACACTTCTAACGGGACTGCTCAGCTATCAGCATTTTAACATTGCCTAAGACTTTTGAGACCTGGGGCACTCATTCCTCCTTCTGGATTCAAACTGGCAGTGCACAAGGGATCTCCTCAAGCTGCTCTGACCTGACCCAGAACAGCTCCAAGGCAGCCCTGAGCTCAGTGGCTGAGCCCATCCCACAGCCTTCTGTCCTTCAGCCTTCTGGGGCTGCTCACTTCTCATCAAGCTCTCAAGATTCATTACTGAAGCAAAGAGGTCACAAAAGCCAGCACTATAGTAACTTGTTTCTGCTACTGCACTGTGCCTTTTTCACCATAAAACATAGTAGGGACATAGCAGGGACAACAGAATGGAATCCCATAACCCCAGTGAAACAAATTAGTCAAGTATCCATAACGATAAGGGGGACATATTTTGCAGAAGCTACGTTACAGCTTGACTGTGATGTTCATGTCTTCTCTCTAGAAACAAAAGTCCTAAAATCCTTACCTCCCTGCTTTTCTTCAGAGGTGAGGTTTCTCAAACAGTTATCATAAATACAGCTTTTCCCTACTCAAATAGAACTACAGATGCTTGGAAAACTGAAGCACTTTGCATTACTCTTTGGTTTTGAAAAGAGTTCTTTTCTTTTGGCAGTTCAAAGCTTGAGGGAAAAAACAAGTCCCCAGCCCCTCCACCCCAATCATTCCCACATGGAAAAAAGCAATACCCCTGTATAAGTACTGGGTCATAGTGATGCTTTGGGAAAGATACAATGTCAAAACAAGAACAGAAAAAAAAAAACAACAGGAAAACAAAACCACAAGTACTTATCCATGAGTAACAGAATGATAGAATGAAGTTGGAAAAGGACCTCTAAATGTCACCTTGTCTAAACCCACTGCTCAAGCAGGGATGAGAAAAGTGGTCATAACATATACAATTGTCTCATCTTGCCAAAAAAATACATTTTAACATCATTCCTATTCATCTCTACTTTTCAAAATCTGAAGAGAAGCTGTAAAGGCAGAACTTTATTTATTTGGGGAGGGGTGGAGTTGAATGTGGAAGTTTGACTATAAAGTACAACAGGTTTTTTTCTGACAAAATGTAATTATCACCAGCGTGTTCAACTAAAACTGAGGAAACACAGCTGATGCCTCCTCTCCCTCAATATATAACCTAAAGAAAGAGCTTGAAATTGTACTCCTAACTCTAACAGTAGGCTGGGAAATAAAGCCAAGATAACCTATGATTTGAAGTTCAATCATCACTTGCTCTCTAAACACTTTGATGAGCAGTAATATATGCTGACAAGTACCATGTACCTTGTCCAAGGCTTCCAGTCAGTATCAGAGCATATCTATTGATACAACAGAAATTACAGCTCCTGACAGAAGTTTTTCTGTGAAATAAAAATTATGGCATTTCCTGTATTTGAGAGGGATACTGGACACTGCTGGGGGTCTTGGTAACATCATTTGTGAGAGATACAGTGGAAACCCAGTGATGTCCTGACAATTCAGACCACACTGCATGCTATGGTCCTTATGACTCTGACAGCACTGGGAAGCACAGCTTTGCTGCAGTCTCATACAGGGCTGAAGCAATTTTGGAAAGCTTTGGCTGTAGCAATTTCATGGTATTTCTTAACCAGCAGAATCTATTTTTTATGTGAAAATGATCCTTCCTTCCTTAAGCCAACAGGAATTAACTTCTGCTAGGAAGTTTAACAGGGGCAAGGCACAAGCATATGCCCAGTATCAGAACCCCAACATTAAATAGGTCTCTTGCCCTGGCATTTTCTCTTTGGCTAAAGAGCACCCTTCCACACTCTCTTCAAGTCTGAATCAGTGTCTGTAATTACTTAGTATTTACTCTTACCACATCACATGTATGTAAAAAAATAGTAAGAACTGTTCCAAAAGCAGTGAGATAACAGACACTAAGCACTAACTGCTAGGTTCTGGAGCTTTAGATTATTTTCCTCTTAACATCTTGCTGATTTAATTTGAAGTATTGTTTAAATAACATGTAAGTAGAAAAACTTATTTCTGTGGAACAAAAATAAGCCACTTTCAGCAGAACAAAGTACATGTTGCTCCTCCCTGGGTTCTGTTAGTTTACAATACAGTCATTTGCACCCATCATAACAGAGGCTTATGCCTACTTTTGTCCATCCATAACAATTTCCCATGTTAATTGGCATCACATTTCCACTTAATGATAATGAGGAATATTTCCATTTTTGTCACATTTTACTAGGACACACATCATATCAACCCTCTAGTGTACAGAAATTTCACACTCTTAAATATTTATTAAAATGTTCTAATCCCAGTAGTTTAACAGACTAATCCTCTTAAGTACTTGGACTGGGAATATTTACCTAAGCATGTTATTTATCTCAGTTCTCATCTGCTCCTGAAAACAAGTAATTTGGAATACAGTTCCATTTTGAAGATGTAAAAAATCCATTCTATCCTCTTTCATTAATGTATTGGGGGTTCAAGTTTCTGCTGTTTGCTTTTTTTTCATGTTTTTGTTTAATAATAGAAAAAACTCTAATCCTCACCAATGACTTTGAAAGTCAAACCAACTTTGTCATTCAGCCTACAGGTCAGTTATACTAAATACTATTTACTAAAAACTATTCAGGTTAAAATACCCCAAGTTTTTAGTTTCTCCCCCACAACTCCATTAGTCCCTTAAGCAATCACATACAAACACTTTTCTGTATGACCTGTGTCAAAGAAACATGGGCTTTCAATAGCAGAACACTTCTGTGACTTCCATTTAAATTGCAGATATTGTTAAAGAAGAAAGACTGAGCTATAATTTTGTACTACTTTTAACACACCCTACAATGACCCTGAATTAAAAATTAGCAATAGGACTTTGGAATCTCCTCAAAATGTAAGTACAGCTGCTCTGTGTTCTTCCTTATTGACCTACACTTCAGCTTGCAATCCAAAATGTTAATAACATCCATTCCTGCCCATCTTTTCATTTTACTTCTGTATTTTCAACTTTTTTTCGGTTAGAAGGGAAGAAGGAAACAGAAGAAAATATTATTTCACCATTATCATTATTATATGAATACACCTGAGAAATTTTGGAAGTTGATATAAAAACCAGTATTTCCTACTGGTATGAATTACAACTGAATTTTCCTATGAAGACAATGTTTTAAATACAAGCCTTGTTTTACTCTACTCCCAGAGAACCTGACAGGTCTACAGAGTGAGACATTTTCTAGAATTCTTGATGTTGTAGTTCTTAGGTCTAGAGATTACTGGAAGAAAATGTCATGCCCTGTATTTTGCTGGACGTGTTCCCCATCTCCTTTAGCTCATAAATTCTCTCATAAAACCTGTAAGAATTCCCTATGCTAAAAGGAATAGTCTGGCAACAATACTGTAGTATAACTTACAAGGAATCAGTATCAAAACCTACTGGATATTCTCAAGGAAAAAAAAGATTTGCACTGTGCTTTCCAGTTCAATCTTCAAGCTAACACAGTTTGTATTTCAAGTCACACTGTCACTGTATAAGAACAGCAACAGAAGAACAACCATAATGAAGTTATTAATTTCTACTTAAAACAACCCTAAAATATTGCACAACAGTTTTGGGATTGCAGTCAATCCTGTTTCTCTTCCCAGGTGTTTATTTGAATTTATTGTGAACACTACAGAAGATGACAATTCAAATTCACTATTCTTGTTGCTTAGACATTCCTGAGCAGAAGTATTGCTCATGTTAACTATAGGCAACAACAAAAATCATAAAAATCATAAAAAGCAGTTAATTGAATTGTGAGACTCAAATCACTCAAGATCAAACACCTTTTTCTTCTTGAAACGTGCTTATTTAAAGCCCATGGGATATCTACTTATTTCTGAATCCCTCTGAGATTTTACTCAAGAGATCTGAATTAGTGTACTTCTCAGCAGTCTAAGTCCTCCAAAAAGAGATGCATTCAATGAAGAATCAGCTATGGAAGAATACCACTTTTTTATTCCAAGGTGTTATAAAAAAAGTATTCAGTAAGGTTTATGAAGGCTTTAAGTGTTCTGAAATTATTACTAAGTATATCAGTAATGTTTATGTAGAAAACTTCCTGACATACTCATATGAAAGGACCACAATTGCCCACGGTTTTTCATCATTTTCTCAGAACGAAGGTAGAAAGTGACTGAAGGATTTACCAAGTTATCTCCCTCACATTCTGAGAATCCAGAATCCAGTTCACAGAACCCTCCATGTGTAAATATATGAAACTGAAGAAAGTTATTCCTAAGTAGCAGTTGCTCTGAAGGATTTCAAGGACATAAATATCTGGAATAAAAATAGGAGGCCCAAAAGATCCAGTGCTACCATTATCAAAATTTTTACCATAAAAATTTTTTTTTTAAACAGGATTTTAAAAAAACATTTGCTTTAAGTTTCTTTGTTGCAAAGATATCATAAAAATAATTGCTAAAACCACAGTGCTGGACCAGCTAGCCAATTCTATTAAACTTTTATGTCCTAGTGATATTTTAGAAGAAAACTGTAACCCAATTAGAAATTTAATGGTAATTTGGTATGAATTCACATTATCAGGAAGGATCTTTTGACTAGGCTGCAGCAAAAGACAAGGAAAAAAAAATAGAAACCCTTGAGCAGTGTAAATGTTTAACTAAACTAAAAGAAAGTGTATAATTCAGCATCAAAATACATTCCCTCAAGACAGGAAAATACTTTGTTAAATGTGAATTTGTGAGGCCCATTTTTATTATTCCCAAAAGAAAAATAAAGAGTTAAAGACTTCTGATGTCCTGGTATTTCACTAATGAGTTCTGTCATGTGGCATAAAGTTTGGAGACAAAAGTGAACAAATTTCTTTCAGTGTATCTTGGGAAAACACACAATGTTGGTGCCTGCAAAACTGAAAAGAGTGCATCAGGACCATTTTTTAAGATAGCAATGCATTGAAATTTTAATACAAGAAAGAAATTGAAGGAAAAAGTAAGAAATAAATTTAATAAAGAAATTTAAACTTATTAGGGAACTGTGGGTAGGGGACTGTTCACATCACTTCTTTTGAAATATTTACTTTGGTTGGGTATGAAAAATGTAGCAAAACAATACTCAAATTTAATATCAAATATAAACTTACTCATTTCAAACTTACTCTACTACATATAAAATTAATTCATCATTATTAAAAATTACAGAATCACTACAAAGCATCTGAAATTTACATGTTTTCAGATTGTTTTCAATCTCAGTTCCTTCCATCACAGGCATAAAGTATGGTATTCTAATGAATTTAAGAGCTGTAGTCTTTTGCATACTTGTTCTTTTTATTTAATTTATTTCTTTTTCCACCTTATATCTCGTGATTTTTACTTTTCAATCACAAATGCCACAATTTGCAGGTGTTCCTGAAAGCTGTATTTTACAAGCTTTGGTTTGAGGATGAAAAGAATCTCCTCCATATTAAGCATACTATGAAACTCAAAGCATGAGTTCTCCTTTACCATTGCTAAAATTTACTTCCTTTATTACAAAAACATAGTTGGCTATTTAGCTAGAAAAGCATAGATAAGCATGTTCAATTAATAGATAAAACTCATTTTAAACAAAGAAGACTTAAAATTCTTTCTGTAAATATAAAATATATATCTTTCAATTTTTGTAACCAGCAAGAATATGCAAGATTGAAATTTTTTGCAAGTCCTATTTTTAAAAAAGCATGTTGCTTATGACAATCTAATTCTTAATACAACTTATTTCCTTCTACTTAACCTATCCTGCTTTCGTCTTTTCTGAAAATGTACTCCCAGCTCTAGCAAAAAGCATGACTTAGATATAGCCCATAATAGCCCAAATTTTGATTTTTAGGGCACTAGGACAGAAAATACCCCATTATCTATTTGGAGATGTATTTAATCTGTTAAACTCAAGAACTGTGACTTGAGTTTTAATACAACCTTTCCACAGAACAGTATGTCAAACAGTAGACAACAGCAGCAGGGTGTATTGATTAATAGTGACAGACTCCCTACAGCAAATCACGTCCCTAACGCCAGATTTGCAGGGATTTCTCCCCCCTTCTGAAAGCAATCCATGTTGCTTATTATTAAGAACATATTGAAACATCAGTACAGACAGGCTTCCTCATTCTGGGGAGGCAAAGAAACTCCCATACCCTGGTCTGTAAATTTAAAACTGAGAAGAAGAATGTAAATTTATGTGACCTAACTTATTGAATTACATTTTATGCTTCATTCTGTGATAAGGTACAGGTGAACCACTTACCTTAGGGAAAGTAGGTATTTTGTTTTCTCTTGGAATGTGACTCATTACATGTTTTCTTTTCTCTTCTGATCGATACACTCTCACTTCTTCTTCTCCCTTTGCTGTTCTCCATTCTTCTTGCCTACTGAAAAAAGAAAACAGAGATGTTAACTTCAAAGGACTTTACTAAAACTAAGAAGAGGATCTATTCCAAAACAAGGAATAGACATTCAACATCTACACCATTCTTTAAGCAGCAGTTCTTCTCTTTACAGTTAGCATATAGTTTTAAAATTAGCTTTTTTCAAAAAAGGAAGATTTTCATCTTATTTTATTGAACTAGAGCAGCTTATGCTTGACTATGGCAAGTAGGTTTTTTGACTTACTGAGTATTCATCACAAGAAGTAATTACTGATAAAAAGTAAAGTTCCAGTTCAGAAATCAAAATTCATCTCAGGCACCTAATAGTTTAGGTCAGTATTCCAGCCATAAAACACCATATAATGACAGGATATAATCTTATGCTACAAGTCAGAAGATATTGAAGCAACTAGATTCCATTGCCCATACAACTGCAGTTACTGTGTCATTCATTAAAAGGACAATTTTTATTCCAAATCTTTCTGGAATTACAAGATTTTTCAAGCAACATACCAACAAGTGATTTCAAACTGAAACTGACTTTATAAGAAATTTGAGATGACAAAATAGAAAACAAATGACAATGTGAACGGCGATAAGAACTCCAAAACTGTTCCATTTAATTAAGTTCACCACAGTAAAATTCTCCATCTGTGTTTACCTGGCCACACCAGAAGACAGTTCAGGCACTACCACCCTGCGGCTCCAAGCCACGAGGTCCCGCTCAGTGGCGATTTCACTTCTTGGTGCATTGCTGTGCATCTGACGCACACCTTCAATTTGCCCACTGCGCCTTAACCCTATATTTGGTGGGGAGTGTACTTCTGAGGTAGAGCTTACAGATCCTAAAAAGTCAAAAACCAACAGTTCTTGATCAGAAATTCTTAGGGAAGCATTAGAAAAGAAAGACTTGGAAAGAAATGGAAAAAATAACTTTACTTGATCTATTACTTCAAAAGAAATCATACGAACTGAGTATAAGTATTTCAGCAGTTTCTACAGTCACCACAACACAGCACAAACAGCTACTGGGCTGCAGCACCCTGTTTAAAAATTCACCTTGAAAAGAAGCAGGTGTACCAACAATCTGAAGTGAAGCAAATGTTTGCTTCTTTAAAAATACCTTTGAAAACATTTATGCAAAGCTGACTATTGCTACTGCACTCTAGATCTGCATTATAAAACAGTGAGCTATCTCACTGAATCAGTGTGCTCCTTAAACAGTCTTCTATCTTCAAAAAAAAGGAAGCCTCAGCCCTGGAAATTAGGAATCAAGCTGTAAAATTTACAGACAAAAAACTGAAATGGTCAAGAGGTTAAAAATAACTAAATCAACCCAAAACAAAACCACACACATATGCAAGAGCCTTCAAACACCTACACAGTAGCAAAATATCAACATTTTTCCATATCCTTACACTCATAAGCTAATCCTGATTACTCTAGTGGATTGCTAACCATAATTTTTAAAGTGTTGAAAACTACTGTGTACTCTAGTGCAAGACACTGAAACATGGAAAAACTCTGCAGAGAAATAAGTATTTCCTTCCACTTTTCTTCCTCCTGTATCCTAATTTGAAAGAAGTCAGATTTCAAACAATTAGGTGGCCAGTTCCAGATTAAACAGTAGGGTAGTTACTCCTAAGGGAACACAGCTGCTGCACTTCCCTGAGTGAGGAGACAATAACAAAGATAAATCTGTAATGTTAAGAAGCCAAATATTTTGCAAAAGGCAAAAAAAAAATGATGGGAAAGCTGTACGGTTTTCTACAACTGCACACCTCCTTTCTACCAGTTCAACAAAATGCACAGATCATGAACAATATAAAAGGATTTATGTTTTCCAACTCCCAGCCTCAACACCCATCCCCCAGTGATCTACCTCTGCTTATCCGGCTGGTACTACTCGTTCCTGCCTCCCCAGAACGTCTCTGGTCCTGCTCCTGCTGAAGTCTTTGAATCATGCTATCCAACGGACTAATTTCTTGATTTGCTTGCTGACTAAGAACTTGATTCAATCCTGTGAAGTAAAATATACAGAACAACACACAAATGTAAATTTCTAGGAAATTAATGTTACAGACAGCTCATCTAAGTTTTAGCTTTGAAACAAGGTCAGTAAATTACCATGTGTAGCTACAAACTAATGCTTATTTTTCTAACAGCCATTTCTTAAAACAGGACAACTTCTTTTCTTAATATATTTGAGAGCATTATATTTTCTGGAGCAGGGTCAAGATGACCACACTTCACTTCTAATAAAACGTTAAATTTGATCAAATGCCAGCAAGCCACAGAAGCTTAATACAACTCTTGTTTGTCAGCTCAGTCAATGCAATTTGTTCAAATGCAAGATTAGCCTGCCTCAAATGCATTAAAAAACACTTTATAAGCTTCAATGAAAGAACGACATCAAGAAGGTCTAACTGAATTAGAAAATAATTATCTATACTGTAGAAAATGAAGCAGTAAAAATGTTTAACTGAGCTCCACATGGACATAATGACTGCACAGATCAAGTAATGGTAATTTTCTTTGGTATGTAAAACAGCCAAGAAACCTCCTTTGGGGTAGGTCTTGTGACTGGAAGATGGGAAACAGTTCCAAAGAAGTGATTACAAGGTGATAATACTGTTTCTGAGCAGCAAGCAAAATACACAGCACATAAGCATGAACAACACAAAACCTGTTTTCATACTTGCAATGATCACAAAAAAGTTAGAGAGGTACAGAGAAAAGGCAAGGGTTACAGTACTGATTCAAAAAGAAGTCAGACATCTCCACACAGAACAGTGACAGAGTGGAGTGGAATGGTGGGAAGCTCTAGTCAAGAGAAGCAGAACTTGCAAAACTTTGTAATGAGGAATAACAGTGTTCAAAGAAACAAGATATAGAAATTATTTTTCCAGCATGATTCCAAAGAAATATCACAGTACAAACTGTACTTTGCAAGACCAAAGGCTAGATAATACATTAATTGTGCTATGAAATGAAGAGCTTTGATTATGTGGCTGAACAGAAGCTGCTGTCTCTTAACAATATGCAGAAAAAACCATAAATATTTATAAGGTAGTGCTCTCAGGCTTTAAAGGTTATTGAAGTCAACTTCCCTAAAGCAGCAGAACCTTGGAATAATAGAAAGAGCTCTGGTATAACTACAGTTGGATGTTTTCTGAGTCAGGTGAGACATTAATTTGCCAATCTCATGAGCAGACATACTGTCTACTGAGAACAATGGGAAATAATACTAATAACCCAAGAATGCTCTTAAATAAGGAAACTGCTATCTAAACAAAATGAAAGTCTTTATGTATCTAGCCTGTGAGACAATGCCTTAGCAAGAAACAGCAAGTGGTTTCTTTTTAAATGAAATAATGAAGACACTGGTGTATACTTGATTTTTTCAAAACATCTGGTTTAAAGGAGCTCCATGTTCATCAAGGCAGTAAATCAAGTATGACTACCTGAATTCCCCCTACTCTTAGAAATCCCTACAGAAAACATAACAAGAAATAAATGGTCAGTGCTCTGAGTGAGATGCATCAAACCCCACAACAAAGCTTCAGAAAGAAAAGGAACTTTCTTAGTGGAAGGGAACATATAAACTATATAAATGTTGTTTAGGTCTGCATACAACTGCATTGTTGCTATATTGTAAAAAGGTAGAAAAATGTCTTGTGTCTGTCCACCACCTGTCAAGCTGATGGATGGCTCTCTGCTATTAAACAAAATGCTATGGACATCGTCTTCCTTTAGACATTCATGTGTCATGCAGACAGACCACTAAATTTAGTTTTGGGTCTGTGTGTAGAGTCTAACTTGTTTCAAGATACATTGAAGAATGTGCCCAGGACAGTTTGAAATTTGGAGAATTTCACAATGCAATGGATTCACACTTTAACTGTAACAATGAAATAAAGTCACATTCTTCCCTAAAAATCAAATTTTATTTCATAAGCCACTAACTAAGAAATTTACATTCACCAGGAAGGATATTTTCCTTCTTACAGTTGCATCTCAAGTAACATTTTTTCTTGTAATTTTGGAGGAAATATGGAAATCCTCCCCTAAAAATGCTTAAATATTCACTGCCCTGTAATCCTGAGAACTACAAATAAGGATAAAGAGATTTTTTTGTAAAAACACTCTCAGTTACCCTTCCTGGAATGTCTGACACACCACAGGTTTAAGTATCATGAACATATAAACTACAATTTATAGGAATAGTCAGTTTTCATACATTTTCAAAAATATCCAAATAGTTAACAATGCTTATTTTGAAAACATTTAAAGCTACTTTCACCAGTCACCAGATTGCTTATTCATACTAATATCAAATTTGTAACATGTAAGTAGGCATTGTTTTTCTATCCCTACCCATGTGAAACACTTTTAGGCAGTTTCCAACAGCCAGCCATTGGCCCAACATATGCATGTTCTTCTCATGTCATGTGCATGAGAATAAAACTTACAAGGAACTTCCTACATTTTGTATCTTTTCTTTTTCAAGTCTTCAGTTCTTTAACCATATCACCGAAGCTTAAGAGATGTTCTTGTAAGTGTTACCTTTTCTAACTGATCTGTGGAAGATCAGTCTGTTTCCTAGGTTTTCTAAAGGAAATCTTATCCCAAAGAGATAACTGAGAGCTCACACAACATTATACATTGTTTCATTACATTCATTGTAATGAAACAAACTCCAAGCTAACTGGTGTTGTAGCATCAACAAGTGCCAACTTGATTGCTGACAATACTGTAAATGAAATTGTCACAAGCAACCAGTGCCAAAGGCATTGCAATTCTTCCACACTACATGAACTACTATGCCCATAAATGAAGAAAAAGGACAAAGTGAAAGTGTAGAACAACTGAAGGTAACTAGATAAACTACTGGTCAGTGAAGTGAAATTTTCCATACCTGAAGATGTCACTCCCATCTGAGGAATAAGCTGTTCCTCCCTGCAGTTCTCACGACCAGGAACTAGTCTTTGATACCTTGCAGGATGAGGGTTGCCATCCACATCAACCAAAAATGGGGGAGGCATAAGGTGTGGAGCCTGCTGTGTCTGTTCATCCAGGACAAAGTTGTTGGCATCACGGATAAGGGGCCGATAATCACTATGAAAGAACATCTGATCTGCTATCTGTAAACAAAGTCATTTTGTAATTTTTTTAAAGAACCTATTACAAAAGCATACAGAAGAGAACTGCCAAAATTATTTTTAACAGTGGTACTCATGGTCAGTTTTGCAAAAAACAGGGCTATAAGCTGATGTGTTTATTTCAGTTTAAAGGGGAAAATTTAATGATTCCATTATTATTTTGTTTCAAAGTACTCTTTTCTATACAACACTTCAAAGGGAATAATCCACATGTTTGAGGGTGGGAAGCATTTAAATAATAGGGGAATGGGGTAATATTTAACTACTAGAAGACATCTGAGCAAATACAGCATTAATGTATTAGTTTATAAATTTTCTTCCACAGTCTGAATACATGAATAAATTTTCTGATAATAAAAAATTGTGTCACAGACTTATGAGATATGGTGCAGGCAGAAGACTAGGAAAAATATTTATTGCATGATGGCATTGCCAAATATTTTAATATCATCAAAATATATATATCCTTACTATAATGCTAGATATCAGGAAAAGTTCCAGTTGATAAAATAAAGCCAAACTAAAAACTGAATTTCTCACTTTATTTCTTCAAAATAAAAACTGAAGTTTTCTTTTTTATTTCTGTCCATCTGCTCCTAATTTATTATATATGACTTTCCACAGACCCTCAAGACTGAAGAGTATTTTTGTCCAATTAAATATCAAAAGATGTATGCTCCATCCCTCGCTGGCACAGGTATCTCAGTATTGAGCAATAAGAAAGATATTGAAGTAAAAAGAGAAAAGAAAAAATGAATAGGAGAGAAACTGATGCATATACTACACGTCCCAGGACCACCTACTGGCAAGCAAACTTTGTGGCAGCTCATGCATTCAGTTGAACTAAATGAACAAGTGAAAATCAAATCATAAAATCATCATTCACACAAATTAAGATTTCCAGTGCAGTATGAAAACAATTAAATGATTGCCTCAATGCATAGAGATCTCAAAAAATCTTGTCTTTGGAGCATGGAGAGAGGAATGCCCAAGTTGTCATAGAACATCCTCTAATTTCTGGAGAGTATGCTCTATCATGACCAATCCATAACATGGTTTCCAGTAATTTGTTAAGTAGAAATCAGTAAGGCAGAGATCATAGCAGCTACTCAGAGGTCTGGTCTCTCAATGATAAATGTCTCCCACCCTGGAAGCAAGAAGACCAGGAACAAAGATGACAACAAACATTTGTCAATTACAACATCAGAAAGTGCATCCATATGATATGGATTTTAAAAAAAAGAACTGGGAAAAAATCAGAGATATCATGGGTTCTAGACCTCACAAAAACTCAGAAAAATAACAACAGGAAGAAATTTGAAAGATACAAAGAAAGATGCAATGGAAAATAATTCATTTCAGAGATTTAAAAGACTACTCTTACAAAATACACGTGGACAAGGTGATAACCCACTACAGTAAAAAAGTTGACTAGATGAAATCTTGCTGCCAGATTCTTTGTTAACAGAGGCTGAATGAGAAAGATAAAAGTGCTTTCATGTGTCTGACTGAGAGAATCAAGGCCTGATGAACACCTTTGTTTCTTCATCTCACAATAGCTCAATATGATAGAGACAGGGGTCCCCTAGGAGGATTCACAATGTCTGTGAAAATCATAATAGAATATGCATTACATACACCTAGTATAAGTCTTTCTACTAAGTACTTCCCACACTGAGAAAAAAAGAGTTTTAAATGGCAAGGTCATACAACCTATGAGTTTTATTATGTTGTGTCTTGGCTGTACAGTCTAGTCTGCATCCCAAGTTTTGTGAGCAAAGGGAAGACCTGGTACAAGATCACAAGGGACTTTGTTGCAATTACACTTCTGTGCACCCTATATTGCAATCAAGTATAAAAGGGAGACTAAATAACAATTTTCTACTCCATAAGATAATGTGGCATTTCTTGGAGAACACAGGCTCAGAACAACTCTCAGGTAGAATATCCCTACTGGAACCCAGGAAAATGTCTTATCCTGAGAAAAATAGGAAGAATTAGACATTCCATCAGAAAACCAGCCAGAAGTATTAACAATGAGACTTATTTGTTTATCTACTATCAGAGGTCAAATTCATGACAATAAGATGGTATCACATCACCATTTGCATGAGAGTCTTCTTTTCATATGACTTCACAAACCCAGCTTGGGAATGAGCACAAAAGCTTTCCACAAGCTCTGAGCTCTATAGATATATTCTCTTCCAAACACACATTCAGAATGCTCAGTTTCTAAAAATGGGCACAGTTACACAAAGAGGTTTTCCCCAGTACTGCACCAATCCACTGTACAGGAACTGTCAACTTGCAGCTCACAGTGCTGTGGTTTGGGCAGTCTGCAGGAACAAATGCCTTAGAAAGCTCAGAGATCAGGTTCCCCAGGAAAGTGGCCATGGCACCAAGCCTGCCAGAGTGCAAAAAGCATTTGGACAATGCACTCAGGCACGTGATGTGCTTTGTGCAGAGCTAGGAGTTGGTCTTGATCCTAGTGGGTCCCTTCCAAATGACTTAAAATCAACAGAATAGTATCTTACACTCTAGAACTCCTAGTCACTCATGGACAAGTTTCCACCTAATCAAGAACTTCTGACGTGCACATGCCCTGCTGACAGTGAACTTGGCTCAGCTCTGGTGATGACACACTCAGATTTTAGCTGAGATTCGCTCAAGCAACCCAAGACAAGCAGCACATGTATTCTTTTTATTTTCCCCCACAAAAGAATTACTTCACAAAATCATCCAAAAAACCCCCAAAAAACCCATAAACCCCAAACAAAAACCAACACCCCACCCCATTCCCCTTCATTGTGGCCAAGATCACACCACAGGGGAAAGAAAGCCTTGACATTGGTTCCAGTCAACTAGGAAATGTATCTGAACATAACATGAAAAAACAAAGACGTAGAAAAATAAGAGCTTGTTCTCTCAGTAGAATTAGCACCATCTCAGCTATAACCACTGTCAATTCCAAAATGCAGGAATACAGGACAGGTTGCAACGCTTCTTTCTTCCATAAAATTCATTTCCCCAGAGAGATGGGAAACACTTTAAGACCAAAAAATGCATATCCTACCAGATCATAGGTAGAAGATGTCTGAAACCCTCCCCAGTATCTGAGGGGAGAAAGACAGAAAAAAAACCCCGCCATCTCCAGCACCTACCTACCTGTAGTAACATTTTCCCATAAATCAGGACAAAAACAGAGGTGATGAAACCACACATGCAAGACACCAGACACTTCCAAGCTGAGTTTTCTGAGAGTGGAAGACTGAGATTAAAGTGGTAACAAATAAGTCCTATTTGCTCCCATTTCTGCTATGATGAAGCATGCCAAGAGTAACATTGGCACAGCAACCAGGTAGACGATTATTTTAAATCATTCAATAAGTGAAAAGTTTAAAACAATCTTTTTTCAGGGGCAGCAGCAAAATCCCCAAGGGAGCCAAGGGTCTGTAGAATTCAAGCAGGGAGAAGTAACTGCATTCATTCTACAAACACATTAAATCTTTCACAGGTAAATACTCAAATAGCAGCATAAAGGAAAATTTTGGTCTATCATAGCAAAGACCAAAAGACTCACAGTTTCAATTTAATTTCCAGCATTTCAAAGTAGCAGAGAACTACATTCTTCCAAAACAATTGGAGAGAAAAAGAAACCTGAAACAATCCATAGATATGGTGAGAAAAATGTTCCTATTACAACAGGCTTTTAAGTCTAGGACAGTAAGAATCCTGAAACACAAAGAAAACTATCTGATCATCCTGATTTTCCTTGCTTGTGATGTCTCTACTTATTTGTTTTATTTGGAATGGAAGGGGAAGTGCACAGATAGTAATAACTGAGGGATAGCAACAGCAGCTTAGTAGTGAGGAATTCAAATCATACTTGAGAAACAAGGAGAAAAAATAAATCTCCAAATGCAAATCCTTCTGTAAGACTACAGAAAGAAATCCAGTAGCTTACTAGATAAAGACTAAAATTCCTTTTGCACTCCCTCCTCAGGTCCCTCTGTACTGCTGTTCACCAAAATGCTTTCAAAACCTGCCTAGGCCCAAAGATCCAAAGCAGGAGGCAAGATCCAAAAAACAGCACCTCCCCAACAGCATTCAAGTGTCAGTTACCAGAAGCAGAGATGAAAATGGAGCAGATAGGTCTACTTAAGTCCTAGGAAAAGGGAGAAGAGACACACCTCATTTCTTTCCTGGGTGGTAAATGAAGAACCAAGAACCTGTGGACACTCCAAACCTGTATGGTTCCCAGAGCACGTTCCTCCACAAAGGAAAATAAACAACACCACATATCTTTACAGTCATGAGGGTCTGTGGCAAGACACCCACACTCAGAATACACAATGTAGACTATTAGAATAGACATTAGATAATAGACATTAGAATAAAGATATAATATTTAAATCACACTAATGGTAGAATACTGCTGTGCAAGCACAAAGGTATCCATGATGGTACTTCATTAGCAGACATAAAATTGCACCACTAAAACATAGTACGTTTTTTGTAAATAATTCTCTCATAAGCTATGCAATATTTAAATACAGATAGCAGGAACTACTTCTATTACACATCTATTTTTTTGGCTTAGTTGGGAAGCAGAAAAAAAAATTCAAGTAGAATGTGTAACTATTATCAGTTCCACTGTAGCTTATTCCACTGTAGCTTATTCTACTAATGTCGAACCATTAGTAGATATTTGTAACTTTGTCACTTAAGAGAGTAGACAGCGACTGGTTAATTTTGAATTCTGGTTTTAAATTATCATTATTATTATTATTATTACTGCTATTATTTTGAACTTCCCACATAAACAGTAGCTTAACAGAATGTTTCTATAATTTAAAAAAAAGACAGTGAAAGAAATCTCATTGTCAACAACAGGCATCCAAAACATCCCATATTAATGGCTCAAAATTGTATCAAGACATGCCCTCTTGAAATGAAGCTCTGAAGAAGTTTGTACAAATGCATTCAACACAGACAAACATTTTGGTTTACATTTTGCACTGTACCTTGTCATATTTGCTACTGGAACCAAAGCCAAAAATCAGAAGGTGACCGTGAGAATCAGTACATGCAAAATGCTGTCCATCAGGAGAGCACTTGCAGTCAAAAACTGCACCATGTCCTTGTCCTTCAATCTGAAATACATCAACATACAAAATAATTAACAGAAATTAATAATTTTCAATTACGATTCTCAAAACTGTGGTGCTGATATTGAAACTTATTATAAAATCTGTATGACAGTATACTGCTAGATGGAAGTTACTTTAAAACAAAGCTTACTTTTTTAGCTATTCACTTTTCAGTGAATTTTGTAATAATGCTCATGAAAGATTCCAAATTGATAGCAGTAGAAACTGACAGACTTTATCCACAAAGCAGGCACAGTATAGGAAGTGAAAATAAAAGCTTCCCCTTGAACGTCCTGCTAATGAGCCTAACCAGAGAGCTGGGCCCAGTTCAGGGCTTAGTCACTACACCCTTTCCATCCTCTGCCTTCTTGCTAAGCTACCCCAGCAGCAGTGGCTGCTGCGGGGTGTTCCACAACACCTGCCCCCTGGAAAACGCACTGACATAGACAACCCACATTACACAGCTTAGCAACTACCTGTTTCTGGAATTCCTACTCCTAATTTATTGGAGTGGGGAAGGAGTAAATTTGTGTAAAAACTCCACCTCTTATAGGAGAACTGCAAAGATTTTAAAAAAGGAATTTTTACCTGATACTCATTTTCTGTTTTCCAGTTCCATTAAGCCAGAACAAATGGGTTTTTGTTTTTCCCTGCAACCTGTCAATCAAGCAGAGGTGACCAATCACCACTCTGAATTTTCATGTCTTCAGCACCTCTTCAGAAAGCCCCTTTCTATTCTCCCCAGCAAAGCACTTTTGCATTTTCTTTAAAGAGACACCAAACAAAATTCTTTCCCTAACTGTGGCACGTCTATATATTGCCAGGAAAGGGGGAAAAAAACAAAACAAAACAAAAAACAATGATATTCAGCCTTCAGACAGTAACTCTGTGCACTTCTCAGCACCTTCCAGAGGCCATCAGCATTATTCTAAAAAGTTAACAAAGCCTCAAAAATCCTGTGAGATACGTACTGTTTTCACTCTCTTACAGGCTGAGACAAAAGCAAGAATTCTAAATCTTTTCCCCATAGTCTTACAACACATCCACGCCCCTGCACGTCCCCCCAGTGAGAGAGGCTGCTACATCTATTGCTTTCAGGTCTTTCTCACTACAGGTAATTTCCCTAAAAGTCAAATGAGTTTCTGGACTAGCGAAAGAGGAACATAAACCAATGCAAGTCTTACATTCTATTTTGCCCATTATTCCAGAAGAAATGAACAGAAGTATCTTACAGAAAGGGATGGAAAATAAAAACAGAACTTCAAGTGACACTAACATCACAGCAGTCAGGAATGCAGAATTAATTTAAGTCTAAGCAAGATCCAACTACCACAGCAAAGTTACAACTTTGTGCTGCTTTTTGCATATAGAAAGCTCACTGTATTAAAGGGAGACAGTCTGGGAAAGCAGGTGGAAAGCAGACAGAATTTCACCACAATAAGTTTTGCAGAAACACAGTTCGAAATTGGAAAAGAAATTTTATACGTAGAGATTTCTGTTCCCTTACCCTTCCTCCAACAAAGGAAACATCAGTATCAAGCTTCCTAATGTTGAAGTCCTTCATAAATAGAATTTCATGGTTCAACCTAAGTTTTTACTACCTTTTGTTTTACAAGGAAAACAATGCATGTTGTGAGAAGAACTATTTGCTAACCATGGTGAGGGGAAAAATTATAAACAGAAGGAAAAAAAATCCAACTACTAAGATGAGGGGTTTTTTAATCCTTTCCATCAAGAAATGATTTGGATAGACCATTTTCAAGAAACCTCTGGAAATTAGAGTGTTAATCAGAAAACGTTCCCTTCTTATGTAAAGAACAGTGTTCTACTATTTGGGGACAAGTGCAGTGCAAATAGTTTTAATCTAAACGTGCCCAGAATTTGGTTTTAAAAAGTGCTTCCAGAAAGGGCAACTCTAAGACCTTTCAGCACAAACCTTCAAGTCTGAAGTACAAATACTTGGAAATAAAGATTCTTATAGGAACAAAAACTACCATTGAGGATAACCTTCCAAGATATAATTACTATTCTAAATTAAAGAACAAAGTCAACCAGAGTGACCAGAGAACCAAATTCTACCTAGTAGAATTTTCTTTCCAATAAAACTATTTCAGGATTAATAAGTGACAACTTACAATAGATTTTTTTTCCATAATAAAGCTAATATAGTCATTTGAAATGGAAACTAAACATTAAGTTACAAAAAGGGAAGCTGTAGTAAATCTGTGAAGCTGTTACTTCAGCAGGCTAGATAAAGAATTTCAGCAAGAAGGAAGCTGCCTTTCCCTGTCCATCTCCTTTAAATCAAAGATGCAAGAACTACGTAAAGACTGTATCCCAAGAAGATTTAGAGTGCTTATTCTGTCTTGAACCTTCCCCTGCTGCATAAAAAGATATCAATTGTGAAGGGAAGAGACTGCTCAGGAGTGCAGAAAAAGCACTGGTTAATTAAGAGCTGTCATAGAATCACAGAATTATGTGAGTTGGAAAAGACCCTTAAGATCACATAGTTCCAACTCCCTGCCATGGGCAGGGACAGCTTCTAGCCCAGGTTGTTCAGAGCTCCATTGAACCTGGCCTTGAACACTGTCAGGGATGGGGAGCCCCCAGTTTCTCTTACATCCTGTTCCAGTGCTTCAACAAAGGCTGTGTCACAACAAAACGCTGTGAAAAGTGAACAAGACACTCCTGGTAGCAAAGCAGGTAGCAAGGACTTTTCAGCTAAACAGGGAAGAACCAGTGATGCTATACAATGAGGATTAAGTAAAGATTATTTTTTGTTTTAGTTCCAAGAATGAAGAGTCCAGTTTGCCCATATTTTCACTAGCAAGGAAACATATGGACATTGGTATATCCAGAAGGGAGGAAAGATAATGATATAAGAGAATGAAAGAGGGAAGACTTTTCCTCTCAGTTTTGAGGAAAGATTATTGTTTCCCCAAACCAGGGAGAATAGAGCTGTCAAGCTTGTACACAAAGTAATGTCTTAAATGCCTAAAAATTATTTGTTGTACGAAAACAGAATAATAACACTTACATAGCAAGCTCAGTAAATAAGCCTTTTTGACCTGTTATCAATAGACAGTATGAAATAGCTAAACCCTACTTTTCAAGAAGAGTATAAGACATGGAAGAACACATGGAAGAAAAAGGTAAAAATTCAAGTAAGATGAAAAATTAATAGAAAGTACCAGAGAAATTTAGGAGACTTTCTTCAGAAAAATAACTAATTTTTTAATGCCAAGAAAATATAACTCATTCAACCTAGCTAGATTTCAAAGGCATGATACTTCAACTTGATTCAAGTGATTATGATTAGTAGGAGAAATGCAGAGTAGGCAAACTTTATAAAGAAAGGTTAACAGTAACTGATTTTGGAAAGACATGCAGAGCTAAAAGGATGTTATTGCTAAAATTTCTCAAGTTAGGCCTTTCTGTTATTGACTAAATAAAAAATAAGAGCCCTTTGATGAAATGAACATTAGTGAATCATCCACTGAGAACAAATTGGGACAACATAAATGATATCAATTGAAGCAATGAAAAGCCAACAGGACAAAATGCAAAAGAGCATGAACCTAATAAGATAATTAGAAATAACTTACTAGCACATTTACTGCCAGAAAAAAAATAATGAAACTCAGTCTACATAAAGTAACACTACACATTTCTATAAAATCTTCCACTACGAGTCACCAGCACAGTTTAAAAAAACAAATAAAAATCAGTGAATTAAAACCTCTACTAGCCTGAGGTAGAATCTATCCTTCATGTTAAGAACTGAGGCAATTAGTTGGAAATGCAGGGAAAAAGATCACTGTGTATTCTTTGCAATACATTACATATAACGCAGCAACAAAATGAAAACTGCAATTCTAAACCAGACCAGAAGTGCATCTCGAAAAGAAAGTGCATATGTGCTAGACAAATAGACAATGCTAAGAACAAAATCTTCCAAAGCAGTACACATTTTTTCCTTCCCATGTTCAAGATGAATAAATTCTAAGAGGAACAGCTGCAGAGTCACTCATCCTGATAACACAAAATCTAAGAGCTCAGCTTCTTTATAAGAACACTAAGGAGAGAGGACTATTTTGTATGACTGTACTAAAAGATTTTCAGCAGGAAGAGAACTACTATACTAAGACCTTAAAGAGGATGAGAACTTCTCTACTTATATGCATAGGAACAAATGAATATAAGTTACAAGCAACATCCAAACTTGAAAATTGAAATTCAGATTCTAACAAAAACAATGGTATGCTAGAACAAATTTCTGAAACTAGCAAAGAAAGCAGCACTAACTATTATTAAAATTTGTCTTATAAGTGATGAAGCTACATCATAACTGCTCAAGTCAAACGAGCCTCCAAGTATCTGGAAGTTCCTTTGTAGGTTTGTGCTCTCCTTTGCTTTAAGGAAAAATCTTCAGTCACAACATGCTTCCGTAAGCCAAAAATTATCTACAGACTTTCTGCAAAGTTAAAGGAGGTTGCTACTAATTTGGAGGAGTGGAAAGCAGACTTACTTTTTAAGCCAGTTTATAAAAATTTTTAATTAAATTTTTTTAAAAATTAAAAAAAAAAAAACAAAAAAACCAGCAGATCTTCTACACTGCTCCCAGAGCAGTAACAAGAGATGAAATGGTAGGAAGAAGACAAGGAATAATTAAATTCAGAGTAACATTTTTACTAAAAATGTTTCTATCCTCCTACCAGCCAAGTCACTTATTTATTCAGGAATGCTGCATGTGTCTTGAAAAATAAATCTATCAGTTAAAAGGTCTGATAGGTCACCCACCCTGTGGATGAAGTATATAATGGCTATATATATATATATATATATATATATATATGTATGTATTTAAATTATTTACAGCTTTTTTTTTGTTATTGTTAAATATTTTTCTTACTATACATCCTGCAAACCTAGTACTGGCTTCTTCTATTTGAACTACTAGAGCGTTATGCTGGTTTTGTTCTCCAGAGTCGGTTTCTCAGGATGTGCTCTTATGTGCTATTCAAAGATGGAACCTCTCAAAGATTTCAAACCATTACAGAAGGACTGTAGACAAACTGATTCAAAATAATGCATCCATAACCTTACTTAGGTCATTCTGTATTTCACATAACTACAAAACCTGATCTAAAAATACAATCCTACATAATTCCACTGAAAGTGAAAGCCTTTATGAAAGCCATAACATAAGAAATACTGTTTTCACATCTCTAGTTCCCACTGGAAGTTACATTGTTCATATAAGCAAAAGTCATGTCTTTCAGACATTAGTCAAAAAAAATCACCTTGTGTGACAGAAAATCCACACACAGAGCATTCTGCTGAGGTGTTCTATATGGAACCTGATCTTTCACACTGTTCTTTAGACAAGGACTTCCAATCTTTTGGCAGATCATTCAGCCTAAAATTAATCAAGTAGCTGCTAACAAAGACCTAGAAAGGCCTGATAGGTTTAAAGGAAAGAAAACAATATTGTAAGTGATATGATAATGCTATCATGGCTTTAGAGTTTGCCAGTTCGCATTGAAAGCAGAAGTAGAATCAGAAAATAAGAAACCACATCACACAGATCAGTGGAAGATCAGACTTCAGAAGATGGGGCAGGAAAAACATTAAGGTACACAGACATAAGTAGCCATAGCATAGGAACTGCCTGCAATGAAGTGTCCACTTAAAGCTAAAAATACAGGACAGTTAACAACCAGCTCTCTGAAGGAGCAAGAGCACACAGAAAAATCCAATTGCAACTCAGTGGTCTCTGCTTGATTGACAACTTGCAGGAAGAAACCCTTTTAACCTGAATCAGTTAATGCCATAACACTGACAGTAAATTCTAAACAAAACAAGGATTAAACTGCACTAAAACATTAAAACAGTCATTAACAGGAAATGTGTGTGCCCAAATTCACAAAAACTAGAAATGCATTCCTACTACAACCTCCATGGGTTTTCTAATATTTTGACTGATTTATATAAAAAACATAAAATGGGTAAAGAGGGCAGAGAGACTGAGCAAGTAGACAACCAACACATTACTGCATCAAGACAGTCTGATTCTTCAACTGTACTGCAGACCATCCATTAATAGGATCAAAATTACACCCTCCACAATTTCCATTGTAGAAATCAGGAAAATTCTTGCAGCTGCTTCAACTTGACCTTTTTATGACCAAGTTCTGTACACGATGACTTCTGTCACTGCTTCTGCTAATAACCCCAAATAAATATAAAACACATCCAAAGCTCTCAAAAGCTAAGAAAGTGTTTCTATTAAAATTTTTCAAAAGATACATTGTTTAAAAGTTGGAGAAAATGTATAAGCTTAAAAAAGAATCATGCAATGCAACTACCATACATCCTAAAAAAGTAATTAAGAATTTGGAAAGAAATGCATGGAACCAGGAATAGCACCAGACAACTTTACATTAGACAATTGGTTTGCTACAGACTTGGGGACAAAACACTTGGACATTATCTTCAGCCATCTTATTCCTTAATTTCTGTGTAGCCATAACTTTCAACCTTAACATCATCGTGTGACATGATTTTAGGGTTGAGGGTATTTTTAAGTTTGTGTGTTTTGGTGGGGTTTTTTTAAATACATAATATATAAATAATATTAAAAATTTATCTCCATTTACACACATTTACTTGTATCTGTCTAGGAAAAGGCATATATTCACCATGGTAACTTCACATAGTGAATGCAAAACAAAATTAGCATGAATGTACTCACTTGCTTCAAAGTTTTCTCACTGGATGCATGGCAATACGCATTTTCAGTTTCAAAAACAAGTTTGATGTTTTAAATACAATTATTGCTTTTTAAATTATGTATCACCCCATTTCCTGATTTTATGCCAGCATATCTAAGAATAATCTGTTACACTACTACATCATTTAAATAAAAGCAGCATTTAGAGAGATACAACTATAATCTTCACATAACCAGATAAGCATAACCTTACAAGGTAGGTTAGTATCTGCTTGCTGATTCTACTGCTCCAATTGTTTTCAAAGACAATCAAATAAAATAAAGGAATTTCAGAGATCGCCTTCCAAACAACCTTATCATATCCACTTTTTTTTTCTTCAGCCCAAGGCTTCTCAACAGAGAAGCAATCTGAAAAAGAAAACTAAGGACCAATACAAGTCAGGGATTTTTCTTTACTATAGCAAAGTCATAAGAACTTGGGTCATAACTTCAAGATTGGCGAGAAAATCAAGAGATCTAAAAATAAGTTTGTGAGTAAATTCTCTCAATCATAGGAAAGCACTCCTGACTGTATAAGAAGTTTGAATGCAGTCAAATGAAAGCTACTACAGCAGAGGTAAAAGTAAATAAGGTTTTAATGAGTGGTCCTGCACCATTCCAAGATCCTTCCAACACACCTTTTCTTCTACCTAACTTTTGCAGTGGTAACTGTTAGAAATATAGTCATGTTGTAACCCTTAAAGTGAAAAAGCAGATCTTGGAGTCTTATCTTCAAGTAACACACAGAGGTCTCCCAGCAAAGTAAATCTTTTGTTCTTCACAAACAGTACTTCAGGAATAACCAGACATAACCACCATAGCTTTTCAAAAGCTTCTAGTAAAGTTTATTTACACAACTGTCTCACTTCATGTACCTGACATTGATGCATAGACGTTCAAAATTTAATTTACAATTAGGTGATTTTTAACGCACCAATATTTAACCCTTTCACTAAAAATTAAATAGCACTTAGAGAGCCATAACACATGTTGGTTTGAAAACTACATAAACAAGCTGTGGTAAATTTTCCCCTTTGGGGAATTTTCTCTAGGATTTGTGGTAAAACATTTACATTAAGTCAGTCATGCTAAATACCTGGTCCTCACATCTTGCTAAGAAATCCTGACCAGCTTTCTCAACCACAGCTCAGTATTTTCATCTTTCTGATAACAAGCACTGAACCATCATATTTGAGACTACATTAGGGAAGCCAACTCAACCTATGAGTCAAGTTGGTAAGACAGGATAAGACATTCAAATTTTACAATTCTATAGTTGAAAGTAGGCGATGTTTGTATTTTATAATTCTATAGCTAAAACGTTTGTAGAGTCAGTAACAATTTCACCCTGCTGCAAAGCTCTGAGCTTTTTTTTTTAATTTGGTTTGGGTTTTTTATTGGCTTGGGTTTTTTCCCCTAAGGATTATTAACTTCTGCAGTACTTTTCCAACTCCAACCAAGAAAATAAGCAAAAAATCAGCCCTCCAAGTTTGCTAGGTCTGATAAAGTAGCTTATACCTGTTGCACTGTATGTTCAACAATAGTTCATATTTAAGTTCTTGAAAGAGTTTTTCAGTACCAAGAACTTTAGAGCTGCTATTCCCTATTAATACAGTTGTTAAAGAGAATGACTACATTTAAGTTTTGATGTGATAACATAATGCCAAGTCATATAACTTTATCTTGCTGAAAAGATCTGTAACTATTTACATAAGGTTCCAGTAATATGTTCTTTCATCCTTTCAGAAATAAAAGTTTCCTCTCCATTTCTCTTTTAGTTGTCGTGATTTTAATTAAGAAGAAAAAAAAATCCAAAAAAGAAACACAGCTTTGTTAATGGAGTTAAATCCAGGTTTATCCTAAAATATTAAGTAATTTCTTCTGGGCTGACAATTATAAATGAAGTTGGACAAAATAATGTGCTGCAAAACTTACATGGAAATTGCAAGTGCAAAACTTTAACTCATTAGAAAACTCACTTTTCAATTCAGCTGCTTACATTGTATCTGTTTTAATTTGGTTTTTGACACATATAGGAGAAACTATGCTCATCACACTAACCAAATCTTTGAACAAGCTATTAAACCTTTTTAAGTAAACACAAAAGTGTGTAAATTCTTACTTTCGCTTTAAAAATGTTCATATTTAAGGTTTAGGTTTCATAACCTGTTAAAAATCAAAACATATTATAAAGAACACATGTAAATCACATGTCACAAGCTTTCTAGTTCTGTATACAATGTCTATTTCCATAAAATGTAACTAATGCATTTTAAATGAAAGTGTGGGACCATTCATCATGAGCTTCTAATAGAGCACTGCCTCGAAATGAAGAAAACAGCTAGAATTCTGATACAGAGACTTAGAACAAAATATGTCCCAGTTAAATAAAAAAATTAAAAATAACTATTTTTTTCCCTAGGACCTAGGACCCTAGGATGAGAAGCCTCATCCTACCTTACACCAACTACAGCTACCAAAGACACTGTTGTCCTTCTAAGTCTCAGTGAAAGAGCATACCTTAGCTCCAGGATCAGAGTCTTTCAGAAACAGCCAAGAAACAGAACTGTGGCCTGTATCTTCTCCAGTAGCAATGCAACAAGCACATCAGCCTGCCCCTCAGGCCTTGCCATTTTAAAGGTTTATTTTGTATAATTTCAATTTCCTGACCATTTCCATAAAGCTGGGACAGAGGGCATAAGAATGACAAATATCAATTCAAGCACTAAGAGTTACACTGCTGGTTTTGAACTACCAATATGGTTTCCAGGGCAAGCAGCATTTACTAAGTGGAGAGTAAGCATTTACACAGAGGAGAACAGTGGTGTTTCTGGGGAAGATTAAAGCTTTTCTTTCACAAATCTAACTGAGTTACTTGTCATTTCAAAGGAAGCTGAAAATGGGAAAGGTGAAGAGCAGGTTCAGTTAAAATTTTTCTTTTTCTTCCTTCTCCTCCAAAAGAATCAGAAGGTTGCTTCAAATGACCAGTTTGGAGTTCAAATTATAATGCATTTCTGAAACACCCTTGGTATTTCTATATGCTCTCATGAAATGTGCTTTGGCATTTAGAAAAAGACTCATCGTATAATTCTCAACAGTTAGAGATATACACACCGTGATGTGTAAGTGTCAAAGGCTAAGGTGGCTTAGCCTTTCAGCAACTCAGATAGTCACAAAGGTAGGGGGATTTTGAAGTACTTGGATCTGTGAATTTAATACCAAATTGTAAAAAAAAAATCGTTTCATATCGGTATTTCAAAGCATTCCTCACAGTACAATGAAAGAGCTACGGCCATCTTAGCCCTGAGTTCCAAGGCAGTTCCAGAGCTACCACCCAGAGGGTGTTAAGGATACCCTCACACAAACACTGCTCAGAAAGACTCTCTTAGCACTAGGGTAATGTCACAAGAATCAGTCCAGACAAACACTTCACAACTGGCAACACATTAAGACTACAAATAAGCAAAAGGCTGACCTTGACAGGCTGTCAGGCACACAGGAGGCACCCAAGACACACATATGTCAGACATAAGAAGGCTGACTGCTGGCTACAGCTGAGCCTGCCTTCTCAAAGAAGCCACTCACAATGAGAGTCAATCAAGTAAGACAGGAGAACAACACCTAGCCATGAAAGATCTCTTGTGGTTGGTTCTCTTTGGGTATTTTTTTTTAAATCTGTTGTCCAGAGTATTTTTTTTTTCTTTAAAGGCTTCAATATTCCCACCTGATTAATTTTTACATTACACAAAGACTTCTTAAACATCATAAGGCTTGTCTTTATCAAAACACAGGCTTCCTGTTTCAGTAATTTCAATGCCTACCTACAGAATCTGCCTAGTCAGGTATCAGATTCAGGTAAAACAATGACATTCAAAGCCACAGTAAGAATTCCAATATTCTATAGTGACAAAAATTTTAAAAATGCGTGTTCTCCCCTAATCTTTCATTCTTGCTACTGTAGCACAGCCTTCATACTTTCAAAAACATACTTTAAAGTAGTAGGAGTCACCATATGTTCCTGCAACTGTTCATAAATCTATGCTATAAACCAAATTATTCTTTTAAAAAATTTTTAAAAAACAACCTAAAGAAAAAAAGAAAAGAAAACAAAAAAAAAAAACCCAAACAAAAAACAACAAAACAAAACAAAACCAAGCCAAATCCCAAGCAAATATAAAAAGATAAAGAACAGAACTACAGACTTGTACATATCCTAAAATCTTTTAGGAAACTTCTCTCAATATTCTTTCCCAAGGCAGTCTACTCGTGGGACAAGAACTATCAGGAGAAACCTATACTCCAAGGCCCCAGACAAAATGCTTTTTGCAAGCAGTCTGAGTAAACAGAGCCCATCCCAAGAGGTACTTAGAGGAAAGTGTGCTTAAGTGAAACTGCCTAAGTAACAATCAAGGGCAGCACCATAACACCACAAACGTATTTAGAGTCACACTCAAGGAACACCAATACTTAATGTCTAAATTATAATACCAACAAAAACCCAATCACCAAACCAAAGACCTCTGCATCCACCTAACATTACCAGACATCTCCATTTAGATCTGAAATATTTTGTCCCTGTAGGGTTTTTTGCCTTCATGTGTTCTCGGCATTGAGAGACTTCTGTCTGAAGCCTAAGGGCTAAGCTGCAGCATACATCAAGTGTCAACCCTGGAATTTCTAACAAACCAACAGTGTCAGATCTACTAGGAAGTAACTTAGTGGGAACACCTGAAAGAAAATAAATGCTATGACAAGAACTGAGTGGTGTACACTTCCTATTTTTGATCTGATGGAACAGGAATCCTGCAAATACCAAAGCTTGCCTGAAGGCAAAGAATTTCCACCACTTTCTAATTTACCTAGAATGATTTGTATACCCAAGAAAACTAGCCAGTACCTAATACACAGGCTACAGGTTCAGTTCTCTCCATAGTAGCATAATTTGGGAAAATTGGGAAGAAGTCCTGTCTAGGGCATTTACAGCCAAGATGCTTTCCTGAGTAAGCAGATGTTGAATTGAGTGCTTTACTACTGAGGATGCAACAGAATCTAGGTCTTCCATTTCCTGACTCCAACAGCCAAGGTTATCCAAAAAAATGAGTGCCACTTGCTCCTCCTGTAGGCTCCTTTAGGAAAGCAAGGATCTCCCTCAGTTGTTGAAAACATGCCTTACCACTCAAGGGATCCAGATGCCTCACTGCAGCTTTGAGTAAGGGACTGCATTTCAAAGATATCTTTATGTACATTATCATGCAGCTGCTTTCACCAGACAGCCTACCATTTAGTGTATTTTTTCCCCTTGATCATCCACGAAGACACCTACAGCTCATACATTCTTCAGCAAAATAAACTACAATTTAAACATTTACAAGAGTCTGCACTGCTCTTGTGTAGCAACAGCACTGTTTTTGTGAAATACATAAACTCTGAAACAGCTGGCTAAAGGAATCACTTAAGAATTATTACCCTGTTTCTTCAGAATGCTTCTTTGTACCTGGGAAATACTGCAGATAAAACTGCCCTAATATTGCACCAAGAGCACATTCTTCATTAGCAGCTGTATTAAGTCAGGCCTGGTGTGAATATGACATAGGCCAAAAACCAAACACCTGTATTTACATATGCAATTTAAAACCATCTCATCATCTTGCTAAATGTCAAAATTGCCTAAAATGCTTTAACCATCTCACACTCTTGATATTTCTATGACAAATTGCACTCTCTGGCATATTGAAAACACCCCTGAGTGTAGGGGACTCAAGCCACTGAATTAAACCAGTTCTGAATGTCCATGGACTCCAACACCAAGTTATGCAATATTTACACAACTAGACCAAATGAAATGAAGACTACAGGTGAAAACATGAAATATATAAAGCATATATATACTTACTGAGAGTACCCCATGTGACAGTATGGGGTGACTGTTAATGATAAAGACCAAAATCTGGCAAAGAGACCAAAGATGCTTCAAACAGACCAAAGATGCTTCAAATTAACCACAATTATGACAATTAATTAAATAGCAAATCTTCAGTTTAAAAACCTGGGAAAGGATGTTCTGCAGGACCACCAGAGTCACCTAGTGGGACCAAATTGCAACCAGCAAGGAACAAATAAATGGAGGAATCAAAGTTTAAGTTAAATACAAAACAAACAGTATATTTGGTTACTATGATTTCCTTTGCACTTTCATATTCACTGACTGGATAAAAGAATTAAGATTGACACTGCTTGCATCCCTTGGTGTTTTGTTTCCTTTTTGATTTTTTGTTTTGCTTTTTTTTTTTCAATTTTTGGGGGATTTTGTTTGTTTAGGTTCTTTCATGTTGACAAGGAAGGCATTTGGGGCAGGGTGGAAAGTAATTTTAAAAAACCCAACTCTACTTTAGGGTTTTGCCACAAGGCTTCAGATGTACAAAGCAATTAATCCAGGATAGATGGACTGGACCAACATTAAGCTAACAGTCATCTATGATTTTGTTAATTCAACCGACTCCCCCAAGTTCTGCAACATTTTTTAAGGAACTTTTATTATGAGAAAATCATTAAGTGCTACTTCTGGTACCACAGATCAGGCAATGACAATGAGAGATTTTTCATTTGCCATTTAGGAAACAGAGGACTGGCAGCTCTGTATGAATTCATTTACCTCACTGTTGCAAACCAGAGCACTTAAATTTTGCAGCTCTGCAGAGGTGACTGCACAATGTCCTCTGCCTGCCACCCATCACCTAAGAAAACCTGTAATTTCCACCCATGTCTTTTAAAGCATCGAACACAGTGGTGAAATATTAAGTCCATAGAGAGATGCCTCTCTTGCATACCTGGCTCATACAGTCCAATTCCTTGGTTTGAGATGAACTGATTGTCAGGTTTACAATTCCCCTCACCTCACACAGCAGGCAGACTTTCTCATATTAGTTTCTAGCATAAAACACAGATTACTAGCTGCTGAGATCTTCTGATTGTCTACAAATTTTTTTAACTCCAAAGATATTAAAATGTATGTGACTACTACCTTTTTAGGTGCTTATGTTGCATGGCATTCTTGACACAAATATTTCAGTGTTTTGGGGGCTGCTTAATATCACAGGCACCAGTAATTTAGACTCTGATAGCTCTTAAATGGACTTGGTTTAAAAAGAGCAGATCAGCTCAGCTTTCATGGAGTTTAGGTCAGAAGAGTCTATCGTATATCCATTGTAAGTAGAACTGGAAATGCAAGCTAACCATGAAATGAGAACATACACCTCAACTGGCAACAGTGAATAGCACCAAGTAATGAAGATGCATGCTCATAGCTCCAATATGATTGTCTTTGATCCTTCACAAGCTCAGTTACAGAAATCACTGCAGAGAGAACACTCCTCAACCCAGGCCATTACTGAAGGAATCTAGGTTGCACTCTCTGATTAAGACTGGCTGAATTTTCTCTGAGACCTTATGAACCCAACTGTAATGCATATCTCAAAACCTTTCTTTAGGTTCAGTGACCTTCCTGGCTTGACTTCATTTCTAAATGTCCCTTATCTTTTTGTGAATATATCTATCATAGGTCTCTTCTTCAGATGATTTTCTTTATGCTGTTCTCCACAACTGCCATTCCACTACAGCTGAAGCCCATCTGCCTATTCTCAAGCATTCCAAATTATTGTGGATATTCTACAAAGGCTTTTGCAATTTTGTCCATGAGGCAAAGTCTGAATTGCACAACACATCATCACCTTTTTGAGGAAAAAGGTATGTACAAAGACCCACTTAATGTCAAGAAACAGATGAAAACACCTATTGCATTCATCTTGCAGGAGAATCAGTCTAGTGCAGAACAGACCAAATTTGAAACCTGCCTGTGGGGGAGTCTACACAGAAAGACTGACAGTATTCCAACCAACAGACCAAGGCAACTTACAACAACCTTGTATGAGATCAGGAGATTCCTGAACAGCTTTAGCCAGATTAAGAATTAGTAATGCAAAAATAAACCAAGTTCCACCTTGGCTCCCAGGCAGGAAAAAAGCACAAAAGGAGGGTCTTTGTCACCCTGTCTCTTACACATGATCTCTGACAATGTAACTAACATTCCAATTTTGTGTGGATCAAGCATACAAAAATAAAACACTATGAAATACAGCCAAAGAAACAATTTTTAACATTTTACAGATTTACTCTTTGCCCCACTGAACTGAAAAGGAATTTCTCGTGACTTCACCAGATGCAGGATCTTGCTCTATACATAAATCATACTTCAAGATGGCCTCCATAAAAATGTACTAAAAGCAGAAGGTTTAAAATGATTGCTTTGGCATATCTGTATAAAGCACAATAATTACCATGTTGAAGTAAGACCGGATTTTGACCCCTCTTGCCAAATCCCAAACTATGACATTTCCATCATGTCCAGCAGAGAAGAGAACTCTTGGATCAAATGGGTGAGGTTCAAGCACAAATACCTCATCTTCATGTCCCTGAAAACAAAGACACAGCAGAATGAAAAAGAGTATTGTCTCAAATATTACCCAAGGACTCAACATGGTGACACTAGCAGTTGCCACATTAACCTAGGAAATACCCAGCAAAAAACTACGTCAACCACACTTTATTTTTCATAGTAGTGGATTACACTCTTTTCTTTCCAGTTGCAATTTTACCTTCCTAAGTAGTTTGTCAAGTATGTCACCTTCACAAGTACATCCCAACAATTTCACCAGGATTTTAAAAAGATTAGTGTCCACAATACTTGGTATCTTGAGGTCTTAATATTCCACAGATTTCCATTTTTTTTTAGCAGAGTATCAGTTAGAAATTTAAATTAAACTCATAAAGGATGAAATATATAACTTAAAGGTAGAGAAAAACATCTTTCATCTTGCTATATTTCAGAGATTTGCATTAAGTATTTCCATGTCTAAGCAGAGTATCAAGTTACCTAGAGTTAACCATTTTCTCAATTACAAAACAAGCGTTAGACATTAGTAAAACTGTTGATTTATTTTAGTTAGAAGACAAATTTTTGTACTCATGGAATGATTAGATTGCAGAAGTGTCACTGGTTAAAGAGGGCAAATTTACCCATTAACAGTATTTTAAAACATCACATGCAATAAGGATTAAAAAGCCAACCGTTTCCTTCTCTCCTTCAAGATAGAACTTCATTTAAAAAAACAAAACAACATTAAAAAAAAAAAAAACAACAAAATTTCCAAAATTAGTTTCAGACATCTTGTATAGCAGTGGTTACTTGCAACTTTAAGCTTTTATTTTCTAATAAGCAGCTGATAGACATCTCTATTACACTTCAGTTCTCTGGAAACATCTGTCACGGCAGTTTTCAGACAGGAAAAACCATAAGGAGGAATGTTGATAATGTATAAATAAATTTGGCATTCAAGATTGATAAATCAAGATGGTACACCTTACCATGAGAATGTGAATGAGCTGGCCAGTGAAAGAATTCCAGACTTTCAGAGTCATATTATTGACTGCAGTTATAACAGAGTTGTCATGGCGGTCCCATGCCACCATGGTCACTTTCAGCTTTGTGATTTTGTCTTCAACTCCTTGAAAACTTTGTCTAAAACAAAAAAGTAAAAAATTTCAGTGTAATCCTACACTTTGCCAAAATAGTTTAACACTGTTAACAAGTGAAAATACTTCTGTATTTTTAAGAATATTTCCTGAGAAATATTCTAAAAATTTCTCTGAAACCAGAGAAATTAAAGCTGTTTTCTATAATGCAGCACATACAATCACAAAGAATTGTAGATACTTAAACAATGACTAAAGGATCTTCCAGAAAATATGGTCCTCTGATACATGACCTAATTTACTTAAATTGATAGCTACAGTATTTTTTGTGATATCTAAAGAACAAAAATCCAAATTAATCAACCAAGTAACAGCAATTGTCCTAAAGAATATTTGTAACAAGTAGTTCTTAATATGGAGAGAAGTATTCTATTCCTTTAAATTATCTAAATTCTCAGGCAATATTTAGAACTACACCACTACCCTGCCATCACTTTACTATTGGTAATAATGGCACTTAATCTTGCATGAAACACAAAGAACAGTAATCTATAATATAATATACCAGAATACTCAAAAATTACATTTTGGCGGTGTGATTTAAAGACTAATCACCCTTGAATTCTCTAGCACATTTACTTCTATGAAAACATCAACCAAATGCAACAATAGCATGTGACCACTAAGTAGGCAGACAAAGTACAGAATCTTCCATACAGTAAGCACAGCAACACATTGCACAATAGTATGTATTGTAAAACTCAATAATAGAAAATGTAGTTATAGCCAAATTCCCTTCTAGATTCAATGCAAAACCCAGCAGGCTTTACAAGCTGAATTCACTCTTTCCTTTCAGTGCAGCGATTTCATTTTTTTGATAAAACTGCTCTTGTGCAGAAAAGATGAAATTTGGAACTGCACTTATTCCTCTCACCAAAAGGATAAAACGGAATTCTGCTATAGTGTTTTACAAAAAGAGCTCTTCATTTTCTCAGATAAATTCAGCATTTATGACCACAATGCCCAGTATCAGTTAAAACTGAGAATTTTTACTAAGAGTAACTCAGCCTGTTATCAAAGTAGCAGCATTTTATACACTCTTTTCCAACAGTTTGATAACTTATGTTTTGTTGCATCTGTCCAAAACTGAAAAAATAATGTCTAATCCAAACATCTAACTAAATTTCTGCTTATTTAGCCTTCTCTTCCATCTCTCTCTTGGTCTTTTAGGCATCTTACCACACATTATTCCTGAAACCATTATAATTTCTTTTTCTACTAAATATCCTTCAAAGCACTCAGTAAGGGGGAAAAGGTTTATTCCTTAAACCTGTTATAAATCTTCTTAATTTATGTCAACTGGAAAATATCTTCATGCCAAAATAAAAAGGTGCAAGCCACAATTCCTAGGAAGTCATAATCCATCTTCAAGCATTTTTTGTTGCTTGTTCAAGTGTACAGAAGTTTCCCATACCTACAAACTCTTGTAAACACAGATTGCTTTAACAAACACAAAACCCTTACAGAGCCAGCAATTTCTTTGCTCTGCCATGTTGTATGAAAAGGACCCAATACAGCTTTTCTGGGCATGCATGTTCCACAATATCTGTAAATAATACTAAAATGCAAGCAGTCTCAAGAAGAGACCGACCTGCCCTGGTTTTCTTGTTCCAGAAATAAATGTCTGTTTCTTGTTCCAGAAATAAATGTCTATGTGAAAATAACATATAAATCTGACCTTCAATGGGTTTTGATTATCTTTTATTGTTTTAATCTAATCAAAATACTAGTGGCACTATTATCAGACAAGCTAATTTCCACAGCTGAATATGTAGTCAAATATTTATTTTAGCTGGATTTCAAGAGCTAGATAAGCATACTGTGCATTTAAGCAATAGTAATTCAAGTCTTCTCTTTTTCTTTTCTCTCACTGTCTTTTTAAATTTTTTTTTAGTAAGTCAGCAAATTATATCAAAGGCCCTCAAGAATCTATGTGATAGCAGAACATTTTACATCACTTACCCTGCTGGGCGAGTAGCCATATCTAACAAAATGCTTTTCCATTCCCTTCGCTTAAATTGCCAGATTCGTGCTGTTCCATCACGGCTTCCACTCACAAATCTAACAAAAGGGGGAAAAAGTTACTCAGAGATCAAAGGCAGATCTGTACAGAAAAGACACCTGAAAATTGAAGTCCCAGACATTAGAATTCAAAACCAGAAGGTACGATTAAGAAGTCCAAACAGTGTCAGATTGCTGTACAAATGGTTTGAGGTCAAAAAAACTTCCCATACCAGTAAAAAAATTGAAGGCCTCTAAAAAGTCAAATCTGTTTCCCTATCCTGAGCCCCTTCCAAACTAACTGTTCTATGACTTTTGGTGCACCTTGCTGAGTTATGACACTGCACTGGCAGAGGGACACCACAACCCAATGAACTTTCCAAGAGACAGACCCTATAACACCAGGTCAAGAGGAGAACCCTGCCAGTAGAAGTACAGATATGATTTAAAACAAAACCTATTCCCAATAAGTTAGCATTGTATACAGAGTAAGTATCATGATATTTATATGAAGAAGTGTTTCCCAGGCTGAGTTTCTCTCCCATCCTTTTCATTCCCCTTTTAGAGTTTCAGGGGTAGGAGGAGGAGAAAGAGGTGGGTGAAGCTTGGTTTACAACTATTTGTGTCATGATAAAAGTGTACATTAGAATATCAAATAAGTAAAGTGTCAGATGCTTCATAATAAACCAAACCATTTTCTTGAGCATCCTTCATATCCAACATTCAGAACTTAAAGTGAAACATTAAAGAAAGCATTAGGCTAGCTAAACAACACATTGTTAGACCTAGTTTGATAATTTCTCTGTATGCAGCAGTCACTTAACTGAAAAAAGGTTTACACATTAAAATATATCTAAAAGGACATGTATTTGATATGTGAATATATATATACACACACACATATATATTTCTCAGGAAGAAGTTGCAAGTATTTTTATACCCATAATTTTAGCAAATTCAAAATACTTCAATCATTACAATGAAAAGAACTGTGAAAGTAAGGAGTATCATTAAAAAGAAACAGTGAGACTCCAAGAGTTATAGACAATTTTACTGAATGATACTCAAAATAAAGCCCTTTGTTTAAATAACGCTCTCTGGAAACTGGCATTTAAAAATGTCTACACAAGGTCAAAAAGCTAGCTCTGAATAGTGTGCTTACCTGCTACTACTATTAGAAAACTGAATGCTGTCAACTTTGTCCTATATAAAAAAAGAGCAGAAAAAGAAAAAAGAAATCAAATTTCTCCAAGTTATCCCCTTTTATCCAAATTATTACTTTAATCAAGTACATATGTAATTTTAAAAAATGTATTTACAGTATGAAACTCCAACTCTGATATCTTCTCTGGCTGACCTGATCCAAAGAAATAAACCCTAATGATGTGATCTGTACTCCCAGTGGCCAAAAACATTCCACCTGAGAAAAACAAACAGATAAGTCTTAAAAAAAGGGCAATCTACTGTTATTACAATATTTTCAAAGGGATGTAACATCAAATATTTCAATTTATTCTCTGAAATTTATAGCTTTATCTCATTTCAACTATGTCTGTAACTGACCTTTAAGTCAAAAGAAGACTTAGAAACTCCAAAGTTTAACTGGAGCTGAATTACCTCACATTTGCTGTCAGTAAATATGCATCAGCAGATGTATCCAAAAGATTAGCTAACCAGACTAATTTGCTTGCAGCTAAGCCCTTAGAAGCCTCCCTCTTAAAAAAATCAAACGGAACTAGAGCTCCAGTATTTTTTGATATTTTATCCAATTATTTCTGTAGCATTCTTCAGTTACCAGCTCTAGAATCAATGAAACCCAGACTGTGAGAACTCTGTAATCAGCCCCTTCTTGTACAAATCCCCACATATTACATCTCAGACAAAGCTGACTCTCCTAATTATTCTGCAAAAAAGGTATATATCTATCTATCTATCTGTTCTGAAAAGACTTGCAGTCACAAGAGACTTACTTACAACATTTCATGTTTAACCATTTCTAGGAATTTCTGTAGCAGCAAGTATTAATGCATAAATTCTGAATCTCTATTTTAAATATTTGGGGTCTTTTAACAGCCACTTAAACTCAAATCCATCTCATTAAAATGAAATATGCTACAGTAACTGTACTGTACTTTATTTTACACTTCAAATTACTTCCTACACAGATACAAGGAGAGGAGAAAAAAAGAAGTTGTTTACCAGCACTAAAAGAAGAACAGATCATTTGGACTCCAGGCCGAGGACGTTCTGTAAACTTCGTTGGCCTTGGACTACAAATAAAAAAACCAAAAAAAACACCAGTTAAATAATTTCCTAATAGAGTTTCAAGAAACAAGTCAGTATCTTAGAAATAAAGGACAGAAGGATAAAATTAAATATAAAGGAACAGATGGCTGCCCATTTATAAACAATTTTGTGTGACTATGCTTCATGATCTGATCTTCAGGAAACTAAGACATCCAGATGGACTAAGTAATCCATGCATCAACAAGAGTTGTAACGTAACTTAAATCCCATTCCCTTCTGATATTGCTATACAAAACACTCTCCTGAAGTTATCAGCAAGGCAGAACTGAGCCAGTTTCCCATGATGTTCAATTTTAAACCACTGGGTGTCCTGGTTTTCTTCTGTGGCATATGCTTGCTTTGACAAGAGAGAAACAGAGCTAGGTGCTCTATACAGACAAGGATATCAAAGAAATTTAAATAAATTTGGAGTTTTTCATGGTATTAGAATATAAGAGCTTATTCAAATGACATATACCCTTGTAGGTTAGTTTCAAACAGTACCCAAAATGTCAGCACAAAGACTGAAGTTTGTACGAGATTTTACTTTATGGCCCTCATTTTCTCTAGGCATTTCAGAATCTGATGTGCAAGCCAAACTAAAGCTTCAGTGAACCTGGCACTTTAAGGATGTGTAAAACCAAAACAAATCAGATCAAGTTCTTCAATAATTATTTCAATTCTGTTCATGCATTACAGCAATCTCAAACCAGTAGGTGGTCTTGCACAGTATGCCATCTGCAATCTTCCCTCAAAGAATTAACTTATGAGAGAACAGCAGCACTACACCCACGAGTGTCATCACTAAAGATTTGCTCTAACATAAAAGAATGCATATTCAGAACTTATCCAAAATGTTCTATTTTAAAAGCAAAATGTCCTGTATAATTCATTTCACCTGAAGGCAGATGCATTAAAAAAAAAAAATCTTTCTCCACTAATCAGTTATTCATATCTCAAAAAAGTAATAAGCGTTAAACCTTGGTGATGTTTATGCATAACACAAAGTAATAAACATCAGCAGTACCTGTTAAGGACTCTTTCTACAAATTATCCATTCACTATAGGCTGTTTCTGTGACCTTTCCTGCAGGAGTTTTAAGATAACTCCGTGCAGATTTGTAACAAGAAAACTTCACAAGATACAAGATCTTTATAATCAAGACAAAGATCTTTCCTACAAAACAGTTGAAATGCTCCTTAACTGATATACTAACAAGAACTATCAAACAATTCAATACGCAGTTTACATAACTTGGAACAAATGTAAATAAATAGGCTGCTATTTTCTTCCACTGTTGTTTGTGAACTCTGCCTTTGGCATTAGGACAGCTACAAAATAGAGAAAGTATGCACTTACATCCTAGTTCAGAAAATCAATTTAAATTCTCAAACTTGTGTCTCTCCAATGTGTGCTATTTTAGGCATTAGGAGACAAGAGATTACAGCACTCTTCTATAATACAGCAGATTACAAAATGAGTGGGGCGATCAATATTTTTGTGAAGTGTGGAAAGGGGACAAAAGCTGTTTCTCTCCAGGGCCATTAAAGTGTTTCACTTTAAATACATTTTCAATGTATTTATTAAGTGTTTTATTAGTTTATTAATCTAAAATGCAGACTAGCCAAACTCTGGTCATATGTAGTAGTTAAAGCAAGACTTCTTCACAGATGTGAAGATGTGTGATATAATCTCTGTAATTTAAGTCTTCATTCACAAGTTAATGAAAAAGGTTCAGCATATCTGAGTTGTGATATATTACCAGCCTCTTTAATATCAAGTGCCCTCTGCATAATAAAGTGTCGTGGTTTGAGAGGAAGTAAGTTTTCTGGGATATGCTGTGGTCAATCCAATAGGTATTCAGATTTGAATATTGGCACCTGGTGTGGCCACTGGGGACATGGATACACCTCTGAGAACACAGGGGTTAAAAGCAGAGCATTCCCAGGGGAAGCTCTCTTGGGTTCCGGTGGGGAAAGAGTTCGGATCCGTCCCCCGGCCCAGCTGCTGGCTGGGCAGGGGAGGGGAAGCCATGCAGCCGGGTGAGGTAGACCGGGGCTTGGACAGAGATGGGAGGTGAAGAGGCCCCGAGGATGGAAGGGTGGGAGAAGCACCAGGAGGCATCGGGCAGCCATCCCAAGAGAGAGAGAGAGTACAGCCTGTGCCTGTGACTGCTACCTTGAAACTTGATAACATGTGCCGGCAGCACGGCTGAGAAGGAGAAGGGGTGTGGGGGGGAAGGGGGGGGTGCAGCGAGAAGGTGTCCGGCCGCTGTGGGAGATCCAGGCGGGCAGAGCCCGAGCTTTTAACCCTTTTTTGGACAATGAAAACTTTGCAGAACATTAACCTTTCCTAGAAGAGAGATAGAGATGAAATAGAAGAAGGAAATGTGCAAGTGTGAAGGTCTGGGCAAGTGAAGGATGTCAGAAGAGTAGAGAAGAATCTTAGGTAGGAAGAGACGATGGAGTGGCCTTAGCTGGACTTTTCTTGTTATAGCCATGGACAGAACCATGTTCCTTGTGACACAGAGACTGCATCCAGGGGGAGGCAATGGCTCAGAGCCAAGAGGGTTCAGTGTTGAGACCCCAGGGCCCCAGGGGGTGAAATTTGGAGGGGACAGGTGTCCCGGAGGTGAGACTGTGCTCTTTTTGGAACAGGACAAAGCATCCTTAAAAGGACAACCCTAGAAGCAGCTCTGGTCCATGTGCAGTGGTGAGAGCACTGGACATGAAAGGAAGAGGTCACGACGGCAGATGTACTCCAGGTGGTGCCACGAGTGACATGGAAACACACGAGGTTTCAGCTGTGTTTCCAGGGGAAGCCTATGGCACAAGAAGGACTCCTCTCCTCTTGATGAACTGAGAATTGATTATCTAAAGGATGGTGATGGACTGAGGGTTGGTGATCTGAGGGATGGATTGGAAATTTGGTGGGGGGAGGAGGAAATGTTTATGGAAGGTTTTCATTTTTCCTGTGTGTTCCTTTTTACGTATAGTTGTAGTGTAGTTAATAAAGTTTTCTTTTCTTTATTTCTAAGTGGGGGCCTGCTTTGCTTATTCCTGGTCACATCTCACAGCAGACACCAGGGAGGGTGTATTTTCATGGGGGCACTGGCATTGTGCCAGCATCAAACCATGACATAAAGCAGATGGGAAATATCACATGATGCTGATGACAATTGAGAAATCAGTGTCCTGTCCAAAACAGGAATGTCAAAATCAGCACGTGTTTTTCCTGAGATTTTTTTCCATCTTTTTAAAATTATGGGGAAATAAATAGATAAGAAGAAAAGCAGTACACCAAGCTCCTCTATTCAAATCTGTGAGACGGTTCTGCTGCCTTGCTCATATGGTCTGTCAGTAACAGGCTAACACTGCAAACTTGTGATGCAAACAGGTGGCACAAGAAAAATGAAACTCAGTGTCTTCCTCTGAAAGGATATATAGGCAAATATTTCACAGTGAGACTAATTTAACCGTGATGCACTGACCAGTTTTAATAATTCTCCCTTAAACTTGAATGAAGCACATGATTATTTAGTTTCTGATGAGGCAGACTTTCTCACTCCTCCCTTCTGCAAACTGATGCAGGATTCAACTCCTGTGTTTACTATCACCACCTAGAATAGTAAAAGACTAAACCCAAGGTAAGACTTGATTGCCTAAATTTTCAATTGTTTTACCATCTTGTTGGGGCTACATTCTGTGAATTCCTTGCCTGCAGCAACAACCAGTCTTCCTCTGTTTGGAAACTGAATTAATCTACCTGGAATGTCACTGCTTTTAGACAGACATGATAGCTTCCTGGTCATAAATCTCTTCAAGGAAAGAGGAGCACACAGGTGCCCCTGTAACACTAAAGAGCATGCATCCACACTAATCACAGAATCATGTGAACACGGTTGCTCACTTTCCTTTGAACAAACTGAGAATTTTGTGGTCAGCTGCACCAATGTCTCTCTCATCCTGTGACACTAAATCTATTACAATATGTCCTTTTGCAGTTCATCAAAACAAAGCTGTCACTAACATCTCCAGACTGAGCTATATGTCTGACCCAAACATAGAACATGCCTCAATTAACAAGGCTATCAAAAAATAGGAGACCAACTAATTTCAGACATACTGTTAATTAAATAATATTAACTGCAGCAGAGTTGTTGGCAAAGCTGAGTTACAAGATTTTTGCAATCTGAGAATGAAACAAAATAAACATTTGCAAAAATAAGGAAAAACCACAGAAAGTACACTGATTATTTTTGAGAGCACACTGAACACAATACCAACTCTGCCTTTCCCGTATTCCATGAAAAAGTTGAGCAAAGTACTAATGGCACTGACAATCATCTTGAAATGACAATCAATCAACCACATGATCATCATGAAGTTGCCCCTCACCAGGGGCACCAGGTGCTTCGAGGAGTGTTCAGTACAAAAAGCAGGCATGGGATATATTGATTTTTTTTTCTTTAAAGTAGCTAAAATTTCAAGACTTTACCACCCATCCCCATTTGAAGACTGGATAATTTAGTAACACATTTTCATCACTGATAGAAATTGCATCCTTGTAGAGCAGGCTGCAGTCAAGCTCAGGAGGATCATGAATTCAAGTTCTGACTTAAACAAGTTACAGCATCTTTCCCCTGAACTACTCAGAACTCTAAGTCTTGTTTGAAAGCTCCAATTTCTCCTTTCGGGGGTGGGAGTTGTACTAGAACAAGACACAGGGCAGCAAGCTCAGAGGCTGAACAACCATGGTAAGATCTTATTGTCCCTGCCAGCTTTCCTCCTCTTCCGAAATATTGAACAGAAGAAAGCCTGTATTTTTTACTACATAGATAAATGGAAGGATAAACCTCCCATCTTACCAGTGATACTCTCTTCCAGATGGCCTACACATCATATTTTTTTAATTTAACTTCAAAAATGACATTATGGCAAAAATGCCTTATGACAAAAATTAACAGGCATCTTTCTTTCTCTTGATGCTCTTATTTTGCTGGTACTTGTTTTCCCCCAGCACATAACTGAATGGATGTAGAGGGAACCTGCCACGCTTCTGCAGCTCTGGAAGGAGAACCACATCCAAGTGTGTATGAAGTGCAATCACCTCATTGAAAACTGCTCTGACAATATACATCCATTGCTGAGCTGCACTGGCCACGCAATGCAGCCTTCTTGTGGAAAATTACACTGGATTGCAAGTTTCCCAGTAAAATTTATTTTGGTTTACTGGAATAATCATGATAAGCACAGTTAGGAAGGTTTATAGCTTAGCACACTAAGTAAAACTTCCCCTAACTAACAATTTCCCTAAACTAGTAGTACACTGTTCAATTCAGGAAATTAAGACTCATCTGTATGTCCAACTGTTTTTGGTATTACAAATGGCACACAATTATACTCCAGGCCTAAAAGACATACTTGTTTCTAATTTAGACATTTTTATCAAGTTTTAGTTTGGATTAAAAAGCATCAATTACTTCAAATACATTACAGCTCTCTTAAACAAAGACCTAAAAGAAGAAAAAGCACACAGTGATGCCTTTTAATATCTTCATATTATGCATAATACCCTGTGGCAAGGAGTTTTGTAATTCAGTTGCATGTTTTGTAAAGAACCATCTCTTTCCACTTTGAAAACTGATACTTCAATTTGATACCTTCTAGAACCATAAGGGCCCACAAGCAATTCCTTATTACATTCCCTCTTCAACACACTCACAACTGTCCATTACTCATCTTCATGTATTCCTTTTTTTCCAGACTGAAGAAATACAGCTTAATGACTTCCCCTCTCTTCTCAAACCCAACATAAAAAGTATTTCCAAAACAGAAGGTAAGAGCAGTAGAAAAATTCCAGCCTCAAAATTTAATCTGCACTCTGTTGTTAAGCAACACAAGTCACTGGCATGACTTAGGTTACCAAACCACTTCCTTGCTGTGCTGCACAAGACATCTCAACTGATCTGTTTTCTCTATGCCCCTGTCTAATCACATCTGTTGAAATGACTTTTACATGAAAGCATTCCTCAAATATCTTCTCTTCTTTTAATATTTGCTGAGCACATCACTAACAATTTTTATTCTACAATTATACATCACCATGGGAGAATCCCCTACCATAATAGGTACCAATTTTCTCCCTCTCTAAGTTTTATCTCAGGGCAAATCTCATCCAACTCCATGATTCATTCAAACTTTCATGATTTCTAAATAATCATCTCCCAGCTTATATATTATAATCTACCTAACTCTCAAGGATTCACTATTTTCTAATGACAGAATTAGTTTCAAAAATCAATTAGATTAGTTTCAAAAATCAATCACAGACTAAACATTTATTTAGGAAAAAGAGAAGAAAAGAAAGAAAAGAGAAAGATAAAAGAAAAAAACATGTGGGCTCAAGAGGTTTACCAGTCAGAGAGACTAAAATTTCATCTTGTCAACAAGATCTCAGATTTAGGAAGCCTTAAGAAAATAATGTGGTGGCAACTCCTTTCCTTCACACAAAAATAAGCATGTAAGCTATCTCCTCCTGTCCTCAGTAAAAAGGGGAGTCTTAATTTGATTACAGCATGCACTAGGCAACAGAGGAGTAAGAATGTGAGACACAGCTTCACTTACAGTACCAAAAGAGAGACAAAACATCCAGGGAACATCAAAATAGTTAAGGCCCTAACCACTAGAAAAGTACCTATGCAAGTGTGCCTGCATGCTCTGCACAACCTCAGCACACTGGAAGAAAAAGATTCTAGCAGCAATTACCAAAACTACAAGAAAATTGAACTTACCTGTGAGGAGCATATATCCATAAGAACATATCCCATCATCAGAGCTAAATCACTGATGATTACTAAAACAACTATTTCCAATTTTAAGCTATAGGTTTTAGTGATAAAGGAAAATAAAGAGCAAAGAACATTTGAAAGCCGCTGAGCAAGTTGATTTTAAAAAACTGTGTATGAAAGTCCTGACAACATTTTTAGTAACTTTGAAGGCAGAAACTTCAGGCACAACTTCAGCCATCAATAATGGCTGTCTAAGAATTCTGCCTTCTGCCATGTTACAGCCAAGGGCAACTATGAAAAGGTAAACACAGGTAAAGAAACAACAAACATTAAAAATATTCTATTCTGATTCATACTACGACATTACTGTCTCCTTTAAAAATGGATTTTGCAATATATATCGCAATAATTTTATCAACATAATTTTAATTTCATTTGAAGTTGTGATGACATCAGAATAATGGAGTGCCAACTTTGACATTATATTAAACAAAAAACCCTAACAGTGGATCATTTTCTAAATTAACAGATATACATTATCAATCCACAAAATGTTGTATTAACAAATTAGTTTTTAAGAGATAAGCAAGCAAGCTATAGCTACATCAGAAATAGATCATACCCAACAATCATATACTGAAGTAGTCAATAATAAAATGACAAGCTTGGTTTAGTCACATTTTTCTCTATATTTGTACATCATTCTTAATCACATAAACAGAAGTAGCAATAAATAAAATAGCAACTAACTTTATTTTAAGGGTGCCAGCATCCCACAGCCAAAAGCATATTGTTCCATCTGCCCCGGTTGAAGATAAGTATCTCTTTGAGCCACTGCATAGTGGAGAGAACTAGGAAAAGGAGGAAGAAAAAAGAAAAGTTTTCCTGTTAATCTGTTCCAGATGTGCTAAGGAATTCCCCAATTCATCTCAACAGGAAAAAAAAAAAAAAAATCAAGCCTCAAACCATACTTAAGGGAAACTGATTGGAATGAACACCAAAATAACAAAATGTTGCTCTCTCACTCCCTCCAGAACTACAGAACGACCCTTCTGGGGTACTTGCCAAAGCCCTCCAGGTACCTCCTCCCTCCCCACCAACCAAGTTGCACAATAGAATGTAACTCATGCAAACAAAACCACAGTACTCCCAGTGACTGCAGTTTTTACTCAATGCACTTGTGCTCAGAATCACAGCCTTCAAAGAAATGGTACTTCAAAACAGAACTGCCCATACGTGTCATGCAATTTTTTTGAACAAGGATTATGTCTGGGATTCTTCAAAGGTCAGGCATTTTGACAATAAACGTGTTTTTTCACAATGCATATCATGAAAATTCCTTCTCACTTCAAGCTTACTTGCCAGGTGTGCATTTCTATTATGCTGAACGTTCTCATGACTGATTTTGGCAAAGTAAAAACCTACCTGCAATGATGTTATAGATGCACTGTGGCCCTGCAGGACTGCTAAGGGTGCACAAGTTCGAAGGCACCAAACTCGGATCATTTTATCACAGCTTCCAGCAGCTATCATGGTGTTTTCATAGTTTACTGCCATATCAGATATTTCAGCTGCATGCCCTCTCAGGGTAGCCAACAACCTTCCATCATCGGTTGCCCAGATTTTTACAAGGCAATCATCTGACCCCTAGAAGTAAGGTAGAAATAATATCAACCACACCATTGGCTGTTTTGATGCTAGAGTTAGCACAGTGAAGTGAAAAACAGAACTAGTGACATGCAGATACTCCCACCCATGCTTTTAACAGTTTTCCACACTGCATTCAAAACACAAGTTTACATTGATTCTCAACAGTATATACAAATCACGATGCATTTATACTACAGATCACAAATCCTACAGCATGTTGGTTTATGCTTCAGTAAGACACTTTTTCCAAAAATCCAGCACAAATGAAGAAGTTGTTGCAAGACATTAAAATAAAGATTTACATTAAAAGTGAAAGTTAATTATAAACTGGTATAGTCTATCATTTACACCCACATATTTTCCTTATCTTCCTAGTTTCATCATCATCATACTTATCACAACAAGTTAGGTAAAGAGCATTTATGAACAGCTATTCCATTATTAGGACTAACTATTATAAACCTGCTTAAATATTCACATTCACATAAACATCAAAATGATCATTCTTTCTCAACAAATTCTAGAGGTTTCAGCTACATATTCATCCTTCACTAAAGTTTTGCTGGTCTTCCTACACAATTCTAACAGCTACTGGCCTGTACACAACAAATTGCCAGCCCTAACAAAAATTCAGAACTCATTCCTTAATTTTTTATTGCGTTTCTGTGCCTTCCTGAAAGTCTGAGCATCTGCACCACACCATGGCTCAATACCATGACATTTGAACACTGCACACACACTGACAGACAAGGTTTATTGTAAACATTTAATTCAATTACTTAGGTTTAGAAGCAATACAAAGTTGGGTTATAATATCCAGAGCACTGATCTGCTACTGGACACACACAGGTGCTACAAGTTACAATGTGACACCACCCTTATAAAATGTCACCAGTTTTTCCTGTTCCATCTACTTACAGTGCCTCTGCACATCTGCCTCTATAATCTAGCAATTGCACTTTAAAGACAGCAGAAGGCATGGCAATACTATCATCTACCTTTTATAAAATACCACCAGGTCTCCTAGGCAAAGGAAATAGTTACAGAAGCTTGTTCATAATTATATTTTTTGCCTCTTGGGTGAGAAGAGCAATGATACAGCCTATACTATTTCTACCTATGCATAAAACTTCCATACTGAGATTCTGTGGAACACATTTGCCTCTTTTAACTGCTAGACTGCCACAGTGCCAGACCAAGGAACACAATCAGAGTCTGAGTTACAGCAATGAACAGAGGACAGAATCACTGAATTGCTGAGGTGAGAAGATACTTTGGTCTAGTCCAAACTCCCTGCTCAAATAGGGTCAGCTAGAACATGATGCTGTATCCACCACTCAGGTTTTGTTTTCTTCTGAGCATCTACTGAAGGCACCCTCTTGTTCTGTCACCCAGGTCCTTAAATGAAGCATGAGAGAGTACCGGTCCCAGTACCAAAGCCAGTGGTACACCACTAGTGACTGGCCTCCTGCTGGACCTTGTGTTGCTAATCACAGCCCTTCAAACCTGAAATTGCCTTAATCTGACAGTCTCACAGTCCACACATCTAACCTGTACATCATCAGTTTGTCAGTAAGGATGTTACAACTGTCTGAAAGATAGTATCTGCTCATGTGGTTCTGTTACCATGATATGAGACTGGAGTATGAAGAAGCTTGCATATTCTTCTCAAAATGCAGTCACCACCAAAAAACCCAAGAAGCTGAGACAGAAGGGTATGTGTGCCTGCTGGTGTGTAAAACTGCAAATAAGAGCCTCACTGCTCAAGAGAGACCTGAAAGTAGGGGGAAGGAATGGCAGACCCAACACTGGAAGAGGTAGAAATCAGTTACAGACAAAGATGTAAAATGGTCAGCAAGGAAAAAATAATAGTTGTGGCACTAAATACCACCTGGAGGGTCCCCAGAGGTCTTTTTAGTAGCAGCAAACCAAGGCAAGAAGATCAGCATAAAACGGGCCTGCTCCCTGCCAGCTGGCTATAGTGTCACTATAGAGGCACATGTTGTACATCTCCACTGCAGAGAAAAAATACTGTCAGCCAAGTCTCAATAATGAAAATGAGGCAAAAATAAGGCAGGGGGAAAGGAAAACAAAAGAGAAAAAAACTAAGGTAAAATTATAAATTCTGTAGCCCCTTGGCAAGACATCAATATTAGACTTCAGACAAATTCATGTGTTACTTTCTGATCTGAATGGGACAATCCACAACTCTTAAAATACTGTTGTAATTCTACTAGCAAGGGTATTTGGCTTACATCACAGCTCATGTTTCCAAGGTTATATCCACAACTGTTACAAATTATATACCTATTAAAAAGCATCTGTCAAAAGTGAATCCTAAAACAACTTCAGCACCAAGAGAGAATTGATGACTGCATTACCAAGGTATGGAGTAAAATTGGTTCATTTTCCTACCATTACACACACTTGTGGGATGAAGTGAAACTGCCAAGCAACACACAAATTAATATTGGGTTGGAAATCTTACACAGACTATTACACAATGCTGTTTATTATTCCCTAGAAAGAACAATCTCAGCAGAGACAGGAAAATAAAGGTGAGGAGAAAAGGAGGTTTTTGCAGTCAGAAATTTAAGTAGTTCAGGAACTAGAGAAGACAGTATTTTTGTGCATGGGTTCTGCAAGTCATGCTTTTCAGCAGAACCAGAACACAAATTTTCTACAAGCTGCAGGGGAGCAGCTACCTCACCACAGTCTTCCCCACAGGTTGCAAGGGAATATCTATCCCAGCACCTGAAACACCTCTTCCTTCTTTCACTCATGATAGGGTCTGCGGTGCTGTTTCTCTCACTTATTTCACTCCTTTCTCCCAACTGCAGCCACCCTGTGATTTTTCTTCTCCTTCTTAAATACATTATCCCAGTGGCACTACCACCATCACTGATGTGCTGAGCCTTGGCCAGCAGTGGGTGTCTCTTGGAGCCAGCTGGCATTGGCTCTGCCAGACATGGAAGAAGCTTCTGGCAACTTCTCACAGAAGCCCCCCCAGCACCACAACCTTGCTACGTTAACACAATAAAGACAACTAAGCTGGTAAGGAAAAATGTACAATGTCCCATTTCCACTGTCTTTAGGCAAGATAGAAGTAACATCTTTCTAGCAAGGACAACATCTCCCAGATGACTATGACTCAAAAATGTGCTGAGAAGACCTTTTTTTCCTTTTAACTTGAAACAGAACATGAACAAAGCTTGAATTTAGAGGCTTTCAGTCCTTCAGATGTCAGGTGGAACAGGAAACAATTATGATGCAGTTTCCAGAACCAATTACAAATCTAAAACAACACAACTAACTAACATCACACTGAAGGCTGCAGAGTAAAAATGTAAGGCAAGAACAATTCCCTACTGATGCACTCAAATTTACATACCACACTAGAGACTTTAGTACTTGCAGTGGTCTAGATTGAAAAGAACTGGCACCATTTGATTATACAGATGCAATTACAACACAACAGTTCATGACTGTTTATCCACTGACTATATGAGGCCAGCTAGAGTAATTTGGGTTTTAATGAAATGGGGAATATAACCATTTGCCAACAACCCCTTAAACATCTACCCAAAGAACACTGGATTTACCTAAAAGTACAGAGTTAAGAAGTTCAGTCCTAGGCCCTCCAAAATGAAAATTCAGCAACCACAATTAATATCTATGGCCACTTTATTTAACACCTGAAGTAATCATGATCTAAACTGGGAACTTTCTTTCAAGCAATTAGACCAGGACACCAGTCAGCAAAGGAATGCCAGCAAAACTCTGGGGTTGCAGAAACATATCACCCATCTCCATCTCCCATTTTATTTCAGGTTGTTCTACTTCTCTCTTAGATTTTATGAGAAAATTATCTTGACTGTAACAGCAGTTTGTTTCTTTCATGCATTCTGCCATGTCATATACAAAATAAACCCACAACACAGAGCCTATTTCCTGGCAAGTAAATCATGTATAAACCACAGGACATAAGATTTTAATGCCTGTGATTCAGCTTGGTGACAAAAACAAAATAAATATGAAAATGAATCTCTTCTATGCCTGAAGTAACAAGTGAACTAATAAATAAGCCTGTTCAGAACACTGCAAGGTGTCCCATTCCTTCAACCATACATTTCCCCATGGGACACAGCAAGATATATGTGGGCAAAAGGGAGAATCATATTTACAACTGCCTTGAAAGAATTTTAGAAGTTAGGACTGCAAGGCAAAATAGGAAACCTGAACTGTACTTCTATCAGCATTGTTCAGTCTATCTGACATGAGGTTAAAAGGACACAATCAAGCTCCTGAACCCACACAGGTATCAATTACATCCAGTGTTTGTAGGAATCCAATAAATGCAGCCAAAGCATCCTGGACTGGCATGAAGTGTGTTTATGAAAGCTTTGTCTCTCCTGAAACTGACTGCTAACCAAGAAATCTAAATATTACACTGACATCTATGTGGTTTTATAAATCCCATCCCTTTGAAAACCTGCAATTTCAGTACTGATTTCAGATATCTGTCTAGAATTTATGACTTAACAACAACAAAAAAAAGGCAAATAGTTAAAAATACTAAAAACACTAGTATTGAAAAAAGTTCCTAGGATTTCATAAAGACAATTTGTTGTGAACCAACATTTGTTACAACACACCATGTGATTATTCTCTCTCTGACTTCCTAATCTAATTCCATGGTGGCAGTTCCTTGTTTTGCTTATGTTTTTTGCTAGAGAAAACAAAGCCAGAAGAAAGAACCCATACAGAGTAAATCCTTTCCACTGAAAATGAACAGTTTTCTCAATGAACTACACACATCAGCAACCACCATCACATCTCTAGTGTTCAGATACCTATGCCAAAACTATTTTAGGGTGTAAACCAGCATGGCTATTAAAAAGCAAATATGAGAGGAACAGTAGTAAAGGACTTCTTCTGGTTTTCATTCATCATCATTGTATCTATCCCATATTCAGGTTTTGGAAACAACTAGGTGACATATTAGGTGTACTTAAAACTGAAAAGAATCTACAAAAATAAAGATTTTGTACTCACAGTAAATATTCGCCTGCCAGTCCGATCAAAAGTTACACAGTATACAGAAGATAAGTGTCCTAAAATTCGTTTGTGCATCTTCATATGTTGATAGACTGCAGTTGGAACAAGGCGTTCAAGTCTGTATTTTCCATTTAGTTTTCTTGAAAACAGGGTATCCACTACCAAATGGGTAAAAGAAAAAGAAGAGACACATTTACATTGCATTCATAAACTAAAATACTTGACAAGGATGGAAAATTTATTTGAACACTGGACCACCTGCACATATGAACAGCTTAGTATAGCAATTCTCATTTTGCCCTAGTTAGAGAAAAATACAAAAGTAGCCTATGATACAGACAGGGAAAAAGTATTGAACTGCAAGGCATAGTATAAATATGCAATATAACTTCCAACTTGAAGCCCAAATTCAGGAGTACTGAGACAGCTTCCATGAAGGAGTAACCTACTTCAAGTATAAAAAGTGTAAAAGCTTCCCCATAGCTATTAACTGAAGGTCAGCATATATTCAAATCTTCTCCAAGGCAACCTGCTTCTTGAGATCTGCTCAAACATTTACCAGTCACTTGTAAGACCATTCATTTTTAAAGAATCCTGCCACCAACTACAGCTAAACAAACACAAACACACAAAACCACTAAACAAAAATTTACAAATGAATTTACCAAAACCTACAGAAAGTTCTGATTTTGACTAACAAAACTTTGTTTCAAAGAACTTGGTGATATTTTGCAAGTTTAAAAGCTAACAAGTTCCAAGAGCAAGAATTCAGTTTAACAAAATGGAAATCTTTCATCAAGAATGTCAGAGAAGAAAACTAAGCTCACTGAAATTAATTTTAAACTGCTATTCATGCAATAACAAAGCAACAAAGTATAATAGTTCTCTGCATTGATACATAAATATTAGTCACACTCCATATCTTTATCAGACCAAAGAATGGCAATAGTGATACATTTTATAATCTACAGAACTGTGACAAGGCACATAATATAACATTCACACACTGAATGGTGTTGGACAATTTAAAGAAATTTGGAAGGGACCACAGACAATCATCCACAATCATCCAATCTAACCTCCCTGCTCAAGCAGTGCCATCCCAGAGCACATGGCACAGGACTGCACCTAGACAGTTCTGCAATGCCTCCTGTGAGGGAGGCTCAACAACCTCTCTGGGCAACCTGTTCCAGTGCATAGTCACCCATACAAGGGAGAAGTTCTTCCTCAGATTCAGGTTGAAGCTTCTGTGCATCAGCTTCTGCCTGATCCCTCTTGTCCTATTGCTCAGCACCACTGAGAAGAGTCTGGCTTCTTTCTCTCGGCACTCTCCCTTCTGATACCAACAGACATTGACATGGTCACCTCTCAGTTGTTGCTTCTCAAGGATGAGCAGCCCCAGCTCCCTCAGCCTGTCATATTTATCTCAGAGAGAGACACTCCAGTCCCTTAATCATCCTCATAGCCCTCCACTGGACCCACTCCAAGACCTCCATGTCTCTCTAGTGCTGACAATCCCAGAACTGGACACAGCACTCCAGATTGACCTCATCAGGGTTGAGGAGATCGCTTCCCTTGACCTGCTGGAAATGATCCTCCTAAGGCATGCCTGGATACCATTGGCCTTTCTGGCCACAAGGGCACTGCTGGCTCATGGACAACTTGCTCCCCAGTATCAACTGCAAGAGAGCTATAAACCCCTCACATTGCTCGGGTTTGGCCCAGACCAACAGAACAGTGGTTCATAAGACAGCACAGGTCAAACTACGTCAGATATGCCAATTTTTACAGTGGGATTGTAGCAACTCTGTAAGAACCACAAGCTTCTTGTGTTATAGCCAAGTGCCAAGTCCATTAGCCTCTGGCCCTAATTCAAGGAATTTTTCCTAGTTCAAGAAACTCTGTGAAGAAATGGAATTATTAGCTGTAGAGCAAAGCACTTTTAGTCAAGCAGCAATTGCTGTTTTTAGGCTCTACTGTTTTTTCAACCTTCCCTCATACCAGAAAAAGATGCAGTTGCATTTGCTTTATGACAAACTTTTCCCTTGCCAGCAGTCTACTGCAAAACAGCAGGAAACCAAGATTAGTTTAGGCACAAGATAAATCTAGTTCTGCTATCTGACAAATCATCCTATGTTTAGAAAGAAAATCCTCAACAAAAGAATTACACACACAAAAAAAGAAACCAAACAAGTACACATGCACAAAGAGAATAAAGGTCTTGGTCCCAACAAAGTGAGTTTACACAATAATCCCAACCCACACAGAAATTACCTTTTGTCTACTTTTAATATCAGATGGATATGGTTGATGGATATCCCAATGCCTTGAAATGAAACAATAGCTCACCAAAACTGAAAAAAGCTTAACTAAAAGTTTAATTTCTAGAGATGTGTTAATGAAACAAAGCTGCAGGGAGACTTTAGAATAAAACAACAAATGGCTTTACATAAGAATGCAGTTTTTAATATACACCTTAATTTATAAAAAACTTCTGAAGTACTTAAGATCAGCTTCAAGCTTGAGAGGGTTTATGGGAGTGAGTTGTTTCATTTTGGAGGGTTTTTGGCAACACTGGAGAAGATCATTTTAGCAGAACACAAGCCAGTATTTCTAAGAGTGGTCTCACTGATGCCAATCACCAATGGGCAACTTGCTACTAGTTCACATATCCCTGGGAAACACAGGTGAAACAGCCCTTGTTCAGTAACTATCAACCTACCAGAGGATATAAAAGGGAATATTGTGACACTAGAAACAATACTGGAATCCATCTTACTCTTTAGCCTTGATCAAAATTTAAAACGTGTAAAAAACTGGTTAAAAATAAAATTAAGTGAATTAAAGAACAATCTGACATGAAAAAAAACCCTCCACAGTATTATGAACTTACATTCTCTGGGAAGAATTTTTTTACCAAGTTCATGCAATTAGCAGAGGGGAGGGGAAGAATCAATCTCCCACAGGTTTAAGCACTTTCCATAAACATCTAACTTTTAAGACTTCCCAAACTGGAGGGTATCTCTGGTTATTTAAAATGGAATTCTTACATCCACCACTGTTTTTCAATATCCCTTTCATTTAACTACCTTTATATTTACTCTTATCAACTTTGCCAAGTTGATAAGAAATCAAGAAATCAAGAAACCATCTTGATTTCTCTGACCAATTCCCACTTTTATTCCAAACACCTGCAAATTTTGCTAGCACATTAACCTTTGTTTCCCCCCTCCAGAGTACAGGTAAAAATCAAAAATACCTGTGTGAAAAATTCCTGCATTCAAACAACAAACTTGATTTTTCTTGTCCAAGCCAAGATGAAAAAGGTTACCCACTGTCATAATAATGCCTTTGTACAAATTATAGGCCCTTGGTTTTAAAACAATTGTTACCTCAACACTTGTCAAGTCTCTACGCTATTTAGCTAGATTTTAACTGCATTTGAAAACAATGAATTTAGAAAACTCTGTGACAGCAAGTCTAATCTCTCTTGTTTTAGCCATATTAGCACTCTTCTGTCTTTGCTTGGCCTCACACAAATGAGTCAGTATGAACAAAGCTGTTAATCACAGGAAGAAAGACAAGGTGTAAGTAGTTAAATGGTTACAGTGGGAGCCACAAACTACATAAGGGAGTGAAGGAAGATTATACTTTATCCCAGGATGCATTAGAGAATGCTGGTTGGACCTTACAATGAGTCAACCAACTAAAAGGGAAGGGTTGTAAAGAAGAAAACAAGAGAATAGAGATTGCATGCTCCTTGCTGGAAGGGCACTGTGAAATGGACACAGAAATTAATACTACCTTAGGTTTACATTCTCATCTTCTACTTACACATAAGGTTCTGTTTTTAAAATAAATAAATAAAATAGAAAATAGATTAAAAAACAGATGTTACTAAGTGGTTGTTACAAAACACAGTATGACAAACCACCACTTACTCCCAAATGATATTCTGGTTTCAAAATCAAAATTCTTCATATTTAATAATCAGTGAAAGCCAGTGTCTGAGAAAGCTGTGAATTTGTTGACATTGTGAAACTTATTCACGAATTTTATTATTTTAATTTGCTAACAATTCTCTACTAACTGGTTCCAAACAAAATTAAGTGGCTTGTAGTTTTTAGTAACTGTGCTTATGTTTCTATACTATGACCAGCCTCCAAGACTGATACAGTCTACTACCACCCAACCACTGGCTGAGGTGGGGAGGAACCCATGTAGAGGTAATGTATTCCAACTGCCCTGCTCAAGTCAGGGTCAGCTAGAGCAGTTTGCTCAGTGCTGCATCCAGTCCAGTTTTGAGTCTCCAAGGATGGAGACTTCACAACCTCTCTGAGCAACCTCTGCCAGAGAATTTATCACCCCTCAAAGCTGTTCTCTTATGTTTAAATTGAATTCCTCTATTTCAGTTTTGGTTCATGATCTCTGTCATGTCAGGATGCACCAATGAGAAGAGTCTGGCTCCATCTTCATTGCAAGCTCCAATTCAAGTATTGACAACCAATGATACTACCACCACCATACTGCCCATGCCACACTTTCTCTACTCAAGGCTATACAAGTCTAGATCTCTTAGCTCCTCTTTGTATAACAGGAACCTCAATTTCTTCATCACCTTTCTGGTCCTTTGACAGACCTTTAACAGCTATGTTAACCAATTGATAGACTGTCCATGTAGGTCTTTTCTTGAGGAGCTGGATCCAGCACTTCAGGTGTGATCTTATTTGCACTGAGTAGAGGGGAAAGAACACCCACAATCTAATGGCAATGCACTACCTCCAGCAACCCAGGATGCTGTTTGGGTTTTGTGTGCAAGGTCACATTGTGTCTGACACATTCAGCACCAGGACAGCCAAGTAGTTTTCTCCACAGCTGCATTCCAGCAGTCAACCCCCAGTATATCCACTGGTACATGAAGTCATTCATCCCCAGGGGCAGGACTTCTGCTCTTCTCTTTGTGAAAATTCATTAGATTCTTGTTGACCCATTTCTCCACTCTGTCAAGGTCCTTCTCTATCATTCACTACTCCTGGATTTCAGTTGTTTGACAAACCTTTTCCATCATCCAAGTTATGTTCCATCATCCAAGTTATTAATGAAGATGTTGAATAATACTGGCTCTTGCATCAACCTCTGGAGTGCACCGTTAGGGACTAGCTCTTGTGCCAGACACTGGAATTCACTCTGCTGATCACAGCCCTTTGACCCCAGCAGTTCTGTCATATCTTTTCAGTTTGTCATTGAGAATATTATAGAAGTCTGTTCAGAAAGCCTTACTGAACTCAGGATAAATAGCATTCACTACTGTCCCCTAATCTCCAAGACCCTCATCTCCTTTAAAAGGTTATTGGGCCAGTCAGGCATAATTTCTCCTTCATAGATCAATACCAACAACTCTTAACCATGTATCTGTCTTTTCCTATCTTGACCTCCAGAAATATTTGCTTCATCACTTGCCCAGGGACTGAGATGAGGAGGACCCACCTTTAGGTCTATAAAGTCTCCTTCTCATCCTATTCCAGGTCCCCTGTCCTATGCAGCAGCAGGACTACTGTTCCTCCTATTGCTGACAGACCTGAAAAGCTTCATGTGTTGATTCATATCCCTCACCATATTTATTGCCAGAAGAACTCCAACTTCCATTACTACAAAATCACAGAATGGTTGAAGTTAGAAAGGACCTTTAAAAATCATCCAGTCTAACCCTCCTTTGAAAGAAGGGCCAAATATTGCTCAGAATCTTGCATCTCTAGAGTTTAAAAAACCAAGTGGGGTAGAGGAAAAAAAATGCCATTCTTGACCTAAAGGCTCTAAATGTAAGAGTTTAAATTCCTTTTTTCATAAGGGCCACTCGGGAACCTAAAATGCAACTTTGTTTTTAAAATATTGCTTCTGCTGTCACAATTCACTGCTGCCAGCAACCTTAATCTCAAAACCACACATCTCAAAGCGTCAAAAACACTTTATTTGTTTGGTTTCCTGTGGAACAAAAGTCAAACAAAGCTGATGAAAGTGGTGGGAGTTTTCAGTGGAACTCGCAGAAGAGTATAGATTTTCTCCCACTCAAAAGGCATGCAATAGGCACCAAATTAATGCCTTCATGGTTTCAGAACTTCTCTAACTCATTCGCACCCCAAATAGAACAGGCAGCTCAAAGAAAAACAGAAACCTGTTAGAAGGATGATAAATTTGGGCGTCTGAAAGATATGGCAGTATTAGCCCTCTTTTTTTTTCCACTTGGCTTTCTTTCTACTTTCTAATTTTACCAATATGATCAATTCTATCTCCTTATTTACATGGTCTTATCCTTGAATATGGAATATGCCTTAAAGATGGGGGATAGTAATCTGCCTTATCCACTAGCCAGTGATAAATCAAATTTAATTTGTACCACGTACAGGTTACATTTTTAAAATGCATACACAATCTTTCATTTTCTTCCTTTCTGGAGTTGTATTTAACTAATGGAAGTTCTGTTCTGAAAACCAGAATCCAACTTCATTCCCCATCCAGTCACACAAAAATAGAACCAGATTCAGAAGAATCCTGGAAGGATACCCAAAGGATATAATTCACTTACAACTCTTACCCTTATTGAATCAAGTTTCATTAACTTAAGAGGCTAGACAGGCCTCTAATGAATACCACAGAATTCAGAGCTGTTAAAAATAGTAGTAGAGACTGCTAGACAACTCCTTTCACTCTCCAAGCTAGTAAGACTGAATGTATCAAGCATTCTGTTTGGTGCTGTTGAAGGCTTTTTTTCTCCCTTCTTCAAAGACATCCAAGACCAAAAAAAAAACAAACCAAAAAACAACCAGCTTGAGCTGAGTTCTAACTTCCTACCATTCCTCTGTTCAGCTTTCAAACTCTATACAGTATTCCTAGTCTCTTGACTTAGACATGACTGTCAACCAAGTAAAATGATTAAGCTTGCTATGTTATCAAGCCAAAACTTGTCTCTGGTCAAATCATGAAGGTAAAAAAATATCAACTCCTAACTGGAGTATTTCTGAAAACACAAAAATTTTATATACACCTCAAACTTACCATACAATATTCATTTGCTTGATGAAAGCAACTGCCAACCCTTCCTAATTCAGAGTGGCTAAATGTGAGGTATTTCAAGAAGCAAAAAACAAAAACAAATGAAAGTTACACAACCTTCCAAACTTCTCTGACTTCAGTAATACCTCAGTTATTTCACTATATAGCTCCATTGGTACTTTATTCAAAGTTCCATGACTTCTATCGCTTATTTATTCTTGCACACTAACAAGTCATTTACTTTAGTATAATTCACTCTTGACTTGACTAAATGTGTATAACAAGATGTTACTTTTACACAGATCTTTTAATAAAAATGTAGTCTTTGCCTTTATTTTCTTCCTATAGTTAACAGAATAATAGAGTTGCACAAAGTACTGGGAAGTTAGTTTTTAGGCCTAAAGTATTTACTGCATTTCTAAAAATAGACATTTACACTGCTTTCAGAATCTGGCATTCTCTTTACAGCCAAAACACCAATACCACTTAATAAACATACTGAAAAAAGTGTAAAATGCCTCAGAACTTTTCTTGAGATTGATTACTCTACAAAACTGTGAAATACTGGTTTTGGAAGGCAGATATTTTTGCTGGTCAAGAAAAAAAAAAATCTTCTCTGTCAGGGACAAACAGCCAGTTTCATTCAGATTCTCACACCCAAGTGGTCAGCTTTCACAAGAGTTCTGAACTCAAGTCTCTTGAAGGCTTATGCTTAGGTTTGTTCCTTTTTCACCAGTTCCCAAAAATTACTGAAAAGACCTCTCTTTCTGCCTCCACAAAAATGAGACCTTTAACAAAACAAATTAGCATATGACTTAGCTGCTTTTGCTCTTTATTAAGCACTTCAGCAACTTTTTTATAAGATATATACAAGTGAATGAGAGTATATAAGATATACACAAGTGAGCCCAACTGGACAAAGACTATTCCATATTCAAGTTTTACTTTTCATCATGTTCTACAGATACTCTGTAGTTTCCAGGGGAAAATATGTACTTGTACAGATCTATTTTAATTGGTATAAGCCAGCTACCTACAAGGCAGGTGGCACAATATCAACAAAAATAATTCTAAACAATACCCCATCAGCATCATACCTGCATTGATTCATCAGGCTAGGAAATAAATTAACAACTTTGTACATTCACTGAAATGTAAGTTAAGTTTTCCTGGACAACACAGAAGAATTTCAATGTCTTTATTCCTATTCCTTAAACATTAGTAGGTTATCTACCTGAAATACATACAGCCTGAAGAATAATAGGTTCTAACTTTTTTTTTTACATAAAATGTAGTCTTCCCAGGGGAAAACTGGAAGTTATTTAAGGAAACAGAAAAAAAAAATCTAATTCAATTTATAAAAGAAACGTCATTCAGGTTCCTTATTTTATTGAGAGATCAGAGTAGACAGAGTAAGATACATCAAAAGTAAATGTTTTAGCATACAGCTCTGAACCAAATATCGCAAAAATTCAAATACACTTCACAGTTGAAAACATTCAGTTACCAGCACTTATAAGAATGTTTGGAAAAGGAAATTACTGGTCATGAAAAAAGTGATATTTGAAATAACCGTAATTTTGCAAACATTCAGTGCTTTACAAAAGGTTCAATAAAAATAACATTTATTTAAAAAGCCTGACTTGCTCTTCTCTAAAAAGAGTCTGAAAGTTATTTTTCTTAACATTTTATTTCACTACCACAGCAGCTCTACAGCTTTCTTTGAACTTCAGCTACCATGGATCTCATACACTGATCTTTTTTCCTTTAAAAAGTATACACCAGCTACCACACACTGTAAGCCACAGTACAACATAAAACAGTCCTCAATCATTCTGATTCCTCCAACATGTTTTAACACAAGAAAAGCTTCACAAGAAAAGCTAAGCAACCACTAAAGAAATCTTCACTATTAAAAAGCTCAGTCCTACAGTCACCTTGCAAAAATAGCCCAAGATTTTCCAAGACTATTATCATCAAGCCATTGCACAACCACTCAAGAAGGGAATTTTCTAACCAGCAACAAGCATTTTCTCCTACACACCTAGAGCACAACACAGAAAATACCCTCTAAGTGAACACAAAACCAGTGGCTCTAACCAAAACCACATTGAATGATGCAGGTGCTACATTAGGGTTTAAGTGAACCACTGCTGATCAATACACATACCAGCTGAGGAATTCTTAAAGCTCAGCTCTAAACAGCAAGCAAAACCACACTCTCAGCCTACAGTCCAAGCATCTACAGAAATATCATGGAAAGCATGTAACTTGTGCTTTAAAATGGAAATGCTACGAGGACACTAAATACTCTGCCATCTACCAAGTCAAAATTGGCTGTGCTGAACCTGAGAGTTTAGCTATAGCATGGTTCTGATCCAGCTGTTGTGAGAGAAATATAGTTCTCTAGATTAAGTGTAATGGTGTATATTTTGATATTTGATTTTGAGTTTCTTCAACTGAAGAAAAAATACAAATAGCCCAAATTAACCTCTCTTGATTATACATGTTATCTGTATCTATTTAAATTCATTAAAAACTTAGATGCTACCAAAAGCCTCCAAAAGGAATTTAGAGACTGAAGAATTGCCATGGCAAGTTACCACATTAAAAAAGTCTCTGTCCCTAATAGTGTGTGCCTACATATTTATACCGTGATACTATATATAGCGTATGTAAATATATTTTTTCACATACTTTGTTATATATTAGTTTCCCAATACATCTGCAAATCTTCTCTTTTTTTTTTTTTGCCAAGGCAGCTGCACCTGATCCAGAGCCAATCAACGGGATATTCTCTGCCCACTCTCATCCAACACTGCACATCTATCTGCAACTACCATTTTATTAAAAAGACCTACACCAGTCCTTTTCTGGTGTAATCCACACAGACAATTTGGTCTTAATCATTTCCCCTTCAGTGGACATCAATAGAGAAAGATGAAAAGATGCCAGTGATTCTGCTCATTTTTCTATACATGAAAAAAAGAGAAAGGGTGCTCCTTAAAGGATCTTCTAAAATATCACATCTTGATCCTTCTAGCAACTAAACAAGTGTGTATCTTTGTTCTTAAAACATGAAAGCTAACAAGCATTTCAGTGACCATGTGAGAGCTTAAAAATAAAAACTAGAATACCTCTGACCTCCAGCTTTCAATTTTTCAACAGTACATACAGCACATGCATCCTTCATGATATAGCACAGCAGAGAAAGCTAAAGGACAGCTACAGAATTAGTGAATGGACCAGACTGCAAAAAGAAAAACTTCTACAAGACTCAATTCTTTCCAAAGGTAACCATTACCAGACTTACTTTCCTACCAATAGGTGTAGGCCTTGCTGCCCTATGATACTAATTATTTATCTACTGGCAGCCTTATTATATCTTTAAGAAAGAGTTTTGTTTGTATGTAGTTATAGTTTAAATACATTTCATTCAATTTCATACTTCAAAAACAAAATTAGCTTCAGAAGAAATTTTACAATAAATATAGAAACACAGCATCTTAATAAAAACACTAGAAGTAAGGTATGTGACACTAACAAGGGTAAATATAAACAGAACTACTATTTATCTCTCACCATCATAATAATCATTCACCCTGAGAGTTAGGTATTAAAATGGCAGTGCCAGAATAAAATTGACTCACCTATACTAGGTGGACTGCCATAATTTACAGGGGACTCTGGAGGCCTTCCACAATGTAGTGCAGCAAGAGCAGATCCTTTCCATACAACATGTTTGCAACCTGTTTGTTAAAAATCACACCAAAAAATGAAGGCAAGTGAGCTTTTTCATGCAAAACCACAGGAAAGGTATGAAATATCAAGAAGTCTCAAATGCTCATGCAATTTTCATACTTTTGTTTGTACGAAGCAAAGACTGTCTGCCAGCCCCCAATAATGTCTGCACTCCAGGGACGCTTTGTGGAATTTCTTGCTCTAGAAGTGGTCCAAGTCGATGGCATATTTGAAGCAAGTGATCAGGTGCCAAGTGTCTGTAGTATTTCACCTATTACATCAAAGAGCAAACAGAACATTTGAGAAAGAATGCAAAACTTTTGATGCCTTACTGGTTTAATCTTCTCCCCCCCCAGATTGTTACACAAATTTGTAACAAAATTATAGGATATTAAAGGATAAAAAGGAATAATGACCTTTAAGTACAATAATTCATTCCAGCTGGTCCTAATTAATTCTTCTATTCAGTACATGCCATTTTGTACAGAGAACTGTTGGTATTTACTACTTTCTGACTTCAAGCCACAATTGGTCATGCTAATAAGCTCCCTTATAACCACAGTAAAAAAAAAAAATAAAAGTATATATTCAATGTTACATTTAAGTAGTGGTCTGGTCAATTTAAGTTATTGTAAGATAAAGATGAGACAAAGATTGTAAAGACAGGAACATTTACTTCTTCAATAATTACAAATACTAAATAAATAACATAGCTTTGTAAAAGAAAATTAAAAAACATTCTGTCTCAATTTACCTAAGTTAAAACACCTTGAAACTTCACAACTGGCTTGATTTATTTTACATCTAAAGCTTTGAAACAAAAACGTTGGCTTAAGTAACTCAACTTTTAAATTGGTATATGTCGTCCCTCTTGCATCTAGAAACATGACAAGTTTTTGCAACAGGTCATAATTACACAGTACAAAAACAAGCACCTATTATCAGCAACATAATTTCTCACCACTTGATAATAAACCACCTTTAATGACTGCCAGATAAAAACAGTTTATTCTTTTGAACTAACATAAATCTAGATCAGAGAACTGTCTTAAATAATAAGGGGGGGAAAATGCTTTTGAAATGTATGTGACAACAGTAAAAATCCTACTAACATATGGCTTTTGCCTAAGAAATAGCATTTTTAAAACGCAAAAGCTATTGTCAATTCAGACTATAACAGAAACAAATTAAAATTATAAATAAAGGGGGAGAATAGACTCAATTTCTCAGATGCTTGTATAGAATTTGGCATGTAGTAGTTTTGTCCCTCATCCAGCCTGAAATACATCTTCACAGTTTTACTTCACAGAAGAGGGGGGAAAACAGCAAAATACTGAAGAGAAAGCTTGTGATGTTTTGTTATTCTTTAACTAGAGGAGATCTTGACTGCACTTAGGCAGAATGATGCTTCTATATTACACTCAACTAACAGAATATACCTCATTCTTCATCAAATGTTCTCCTATCTTGCTGACAACCACAATCATTTAATGTACTCCAGCAGTTTGTTAACATAAAGAGTGCTGATGTCTGAAACTGAGGTTCTGGAAAAACCTTGCTAACACCAGTAATTCCTACCACCACCACAATCTCCTAGTGAAGGAGGGAAAGTTTTCTCTGTCCTGTCTTGGTCTAACACTGGCCAGCAGTTCAGCCTTCTGCAGCCACTTGCTCATTCTCATTGCAGTGGAATGGTGGAGAAAATCAGATGGGTAAAAGAGAAAAAACTTGTGGATTGAAATAAAAACAGTTGAATAAGTAAAGCAAAATCTGCACAGCAAGCAAGGCAAAATAAGAATTTATTTACTACCTCCCATCAGTAGGCAAATGTTTAGCTGCTTCCTGGAAAAAGAGGTTTTCCTTCTATGGATTATATTAAATTTTTAGAAAGCCTTGCAAACTGTCTGAATTTGGCTGCCTAAAAGCTCAATAACTTGCAAAAATGACACAAGCAAAAAAAAAAAAGTTTTATTAAAAAAAATATTTTATTTTACTTAAATAAAATTGCAGCTCTTCGTAAAGATCAGTTAATTTAAAATTGCTAAATTCAATGTCATCAGACATTCACACAGAAGAGTGGCAAAAAATAATTCAGAATTATTATGATAAGAAAAATTAATCAGAATAGCAAATCAATATGCTTTTTTCTGCTTAAAGAAGTAATCACAGTCAAAATATATGCATGAGAGCTCTAAAATATCTAAATAGCCATAAGAAGTTATGAAGCTGTATACACTTTTGCCATCAACAGCCCTGATCCATTTCCTTAGCTTTTGTTCTCCTCTCTCCTATCAAAAGGAGCACAAAAATTTAACAAACACTGCTCTTTTCTTAATTCCATCTGAAACCAGAATTTACATCTGCAGAATCTGAATTCATCTCTCAAAGATTAAAAACTATGGAGTTTTCTGGTTTAACCATGAATAACACAACTAAATACACAATACAGTTGTCATTTTATCCTGCTCAAGATCCTACAGTTTTACACATCCTAAGAAATGCACAAAATCTAAAGTAAATGAAGTAAGTAATCTTTGACACATTCCAAAACTACAGCAAGCTGACATCTTGAGTCATATTTCTCATGATTTGTCATCAGCCATGCACTCACTTTTTATTTTAGCAGAAACTAGGTAGGCTCAATTCCTCTTGCAGCTTTTAAAGCAAATGTTTTGATAAGAGCTATCTGTTTTGCTCTTGATCATCTGTATTAAAGATCTCAATATATACCTTACACCCACGCTGAAGTCTCTTCTAGTTTAAGTCCATTTATGTGAAAAGAGCTATTTATGACACATTATGCAGTAGTTGTGTGATGCTTCTTCACAGCATTTGTCTAAGTAATCATAGTTCAGTACTAAGCAGCATTTGCAGCAGCTCATTAACAAACTGATTCAACAATACTTGGGAGCTGTACACTTTGCCAAAACAGAAGTGGCACTGCCCATTTAAATACTTGTCAGTTGCAGGAATTTTATAGAGCTACTTCATGAACCATGAACAGTCAACATTCGGCCCTTGTTTTCCTTCATAAAGCTAAAGTACACACAAGAAACTTAAATAAAAAGATAGGCTTCGTTTCTCTGTAAAATCAGATAAGAAAACTTATTTAATAAAGTCTTTATTTGGACTGATTTATTTTTCCTTTTCTTCTTCTACAAACAAATAAAACGTGGAACTTGAATAACTTATTTAAAACAGGCTATTAATTTTCTCCAGGTGACATAATTTCTTCATTAAAAAAAATAAAATTCTTTATCTACTCCAGCTGCCTGACCACTTCAGGGCTGACCCAAAGTTAAAGTACAGTGTTAGGGGCACTGCCCAAATGTCTCAGCCAGCAATAGGCTTGGGGCTTTAACCATCACTCTGGGAAGTCTGTTCCAGTGCTAATTTGTATGTGTGAGTATTATGGTGGAAGTCACTAATTAAAAAACTGTGTAACAGAAATTCACCCAATTTCTCTCTTTTGAAAAAGGAAAAATGAGAATTGCAGAAAAGATAACCACAACCTCGTAGCAACAAATCAAGACAGGACAAGATAAGTTTATTTAATACATTAAACTAAAATTATTCAGATTGCTCCATGGTGCAGCCTACCAGGAAACAACTCTTGCAGTGACAAACTGCAAAAAGAACCTAGAATCAACAAAAATATACCTGCAATGCAAAAAACCCACAACCTGAGTACTTTCAAGTCAGATTATTGAAACAAAACAATAATTTTTTGTTTTAATGGTAACTTTAGAAGCTTTGTCAGAACAGAAAGCTCAACACAATTCGGAATGAAATTTGAAATGAATAGAATGAAAGAACAGAATAAAATTTGGTTGGATATCAATCTATGATTCCAAGAGAGAAAGGAAAGCAAAAGGAAAAAAATAACAGATGTACAAGTATTTAAAATTCATACAGCTCTAAATGAAAGTGAAAACTGGACTCTACAAACAGGAATTTTAAATTTATATGCCAAAACTGTGATGTCAAACAGCATAAAAAGTGCAGGATTTTTTCTCTGCCAGTCTCCGCTGAAATTCTAGTTGTTTTTCTTCCTTGCCCTATTAGGCTTTTTTCAGTGTCACATTCTGTCTGTGCTCCCAAAAGAAATGCGTAGAAGACGTGCTTTTAAGGTAAAATAATAAACCCTCTTTTTGTTCTCACAGTCTTTTCACATAAGTTAACGCTTCTTAATCATTACTGTAACATAAATTAAACTCTGTTGGCAAGTACAAAATTTTCAGATCTTAAGCATAAATATTATTTTCTAGAAAATCAGAAGCAACATTGCCCTCAAACCTCTCCTTTACCAACTACCCCAACTTCACCCATTCCAAACAAGCAGCACGGGAATGCACAAAATGCAGCTACACACCTATCTGGACTAACATACAAATCTTTATCACCTTTGAAATAGACCTAAGTGCTTATATTTTCATTCTGCATGACTCTGCAGCATAATTCAGCATCAGAATCACAATGAATAAAACAAAAGAATCATGATTTGACCTAGAGCCTTTAGTTAAATCTGCAATACATAATGCAGTTATTCACCACCAGTGTTTTAGACATCAAGTAAAATATGACCTTATTCTAGTGCTCCAAATACTCTGCACACTGAAACGTTCTCTCAAAAATTGTTAGTTTCCCCCCTCACCCTGCTAACAGTCAACATGTTCAACTACCAGATTGGCTGTAAATATGTTTCAGAAAGACACATTTCCACACAAGGACATTTAACAACAAAAACTACGTCAGTCAGCTACCTATATTCCAAGATGTGAGAGCTCAATCTTACTAACACCAGCAGCTATCCCACTTTAACTACCCTGCTATGTAACATATTACCCAAAACAAGCCCCAAATTGAATTACAGTAATTGTTGTACTCTATCAGATCATCAATCTAATAGAGTACCATGTACCACCAGCTACTGCCTTATCACTTTAAAATTAGGAATTGCAACAAAATGGAAGTAGTTTTCTCTGAAGAATTCTTATTCCCTTTTTTCTTTTTTTTTTAGGGGGGAGACAGGGCAGGGACAACCAACAACAGGGAGGGAGAATAATTTTCCCCAAAACTATTTATTTCTTGGATACTTCCAATTCTGCTTGAGCTAAAACTATACAAATATTTAACCACTATTTCCAATCAGAATGACTATTATTTTGCTGTGAGATTACTCTTTCTCTAATTAAATACATCTGTATGAAACCAGCCATTCCAAGAACACATTATTTTTTCAACTATTTAATGCTTTTAATAGGTGGGAGGCCAGAGCAGATAAACTCAAGCCTTAGTATAAACAGTGTGCCACAACCTTAGCACATGAGAAGGTGTGAGCAGAGGCAGCATTTTTTGCCTTATGGACTAAGATGTTCAGCTGTGCCTGTTAAATTACCTGTAGCTATTTGCCTTTCTTAAACTCTCTCATAATGTTTTGTGGGTTTTGTTGGGTTTGGGGTTTTTTAAACAAAAGTTACACTTTAGAAACTTGATATTCCTCTTCATCCCATCTCTCAACAGTGTTTCTTAGTCCCAGTTTGAAAGAACTAGCACAAAACACAGCTGGCTTGGCCTTTTCTCCTGATTATCTGTGGAACAAACAAATGTGTGGTGCTACTTAAAACAAACAAGTGTTTCCCCATATCAAAATATACTGGTCTGAACAGAGAGGTTTTAACATCACCCAAGTTCTCAACTATGGGAATAGTCTGTAGAGCAGACACATTTGTCTTTTAGAACTCAGAGGATATATTCAAGTTGATATATGTCCAACAGAAGCACAGTTAATGAGACCAAAAATCTGGCTAAGGATAACAATCAGAATACTTCAGTTTTCTTACCACAGTGCCAAGTTCACCTTCCAAAATATTGTATAGATTATCCTCAAAATACTGTTAATAAAATCTAGGTGATAATGCAGCTCTCTGATTCAACTCAATTTTGTTCCCTATTTCTTGGAATATCTTTACAGAACAAGCTTTCTTTCCTAGAGAAATAAACCACTTATTACCTGGTTACTTATTAAGAAACAATTTCTAAATAGTAACCACAATTCTGCTAGAAGACTTAACTATTACATGAACAAAGAAACACAGTATCAATGTACTTAGTGTCCCAGTCCCACAGATACTCTTTGTAACTTCGCGGAGGTTTGCACCACAAAAAAAAAAAAAAAAAAAAAAAAAAAAAAAAAAAAAAAAAAAACAAAAAAAAACAGTGAAATGGCCTGAAAAAAGTGTTTTGTAATTTTTACTTGAAATCACATTAAGAATTGTGGGCTGGAGAAGAGAAAGGCACATATGTCAGCAAAACAATCATCAGCAGTTCCTGAGACCAAGACATACTGCCTATTAAACATATTGGGCCATTCTATTTAGTGTGAAGTCCCAGCTTTCTCCCTCCTCAACCACCACCATCACCACCATGAATAAAATTCTAATTCAACAGAGAAAATGACAATTACATTTATATTCTGGATAAGACCTTAAAAACAAAATAAAACAAAAAACCACCACAAAACACACACATACACCAAAAAAAAAAAAAACCAACCAAAAAAAAACCCACAACATTCCCTATGGTAGCTCCAAATTGTCAAAGTGAATGTCAACAGTTGGTTTCATTCAGATGAAGTCTACTTTGGTCCCAGAAGAAGCAACTGCAACACCTTCTCCAACCCCTCCACACTCACTCCTATCATCTCCCTCGTGGTGGCGGTAAGACCCATGGTGTAGCACACAAAACGAGCTGAGCCATCTTAAAATTACTGTTCATTTTTGAGACAGGTCAGCTGCCTCATCCAACTAACCACACATTTGGATAAGCACTCGTGCCTACACAAAAGATGCAGCAGAAATGCACAGCTTTCATCCACAGCATACAATTAGTGCAGCTACACCCATAGGGAAACTGCAACATGAAAAAAACAATTACCCTGGAGTCAAATGATGCGCCAAAGCTTGCTCATGTAATAAAGGCCCTAACAAAGGTGTTGAAAAGCTTAAAAATGTAACACAACACTTAAACATCTTATCCAAAACGTCTAAACAATCCACAGGGCTGCCTTGCTCTGCTGTTAACTCTTAAAATTTCTCAGTTTCTGTTTCCCATAGCAAGAAAACCTCAATATTTCAAAAGAGAGAAAATAAGCTATCCTACAATTTGCAAGTCTTCACAACAGAAGGAAGAACACAAAACATCTGAGATCTGTTACTGAAGAGTCCCACCATCCTTGGTAGATCTGTATTGAAAGTGGCCTACTGGGACTCCATTGTCACAGGGTCTTGGTTATAGCACAAATAGAAATCTTAACACTGGCAATATTAGAATGAGATCAGCACTCTGAAATAAGAGCCTACACTATCAAAGCCATATTCATGTTATTTATTTCACCACACATACTGACTCTAGAAAAATATAATATAGGAATACTGGAATTCAAGAAAAATAATTTAAGAACATAATATAATAGCATTTCTAAACTCACATATTTGCCTGTATTAGGCATTATAAGCATGCACAGCATGGTATTAGCTTATTTAATAAAATGAAACATTTATTTTCACTGACCAAACAGAAAAATTAAAGTAACTTGCAAGACAAAAATTGCACCAGATTTAACATTATTTGCACAAATTAAGTAACAGAAATAAAACATCTAGGGCTGTGAATTCCAGTCTAATAACAAAAAGTTAACTCGAATAAAAATTCTTAAATAAATGCTTTCAAATGAGGACAAAACCAGAAATACCATCTCTTGAAAATATATTCATATATATTAAAGGAATTATTTTTCAAAAATATGGGTATAATAAAAAGCATGATTTTGTACACAACGAAAGAGAAGCTTGGGATTAAATTTTATCCCAGTAAACAGAGCCCTCATTCCTTCCCAGAGTAAAAGTCAAACATCTAACACTACATTTACTGGTAATTTCATTTTTTTAGCCTTTTATCCCTTCAGACCTCTCTACAAAGTTTAGTGAAAGCTTAGGGCATTCATGTCTGAGAAAGGGTATCAAAACATGGCAAAACGTGCCATCTTGAGAAGGAAGAGTTCGCATCTTAATGCTGGAAAATTAAAAAAAAAAAAAAAAACAAACGTTAGCTCAATCATTCTCTATCTCAAAAGCTAAGAATCCTTTGGTTCGAGACAAATAAGTTTTTGTTTAAAGAGGACACAGTGAAAAACTCTTCTTTTGTACAAAATACAACTGTCATGTGCAAATACACTTCCGTGCCAGCTTTCACATGCCTAAAATGTCAAGTAATACAAAGTTCACACAGCTTTGACAGCTGAAGCAAGAACAAATACAGATGGAGGGAAACATCAATAACAAAGTAACCAATTACAGACACACGCCTCCTCCAAAATCTAGGTAGGGAAAAGGTGGGAAAGCACTTAGAAATGTTTATTAGGAAGTCTAAGGAAACTTTGTTTTGAAGAGAAGACAAGGAAAAGAGAAAGGAGCTAGTCAGCATCACCTCTCTGAATATAAGCATCCAGCATCAAGTCCAAGTTTTAAGGAAGTACATCTTATGTCATTACCTATGCTTACTAAATTGGTATTTACCTGCATTCCACAATGAAAAGAAGCTTCTTGGAAAGGGTCTGAATGAACTTATTTCCCACCAACTCTTCTTACTTCAAGCTTTAAAGTGTCTTTTTTTTCCTCACTTTTCTTTTTTTCACATCCTTTTATACTCTAACTATATAGAAGAAACTCAAATCCATGCTACACTAAGACTGTGCCTCCAAGTCTTTATAATTTATAGGACAAAAGAGAAAGGTTATTGATAAGCTTTACCAAGCAACTCCTTGAAATGGGTAAAACAGCCTTACAAATAAGTAACTAAGAATATCATAATATATCATGCACTTTGAAATGCCCAGTTGAGTTTCTTCATATTTGATTTTAAGTTAAAAAATACTTGTATGTATTCTTATGTTTTCCACAAGCTAATTGCTGTCAACTCTTCCACACCATACACATGAAAATGCCTATGCCAATGCAACTCTTGCTACAGAAAAAAAGCAATGCTGCAAGTAAATCTGTTGTAACTACAATAAATACCTATGCTTCATACGACAACATTTGTTATAGAATTAAAAAAATGTATATGGCAACAGTCTTTATCAGAGGCATTACAAATGGAGTATCAGAGGCATTACAAATGGAGATGGTTCTGTCTCCTTTCGTGTAAGTTCAAAAGTTCTCAACATATCTATGTTTCAGAAGTACTGGAGTTCAGAAGTACTACAAGCAACCAGCAAAGGAAATCTCTCTTTGATGAGCATCACAAACAGGACTCAGCCTTTCTCTTAAATCGTTTTCAGAAATTCAGAGACTAAATTATAAAGTAGTGTACCTGCAATGAACACAATACTAGCAACAAGTTGCTAACACACACAATTCAGACACCTCATTTGCTGTTTTGCCAAGTGCTGCAGTTAACAACATGTTAGGGGAAAAAAATCCAGGCCCCTCTCTGCTAGCCAGAGGTACATCGCTGAGAGGAACACTTGACTTTATCACTGATCTAACCCGTGATGAAAAGCACACACTAGGAAGTTTTAAAAAAGAACCAACCAAAAATCCACCCATCAAATTTCTGATGTGACCCTGGCAATCCCGGTTACTCCCACGCACCGCACACGGTGTATAAAACTCTGCCAGGGACGCAGCGCACCTGGCAGGCGGGCGGGCCCGCCCGGGGCAGACGCTCGGCGCGGCGCGGTGCGGCTGCGGAGCGCGGCCATTGTGTGCGCGCGCGGCGCACAGCGCCCCCGCACGGCCGCGCGCGCCCCGGCACCCGCCGCCGCCGCTGGCCCCGCCCCGCCCGGCGCCGCGCCGCGCGCGCGGCTGCGGCGCCCGCCCGCACCGCGTCCGTGACGTCGCGGAGTGAGAGCGGCCGGGCCCGGCGCGCGCGTTGTTATTGACCCCGCTCGGGCGGGCACCGGCCGGACCCCGGCCCGAGCCCGCCCCGGGACACTGACAGGGGGTACAGGGAGGGACAGAGGCTGTCAGAAATAAACTAAAATTAAAAAAAAAAAATCCAAAGTTTTGTTGCTTTTTTTTTCCTAAGTTGGTGCCTTTTTTTTTTTTTTTTTTTTTTGCGGGAAATTCAATTTTTTCACCGGGCTGTTCAGGGAGAGTGAGGGAGGGGGAAAAACAACTTTGCCCGCCGCAGCGCTCTCTCCTGTTACCAGCGCCTGCTCCTCTTACCAGGTTCTCGTAGCTCCGGGGATGCTCCTTGCCCGTCCAGTCCGTGCGCTTGGGCAGCAGCTGAGGGAGGGAAGAGAGGGCGCCCCGTGAGCGGCTCCCCCCGCCCCCGAGGAGCCCCCCGGCAGCGCCCGGGATGGGGCGGGGGAAGCGGGAGAGCGAGGGAAGGGGGAGGGAGGCCGCAGGCGGGGCGAGTGCCGGGTGCACGGCGCCGCTCTTACCTCTTTCTCCGCCACTTCTCGGATCAGGACCTGCAGCAACAACAAAAGCGAGGCGTGAGAAAAGGTTTCAAAAAGAGAGAAAAAGGGAGAAGGACGACGAAGCGGCCAGCGCGCCGCCCGATCAGCCGCCCTGCCCGGCCGCCCCCTCCCCACCAGGCCCGGCGGCGCTATCCATCCATCCATCCATCCATCCATCCATCCAGCCATCCATCCATCCCTCCATCCCCTACCTGAGCCGCTTGCTGGCATGGTCCGTCCTCCAAAAAGCGAGCGATGAGGAAGTAGAGCTCTGCGGAGAGAGGACAGGCCGTCAGGGCTGGAGCTCGCCTCTTTCCCGCGGGCTTCCCTTTCTTCCCCCTGCCCGCCGCCCCTCTCCGGATCCCCCGGCCACCACTCACCCGCTCGCAGCTCCGCCGTGTGCCGGCTGCCGCCGTCCCCGGACATGGCGAGGCGAAAACCGGGGAGGGGAGGGGGGGAAAGGGGGAGAAGGGGGGTTGCCCGGGCCGCGCTCCCGCGGCAGCGTCGGGTCCCAGCGAAATGCGCCCGCCCGGTCGCTGTCACTGCTCGTTCACCGGGGAGAGTCTCGGCTCCACCATTCAACCCACGGGCAGCAGCAGCAGCAGCAGGAGGAGGAGGAAACAACAACTCGCAGCCGCCCGCCGCCAACGCCGCCGCCGTCGCCAGCCAGCGCGAGCGAGCGCGATCCCTCCGCCAGGAGAAAGAGTCCCCTCCTCCTCCGCGCCCCCTCCTCAGCCCCCACGGCCCCGCGCGCCGCCCCTTCCCCGCGCGCCCCCCCGAGTCCCCGGCGCTGCCTGGCGGGGGCGGCCAGGCAGGGCAGGGAGGGGGGAGCCGGACTCTCCTGACCCCGGCTACCACCCCGCTGCCGCGGGGGCCCCCAGCGCTGTCCGGCGCTGGAGGGGAGAGAGGGGCGAGCGCTACGCGTTTATTAGCGGGAAGGCGGGCGGGCTGTGGCAGAAGATGTCGGCGGGGTGGGCGGGAAGGCGGCGGGCGGGCGGCTGAAAGGCGCTTTCTCTGCGCGGTGCCGGCGCGCGGAGGGATACGACGCACGGGGAGGAGGGGCTGCGGCAGCAGCGGTGGGGCCGCGGCGACTCGCGGCGGCGTCGGCGCTGGAAGTTCCCGAGTTCCAGCGCCGCAAGAATGGGAAGCGAGCGAAGCCAAAATGCCCCCGGGGAGCGCGGCCCCGCTGGGGAGGCCCGGCACTTCCACACCCCCGGCTCACGGCTCCCCCTGTGCCCAGCCCGCTCCCTCGGAGCCAGCCAGGGACCTCGGGGCGCTGCCAGGGGCTTTGGCATCTGCGCGTAAGTGCCACAGTGTCACGCGTTGTTGGTTCTTATTCTTGCAACATCGCGCCCGGGTTCCTGCCGTGGGTCTGCGGCGAGGGGAAATCCCAGCAAGCCCCCAGCAGCCAGAAACTCGCCTTTCTCCCTTTCTCCCTTGTTCGGCGGGGCTGCCCAGGCGGCTCCGCCTGGGGGTTGAAGGGCTCGCAGGGCGCTCGCTTTGAGAACTTCCCTTAAAAAAAAAAAACAAAACCAAAACAACGAAACAAAAACCAAAACAAGCAAACAAACCCCGACAGCTGATAACTATTCTATTCATTGCTCTTGCCGCCGAGCAGATCAGACATGCGGGACTGACGAATTTCTGCCTTCCAGGAGCGGTGGGCAAGAGGAGCAATGTTGTCAACGCGAGCACCAGCGAGGGATGGTGATGCCTGCACCCTATGGCTGAACTGGAGGTAAATCACTAGCGGATCGATAACCTACCGAAGGTTCCTGAAAGGCTGCAACATTGTACGGAGCCCGGTTAGCAGTTAAATAATTTCTTTATTTAATGTTTGCTACTTTGAGGATACTGAATAAAACCTTCCGGTTTGTGCTGTAACTGTTTCTTTACTGCTTACAGTTAAAAGAAAATAAAAACAAAACCAGTGTTCGCTGATAATTAGCTTTTTAAAAAAAATCCATATCTGATGCGGGATTTAAAGGAGCATGATTCGTTGTCTTTATGTTTTGCAACACGTCTGTGCTTTATCTCGTCGAGCTTGGGCCTTGCAAGAACGAATGTGTTTGTGGACAATAAGAATGAATTTAGCAGGGATCAATGTAAACAGGGCAAGCTGTAATTTTTAAACATTTCTTTAGCTTCAGTTTTTAACTGATGCAACTTGTGAAGCAAAGACAAAAGTATATTTGAAATTGTACAGAAACTAGACAAAGAACTATTTTTTTCCTGTACATAAAGCCCCCTGAAATTCTCGACTATCTAACTTTCAACAAAATTAAATTTGAACAACATTTCTGTACAGACGAGGGTAACCTGCATTGAGCATTTTTATACGTGTTTCCAAGGCCTGCAAGCTCACTGTATGAGCTCGAGCTTTGTGCTTGATATGGTGAGAAAGCTTCGCTGCAATCACCCTTCTGCTTTATTGAAGAAATGTTACCCTGAAAGGTTAAAGAAGGGAGACTAAAACATCACTATTACAAAAACTATATTTATATAGTGGATGTCTAGATGCTGTGCATTTTTTATATGCAATTATTACATGTCCTTAAAAATCATTAAAATCCTAATCTAGAATTTTTTTCATTAAGGTAAATTATTTTGTAGCATTTTTTTTTAATTAAAACAAAAGCAAGACTGTATGTACTAGATTTGATCACTGTATCTATAGCTATGATCACTATATATTTTTAAATGCACATGTATCTCCCTTTCCCCAGATTTGTTACAATAACCACTCTGTTTCAGCTTCATTTTAAATCCATGCTTCAAATAATTGAAAAGGAAATTAAATCATATTTAATGTCTAATAAAGATTTTAAAAATAAAGTGACTTGAATCTTTTCTTAGCAATGTGAAATGTGTATTGTAATATCTTTCATAGGTGATTCTCACAACAAAGGGCTACATGAATAATGTGATTAACATTTTAATTTCCCTTGATGTTTACATAAAAGAAAGTATACTGGCGTATGACATCACTGAAACTGTAAACCAAGTAATAGAAAAATTTTAACAGTTAAGGAGTCTGAAAGTACAGGAAAACCTCTCCTAGATATATTGACCCTCCTTGTTCTTTTGGCAACTCATAACTTTTCCTGTTGCAGTTCAAAATACAGCCTACAGAATCAAAAACTTCTTGGTGTTTTGACAATAAAATAAGGATTGTGTCTTTTATTTAATTTTTTTTTGATCATCAAGCAAAATGAAATCATAGTCCCAGACTTGAGCTTGAGCACTGCAGTACTACAAGTAATATTTAATAAATAGCTTTTACAAACGTACATTCCAGTTTCTTTTTACAGATTAGATCTGGTGGGATTTTTATGTGCATGTGTGGCACAACATGAAAGTCACAAAGAGAAAATGCCTAATTATTATTGCTTGGTGATACACGTTAGATTGAATTCCTGTAGCAGTAACAAATATTCCATTCATTTCTCAGAGATATTTTTTAAGGGTTTTTTTTATTCTTTCAGTTAAGATATTTTTGTAATGCACACAAGTGAAGAAAAATATAATCTCTGAATTTTTACCATCTTTATTGTTTTGCTTTCTAATAATCCCTTTTCTTTCATGCCATCTTTTCACCTTACATTATTCTAAAATAAAATACATCAGTCCTGCTTTATCAGCAAGATTCAATGTTTTCAGGAGAAATTATTCTGAAAGATTTTCATTAAAAAAATAGTAATGGAATTATTTCATTTTGTGACTTTCAAATGGTAATATTCGCACACAATTACTAAATTAATTTTACAAAAAAAAAAAAAAAAAAGACAGTTTCATCGATTTTTCCTGTTGCTGTAGATTTTACACATCAGCAATACTAAGCAATGGACTGATCCCAAGAGTTGCTGGTATGGGATGTCTCTTATTACCCTAACCTGGCCTTTTTTTTTTCTTCCATCCTCATCTTCCCCCTAAAAAGTGCTGTAAGCTCTATAAGTATCCAAGTACAGATATATTATAATTTTCTTGAATTACTGGTTACCTTTGACAGATAAGAATGTAGTATATTTTGTTTCTTCTTGAATATTCTGGTATCTTTCTGCACTTTTAGGATTAGTTGGTTGAGGGGTTTGGGGTTAGGCTTGTTGTTTGTTTTTTTACTGATATATTTTAGCCAGGGTTTTTTTGTGTCAGTATGATTTTATACCTTGTGCCCAGAAAGTACATTTTTTGGACCCTCGTAGTGGCAGTATTTGACATGAAAAGCCTTTCTGTTTCTTTTGAAATTTGCTCTTCTCCTTTTCTCTACAGACAAAGGAAAGTATTTAGGGTTTGTAGATTGTCAAGCTGAACAATGTAGCTAAATATTTGAAGCATGATATTGGCAGGGGGTGGCTGAGAGCAACATAAAGCAGTAACTAAGTTTTCCTCGGGTTTGGATGGTTGGTTGGTTACTTGAACAGGGTTTTTTGGTGAGTTTTTTCCACCTCAAATGAGAATTATCACCACTAGTTGCTTGTTGATTCTTACTCTTGAAACCAACCATAAACTTTACAAGGGCAAGACGTGTGTGATGAGTGCTTGTGAGGCCAGGAACTTTTTTTATTATTATCATTTGTGTTAACTTCATGCAGAAAGAGCCACACGTGCTAAATTACCATACTACTATGAGCAAATTCCTTCTGTAGTTTCAAACAATTACTTGGAGCTTAACTAAGTAGCTTCACATCAAAATTCATTTAAATACTCTCTTGGTCATGCTTCATGCCAAGAATACGTTTTATCTTTTCTGCACCCGGCATCAGTAACCTACCTGAACTTTCTACTATGAAGTTTCTAATAGAGTGCTTAGCTGCTTTGTATTCTACCCTTATCAGATATTAAATAGTGAACTGTATGCTTCTATTTTTTACTTTATTTCCCATTTCAGTGTGCCCTTTACCACAGAACGTGCATGTCTTCCCACTCCACTATTTTTGAAAATATTTCCTATTACTCCTGTTTGCTTCTCCTCAATGGCCAAGAGGAGCTTAGAATTAGGCACCTGTATTATCCAAACCACCAGCAGCACTGACAAATTAACATTTTTTTAAAAGCACACAAATAGATTAGCCTTCGAAAATGTTCTCTATCAATTCTGTGTAAAAACAGATAATTAGCTGCAAATCTACTATCAAGCTTTTAAAAGTAGATCTGTATGTCATTTATATTTTGAGCAGTAAATGAGCCCTTGTTGGAGTTCATCCAATGAACCTAAAAAACTGTTGTTTTTTATGCTGTTACCTAAATAAATATGAATTGCACCAGCCTTGAAATTCTTTCAGTTTCATTGTTATATCTTTGAGTACAAAACCTTCCCTTACAAAGAGAAACTAAGAATAAGGCCTATATTATTCCTACTGAATAGAGGAATTCTACTGGGTTCATGCTGGGGATTTTGTTTGGGTTTGTTTTGTTTTAAAATAAATTTATTTGTGTTCCTGTATTTTGTAAAAGTCTTTCAATTAAATTTCCTGGATCTGTTTTACATTTCAACTTTCTATGCTGAATCCATTCCCTAATTATCCAGAGGATATTGAGAAAATTATTAAAATGCTGTATTTAATTGTTTACTATTGGGCTTTTCTTCACAGAGACTCTTGGATATTTGCCATGTCCATTTTCATGTCTATTTGATGTCTCCAAAGTTTTCTTAGTCTTCTAAGGATTATGTAGAAGTTTTTTTAAGGGAAGCATTGAAAAAAAATAATACACAGGGTATATTTTAGAGGAGAGCTATTCCATAATGAAAATAGGAATTATGTTGCTTTGTATATTGACAATTATTTGTTTAGATTATTCTACAAAAATTTTGAAAATGTTTGCTGTTACTTCACTTTGTAGTAAAGTGTTCTAATATGCTAAGGCAATTTTTGTTGAGCAGAAAATTCTTCAAATAACGTGTATCATTCATTGTTTCAATGGTTTCATATTAGTTTTCTGAGTCTGACTTACTTGAGGTGTTAAATAACAAATTTTATTTAAACTGGTAAATTATAAAGTTTGTTAAGGCACAATTTAATAGTGGCCTTCAGCTACTGTTTGTCTTTCTATTTCTCTAAATGAAAATTTAGATTTCTGTTTAACCAAGTTTGAGGGTCATTTCCAATTAGGGGTATGGATTTGATATTTTCATTTACTGTAGTAGCCTGTTAAAAATGCAACTTTTAAAAATACAGATGAGAGGTTATTTGCCTGATTTTTCAAAATGATGCTGGCTATCATTAGCTTTCATATAGACTTGGAATTGCTCTGAGTTAATACAAAAGACAGTTAAAGATTTACATCTATGTAATAACTTAAGGGATTCTGTGATATTGTTATCAGACATACAGTCTGATAAACTTGCTAATATGCAATTTAGATAAAAGTAGAGGAGGCCGTAAGAAATGTCACTGAGATCTACCCAGGGAAGAGATGAGCAGAACAATGTAGGTATAATTTCATGATGTTACATTCAAAATAGTCTACTGAAGAAATTATATGAGTCATTCATGCTCCTTATGGGCTCCAAATCAATATAAGAGGGAGAAAAATACCCTCTATTTGATAGCCAGTAGTAAATCCTTTTAAAAGACCATTCTATTTATTACATATTCAACATTTAGAATATGGTAATTTTTTTTTTCTAGAACTCAAAAATGAAGCCAGTGAAACAAAACAAGAATGCATCTTCTGTCGTAATACTGCATTAAGTCTTTCACCTTATCTTAAAAAATTAGAGTTCAGGAGAAAATTAGGATCAAGGAAAAATACTTGAGGAATAGGATTAAAGACCAAGGAAAAGGAATAAAATACATGGAGGAAGTAATATTCAATCAGTGCATACAAAATTTCTCTGTTTCAGAGAAGATAAAGCAACTCTAGGGTATAGTTCAAGAATTGAAATGCTTGAAAGATTTCAAATTAAGAACTATGCTTTTCCTCATAACAAAATACAACCATTCGGGCTTCGCTTTTGCCTCAGAAGTCTCAATGGCAAGGATTTTAGCAGTCTTTAGAAGAACTGATACTTCTACAGGTAAGAACAGCCAGTGATAAACAGATACATAATTTTAAAGCTCGTTAGTCTGATCCAACACAGCCTTGCTCTGTTGCCAGCCTAAAGACCATCCTTAGTTTTTCCCAAGTGCTTCCTTCTAATGTTGTTTTAGTTTAGACCAACCTAGTATTTTTATTTCAGTGCAATTGAAATATCTACTTTCCCCAAAACAGCAATGATGTAGAGTGAGTAGTACCAATATTTGCACTTACAGTAAAAATTCAGGGCTGTTAGCATTGAGCCATTTGGCTGACAGTGCCTACTTTGTGTAGCATATGTGATTTGTCAGTCATCCATGAAATAGGCATCACTGAGATTCCGATCTCCATTTATTGTTCAGTCTTCTGAGAAAATACTGGTCTGCTGATCCAGATTTCTCAACATTTTGTATTCTTGTATAGCATCTACTTGGTGCCTTGAAAGGATAATTTTATATTTTCAGTTTGCCCAGCTCTGGTGAGCTGCATAGGCATGGTGTACTAATTGAGATACAAATTGTGTAAGATAACTGCTGATTTAAAGTAATTGAACCAAGCTCTTGATTTTACAGGTTGTGGAGTACCAGTGCTTCACTAGAAGTGTGATCAGACAGCAAATGATCCCTGCATATACGTGACACTGGTTGCATTTTTTGTTTGCTTCCTTGTTTTTAACCTAATACTAATGTAAGATGAAGACTGGCACACGTGACTCTCTTTTCCCAGGTGAGGCCCTACCACAAGATTAAAAGATTGTGATCATTCTAGATGGACTAATCGGTAGTTTTCTCATGCAGAGTGGAGCAGCTTTCTTAACAGAGATTAAGAGGAAGCCTCTCTTGAGGATATTTTCCCAAGTGGCTAGCTCAGTCTGTTCTGAGGTACAAAAAAAATACTGATTTCTCTTCCCTGGAAGAATTTGAACTGAAGTAGGATCCTCCTGCACACAAGAGTAAATTAAAACTGCACAACCCCTTCTTTGGTTAGGACCTAGTTTGGTAAGCATGCTCAGAAAATGATCCATGAATAGGGTGTACAAAAAAGACAAGCAGAGATTTGTGGATCATGAGCTAGCTGGAACAGGCAGTGCTGGGCAAACTAAGAGGTTTTTTAGACACTCAGAAACTCCTGTTGTAAAATGATGTATCTATATTTTGATTGGTAAAATAATGGAAATATTATTTTATAGTTAGTGTCATGCACATTCTCATCTCATCACTGATGGGTGTTCTTGCAATAAGCTCTCGAGCACAAGCCTAGTGCTTGTTTCCACACATGTGAATTTTTTTTTAAAATCTAACTTCCAAGATTGAATAAAAAAGGAATTGAACTTGATCTTTTAGCATCAAATTTGACTACTAATAATTACCTCTTGACAGACCCTTATAAATAAAGCATCAAATAACACTAAAAGTCAATCAGCTAATGTAAAGAAACACATCTTATGGAAACTAGATTGAAGAAATACATAGGAATTTATTTTTAATATAGTTGTTATAATAAAATGATGTCTATTTAGTCCATGTATCAATTTGTTTGTATATATGTCTGAAAGTGCTTTCCTCAGACCTTGCATAGCAGGGTTTAACAAATTGCCAGACTTGGTGCATCCCAGATTTCACCACATTAAGTGTACCTCTGAATTGTGTTGTTCCCATGTACTCCAAACCCTGATTTTTCAGTTGAAATTTTTCAGCAGCCAGCATACTTACATTTTTCTCTTCCCCCAGGAGAGTGGTGTGTATACCTTTGAGTTCATTTACTGATGGATAATTCTAATAGCATAGGACTCCGTAAGAGGACAGGTCATGACATATTTGCAGATGACAAAATTTCAAATTCCAGTACACAGAAGGTAAGGTGTTCTTGCTGCTGAATTCCTCAGTTTTGAATTTTACCCATACTAGTAATCTGAAGAGCACTACTGCCCACTCAGTTTCTGGCCAGTTGCTCATGCCAGTGGCCATATCCATATTACTGGGCTCTTTCAATCTCCAAAACAGGACAGCTGCATCTGCATTGTCAGCTGGGCCTGAGCTACCCCCTGAGCTATGCCAAGGGAGGCCTGGGGAAATGCTGCTTGTCCTGGACCTAGTGCAGGGACTCTGCTGTCAACAATTTAACAGTGTCAGCTCTGGGCTTCAAGTCTGCAGCTCTGTGCCCTGGCACCTTTTGGTTTGCTAGCATAGACACAGCTTTTGCAACAAACAAAACTGAAGCTGCCATTGTGCTTTACGTCTGAAACTGAGGTATCTTATAGTAAGGTATAGTCTGTAAAACAAGGAATACATTCCACAACAATGTCCTTTTCCAAGAAGTTCTAGAGGCAGAGATAAATCCCAAATAGTTTGTGACAAACCCTAAGACAGCTCAGTTCACTTTTGCTCAGCCTCCAAATTATTTGAGTCTTTATTCTGTCCACTAAATAATGAGAAAATACTGAAATGCTTAAAATGATAATAAAAGCTTCTCAGGGCCACACTAAAGATCCTTGAAGGAAGAGTTGATGTGGAAAATAAAACAGAAAATACAAAGTCTCAAACTGATGAGAGTTGAAAGAAAACAATATAACATTACAAGAAGGTAAACAAATTAACATCTGTCAGAGAGATTCACAGTATATCTCAATTATTGCTACAGTGTTCTGACCTGATAACTACCTACAGTTTGTGGTAGTCAAGCGCTGGCTGCAGTGGCTCCCAACAAATCTATTTAAAGGTGCTTGAGAGATGTCACAAAGGTGTCACAAATCTTACATCTTAGAATCACAGAATATCTTGAGTTGGAAGGGACCAGCAAGGACCATCAAAATCCAACTCCTGGTGCTGCATAGGTCTGCCTCAAATATCTCATCATGCGCCCAAGGGCACTGTCCAAACATTCCTTGAACTCTGTCCGGCTTGGTGCTGTGACCACTTTCCTGGGGAGCCCATTCTAATGCCTAAACACCCTCTGGGTGAAAAATTTTTTTCCTATCATCCAACCTAAACTTTCCCTGATACAACTCAGGCCATTCCCTTGGATCCTGTCACTGTCAACACAGAGCAGAGATCAGTGCCTGCCCTTCCTCTTCCCCTCACAAGGAAGCTGTAACTGCAGTGAGGTCTCCTCTCAGTCTCCTCCAGGCTGAACAGACCCAGTGCCCCCAGCTGCTCCTCACACAGCTTCCCCTCAAGGCCCTTCCCCATCTTTGTTGCCCTCCTTGGACACTCTCTAATAGTTTAATGGCTTGTTTACATTGTGGTGCCCAGAACTGGAGGTGAGGCACTCGAGGTGAGGCTGCCCCAGTGCAGAGCAGAGCAGGACAATCCCCTCCCTTGCCCAGCTGGTGATGCTGTGCCTGATGCCCCCAGGACAGGGTTGGCTCTCCTGGTTGTCAGGGCACTGCTGGCTCATGTTCAACTTGCCATCGATCAGGACGCCCAGGTCCCTTTACGTGGTGATGCTTTCCAGCATCTCATTCCAGTCTGTCTGTACATTCAGGGCTGCCCATCCCAGGTGCAGATCCAGCACTTGCCTTTGTTAAACTTCATACATTTGGGTGATTGCCCAGTCCTCTAATTTGTCAAAGACTTTGTCAGACCTTACTGGGAACAGGAAGACTGGTGCATGGAAAGCACTGAAAAGAATCCTCAGTGTTTGGCCATAAAGCTTCTTTCCAATGGCTTGTTATCTGGTGTAAATATGACTATGAGGGGGAAGGTGGAACACCCCTTTTTGAAAGAAGCAATATATAACTGAGTCCTTTATTCGTGGTCCAACAGTAATATAACCTGCTAAACATGCCAGATGCACTGTTATTAAGAGATATATGATACCAAATGCTTTGTCTAATTGCTTGATGAATAAAATGACAGCCAGTATTTTCCATGCTTGGTATAAGCCAAGTCTATTGTTGTAAGTAATTAACTGGTCATTGAATTTTGTAAGAATGCTATATTTGTGCTGCTGGCTTCTTTCTGTGTATTACATAATGTATTGTAGGATCTATAAACCTAAAACACCACCCCACCATTAAAGGATAAATCCAATGCTAATGCTGAAGCATTTGTCAGATGAGGAGCATTATTATTGTTTTCACTTAAAGGAGACAGTATTTAAAAAATAAGTTAGGACACCCCTGTGATCATTCAAGTGTGAATGGGACAGTGACTCAACAGAGCCAAACACAAGTGCTCGATCATCAGTTGCTTACAACCTGTATGGCAGTGATTCACCTTGCAGTTTCATAATTGATGGTGACATCTATTTGGAAATAGTTTTTTTTTTTTTTGTTGCTGTTTTTTTGGGATATCTTCACAATTATATTCAACTGCTACTATAATTGGCACTTGCAACTCAGTATTTAAAACCAATTTCATACACTTCCCATAGTCCTAACAGCAAGAGTAATAGCAGAGCGTTAGCCATCTCTTGTTATTAATTCCTGTGAACATTATCCACATTCACTATTTTTGAATAACTATTGTCAACTTTCTGATTCATCATAGTCATATAAGACAACCAGCTGCCAAAAATGTCACCACCAAATCTATCCTTATGCAACTATTTGGCAACGTGCCTTTTCTGCGCTACTCTGCATCAGAACAACCTGCACCAGTCCCATTGTTCCCTTTGATGAACTACCACTGCACACACCTTGTGAATCCAAGGCCCTCACCTCCCCTCTGCTGCTGAGGCCAAGCAACCCTCATTTTGAGTATGACCACTATAAGGAAGTCTCAAAACAGTAGTACAGGTGCTATGCTCACCTGGCCTTCCCCTGGTTCTCTCTCTTCCATCTCACCTCAAAGTCCGGTATCTATTGTCACTGAGATAGAAAGCAGACTCCCCAGCAGCCTCTTGATGCTCAGATTTACCATATTTTTAAACCTTTACTCACCTAGTTCCCTTGAGGGTAAAGAAGGCAAAGCTTCCTGAAAGACTCCAGAAGTTCATCAACACAACCAGTAGTTATCCTGCAGGTGGAGATTTGGCACCAAAACACAAATGATACTTAAGTGCAATAATGCCTTCAAGGAAGTAGGAAAAAAAAAAACCCTACAATTACAAGCTTTACCAGGAATGTATCCCAGAGGGAACAAAATAAAAGCACTGTGCCCTCAGTAACTGGATTGTTGATAAAGGACCCGAGGGGAAAAAGTAAATCTAGTGACATTCAAGGCTTGCTTGCACATGCAAAAAAATTTGCTTTTCTCTCTTGCTCCTATTCCTAGAAAAATGTTTCTCCTATGTTGTGCAATATCTTCCTCCACACCCACCCACCCACCCAGATTACAGGATCAGACTACTTTCCCCCTCCTGCCCTTCCCAGCTCTGCCCCCTGCTCCCCACCCCCCCAGAGTGTCTTCCACAAAGCATCGCTGCTGTGCAATCACTGCTCCTGCACTCAGCCACCAGGAACTTTCTTCCAAGCTCATTCTGAGATGACCCCCAGCTGCTGCAGTAGCATCACTCCTCCCTCTTGTGAATAACATGCAGCCATCTGTAAGATGACAATGAACAGAATCACAGAAATTCACTACTGCTACTCCTTTCTTACTCAGTTATTCTAGATGCACCTGACATACATCACATGCTTTGTCTCCAATAATTATGAACCTCTTCAAGAGTTCACATCTTCCAACTTCTTACAGAATATGCCTGACATGTACATATATATGTATATGTGACATTAGAAACTAGGAAGGGTTTGGTTTTGTTTTTAGAAATTAGATTTATTATTACTATTCTAAAGAAAGCTTAGAATGGCCTTCCAGCTTTGTCTTACAATGGGGCAAAAGTTCTTGTTCTACAACCTTTATTTTGCAAGGAACTACAGTAACATTTTATAGCCATTTTAGAAATAGACTGAGGACTTTGACAAGATCACTCTTTCCAGTCACTGCATTGTCATCTTAAATTATATTGCTCTCCATTAAATTGTTCATTATTGGAAGATTCATATCAAACAGCTTAGTACCTGAAATTGTCCAGTATAAATTCAGTTTTTATGGGCTTCAAGTCTGAAATTTATTTCTGAATGAGAATGGAAACAGTGATAAAACAATTCCTACAAGTTATACTACCGTGACATAAATGCAGTACTAAAACTAAGCACAATGGCCTCACACAATCAGGTTTATTTTTTGAGCATGAATTTGAATTACTAGCTTTATCCTTATCTTAGCAGGTATGCAAATATGATTTTCCACTCATATTATGATTAGTATCAATAGACAAAGTTAAAACTTAGTGTTAGTTAAGTCAGTTTTCACCAGAACTCATTTATAGCCACTTCGAAGATGATTGTGAGGGTATTTTGCTGTATTAGTCAAACACCTGTTAGTCCCCATCATCACAAAGGGCATAATGTATCAAAACAGTTTATTTCTTACACTGTCCATTTTCTATGGGAAAACCATTGAACTATTTCATTCTGATCTCTAATAAATGCAGAACTGGACATCCTAGAAAGCAGTTGCTGGCAATTTGGCAAGCCAATTTGGCTATAGCTAGGCTTGATTAGTTTTAAAATAAAGCAAAAATATTAGAGAGAACAGGAGCAGAAAATTCTTGTTTTACCAAAAATAATAGCGCTGAATATTCTAATGCCTCTCCTGACCACTATGTATGCAGCAATTTAACTAACAGTGAAAGTATTCTTCACATTTTCCTACAAATACAAGAAAGATAACAAACCTTGAGCCAGGAGGGTGACAGAGTTCTTGCTACACTGGAGTTGCTTATAGACAGTCTCCTGTATATTTAGTGCTTTCATTCACATACAGAAGTTTACTGTCTTATTTAATATAAATGGAAATTGTTGCCTAAATTATTGCTTTTCCCAATTCCACTAGAAATTTAACTTGCATGTTATTTATTCTTGTAAGTGATCTTTATTTTCTTGCTAGTCCTTTTCTCTCTCCCTAGGTTTTTTTTTATTTTGCAGTTATGAACAGACCAAGTAACTCTCAAACTTTTAAGGGTTGAGCAAGATGCACCAAAACAACCTAATTTTCACTGCTGGTTGGCACAAGGGTTAATTTTCCATTTGGATTTCTGTTAATTGGTTGCATCTTATCTGCAGTTCAGAAAAAGCTGCCTTTGTCATTGAACAGACAAAATACCAAGTGTAACCTTGTGCTGACACATGCAGTTAGCCCAAGGTCAGTCAATGATAGGGCAATAGTGGAAAGTGACAACCAAGGGGAATTGTCTTGTTTCCGATACATTTGCTTCCTTTAAACTTAAAAAACTGTCTGTATATCTGTCATGGTTTAGGAATGGTCCTCCCCCCAATTCAGTGCCCCCACTGAGACTCTCCCAAGCCAGATGCCACTTGCTCACTCTCCTCAATTCCCCTTGTCCTTCCCACACCAGGGATGGAGTTGAAAATTGGAGGCACAAAAGGTTAAAATCACAGATTGAGATAAGAAGAGCTTACTGGAAACAGCGGCGAGATAAGAAAAGAACAGTAACAGCAACAATACTAATGCCAAAAGTGTACCCAGAGTGGCTGATTTACATACAAAATGCTCACCAGGCCTGAGATAACTAAACAGTGAGGGATGAATCCTAAGCCCACCACTGGAAAGGGACATGCTTCTCCTTGGAGGAGAAGAGTCCCTTCTCCCCAACCTGGGACCCTGGCCATGAGGTAAGATGGTATTGAGTAACATTTGGGTCTTGGACTTGCCCACACAGCTCCAGGCTCTGCCCCCTCACAACTACTGCAAAGAATTAACCCTGTCCTTGGCTGAAACTTAGACACCCTCACAATTTTTTTTTTTTAATGTACCTTGAATTACCCATGTGTTACATCCCACAAAGGACAAATACTGCTTTCAGGGATCCCTCCAAACCTTGTACTCAAGTGTGAAGTAGTCAGTCATTAAATACTGATGATACAAGTTTCCTTATGGCAGAGATGTGACACCTGGCACTTCCAACTGCTACTTAAAAACTGAAACACTTACATACTTCCTGGAGGTGCTCTGCAGATCACCACCTGCCCACGAAGACTTGCTACATATGTCTGAATGTGTGACCATACTAATTTTAAAAAACATGTTCTAGGACTTGATACAGTGCCTTGAAGATTTCTCTGAGAATCTGACACTTAGAGAAAAAATATAGGTAAGCATGACATTTACAAAGCACTTTTGAAAAATCAGAAATGTTAAGTGAATCAGCAGGGTAGTGTGTTTCACTGCACTTTAGCCAAGTGGATCTTTTGTTAAGTGCTTCCAATGGAATTCTGGCACTGAGCTGAATCTCCTAATGCGGCTGGGACAACAGAAGAATTTTGTGCCAAAATTACCAGGTCAAGGTATTGTGCAATTAGTTTAAGGACCCAACTTTTGCCCATCTTTTAACCATTTATTAAAAGAGCTCTCCTTAAATAAGACTGTCCAGAGACGTGTCTTCTGATGCTCACGCCTAAGTTAAAGTCTAAGTAAAAAGGGTCATTTCAAGAGCTTCAAGTGTCTAGATAGGATTAGGCAATTAAACTCTTGATGATCCACACAAAATGATCAGAGTATATATACACACACAGAGGGACAAGAAACTCATAAATTGAAAAAATGCTTACACATAGCACTTTGATGATTCTGTGAAAGAGTTCAGATGGTTCAACTTCCCACAACCATAATTTCTAATAAATTTTCAACAAGGTCCATCAGAAAGCAAATCAGAAGTAATGTGCATGATTACCAAACACATATCGCTGGGTAACACTAAGGACTTGTCTTCTCATTGTCTACAGTTTCTTTTATAGCCCTCTCCCTTCCATCACCAAAAGCAGAGCATTGATTTAAATTTTCTAACAAAACTAAGTTCATGCTGCAGAGAACAGCCTCCTCTTCTGTGGGTGTAGCAAGCCTATCATAAAAGTGTAAGTGACATTTATATCAATGCAGGTCTTAACTCCTATTCTAGCTAGCAGAGAGAGTTTTGGCAATCAAGCTTCAATTTTCAAGTGTAGATATGCTTGGCTTCTTTTTGGTTTTAATTTAAAAAGGCAACTAGAGACTTCTTCCCAAAGAACGAATAGAACGCCAGGTCAGGCAACAGTCATTTATTTATTGACTTAAACAAGCAAAAGGTATCCTCAGACATAATGGCTACCACTTGAGCAATACAAATCAATGCTACCGAAGAACAGGGAACATCTTTTCTTTCACCCCTCCCATCCCAGAAGTAACAATAGAAACACCAGGACCCCTAGAGAAAAGAGAAGGAGAAAAATCATAAAACGTACTTAGAATGAGCTGCAGAGTTGAAACATGGACACTAAAAAAATCATTAGCTAATCCACCACATCACCACAATTACCTCAAAACCAGCTTTCCTTGTTCCACTTCCACCAGGTACCAAATATATAGCACTGTTTAACAGCGATTTCAATGTATTAACAACTGTCCTCAGCTGAAGAACAGTAATTACTATTTATATTAAATTCGAGGCTACAGATAGAAAGAAAGGTTTCCATAGACTACAGTGCACATTAATGAAAAGAGAGTGGGGAGAAACAAAGCTACTTTTAAATTACTGTACGTCTCTATCAATCAAGCAATTTGTTCTGTACTGATAGCTCACTGAAGACACAATATCCTGTCAGATTATGGCAACTCTACTCACCCTGTGACAGTGTATCTGATGAATGTATCTATGAAGAATTTATCTGTAAATCCCCTAAACTGTAGGCCACTGAAAATCCCAGTTTGCTGCTCCTGTGTGCGTGGTTTTCAATCAGACATCAGCAAAAAAAAGCAAACACACTGCATGCAAAACAACTGTTACTAAATAATTTAGTCTGCCTTGTAACAGTCAAAGATGTGAATACGGCATTCCTCAGATTAAGAGAAAACATTAGGAGTCTTTAGTTTTGCGGGCAAGGAGACCTTTTATTTTAATCCATTAAAAGAACCCAAAATAGTCAGCAGGTGGCCACATCTATCCATGTTTCATTAAAATCACATAAAACCTAAGTACAAAAGCACCACTGATTATTGCTCTAGAAAAACTGCATGAAAAATTCCAATACACACAGTAAAAACATCACCATATGCACAAGACATAATTTCTTAAAGCAAGTGTATGGAATGCTGATCCAATTTTACACATACCTTGCAATATTAAGTTGATATTTATATTACTTGGCAACAATGGGAATTTCTAAAAGCACTGTTATGAGAAGGGAAATGTTCATATACAGTTTAATATGTCAACTATTATAGTCCTAAAAAAATTAGCATTTACAAAATACTTGATAAAAATATCTTTTAAAAGTTGTCCAAGAGGTACATAAAATCAACCCAAAATTTTCATGGTATTTCATTCATTCTTGTCACCTACAGATTCAGTTTTCTGAGCCTGTGGAGAAAAAAAGAAAGAAACTAAATTACTATAGTGAAATGCTATTAGGTACCTAAATACCCAAGCTATCCTTACTCCTTGGATTTCTTACTTGCAACAGCTCCAAACCTGTGTCCATAGGATATCTACACAACCGGAACAGTTACAGTCACACACTTGTCTCAACTCACGGGTCCCAGCTTTTCAAAAGCAATACAAGCCTTACCTGTCAGCTTCCACGGTTCACACTGAAAAGCACCACACTACCACCTGTTCCTATCCACTGCACACATGCTGAATGCTCTACCGCACCCTTAACTTTCACTGTTTCAATCTGCCCTTTTACTGACAGTGTGCTGGGTGGGGCACCTCTGGATGTTGAAACACTAACAGTTGAGCGAGATGAGAATCTGCAATAACATTATGGGCAATAAAAAGAAACATTATGAACATGCTAACAATGTCTGAAAGGCTGAATAATTAGAAAACACTGATTCAATCAGCAGGAGGTATGTGTGGAAAGTACCTCTTCAGCTTTATTTTCACCATTTTCAGATGGTGTAGTACCTTCCTTTGCAGCTTCTTGCTTTTCATCCTTCTTCCCTTTAGCACCTTTGCTGGCCTTTGTTCCAGGTTCCTTCTGACAGAAGATTAAAAACATGGCCATAGACCTTGTATGAGTAGCCAGAACCCTGCATCTTTATCAAAACAACTTTCACATGAACTAAACAACAAGTCTTGGCAAGCTTCATGCGCTAGACTGAAACAGAAAACCATCTAAAGGCTACCTGAAAACTGTAAACCCACATAAGTTACATAGAGACTCAACATTTCTAGAAAATGGTGGTGTCTGCTTCTTTAGTTTTTCTGCTAATTTTTTCAGGGATACAAAACCCTGCCAGACTGCTTTGGTTGGGCTGTTCTATGAGGTATATACAGGATATCTGTGTGAACAAATGCAATTACAGTATATTAAAAGCTTATTCAGCCAAACACAGACACCACACTGTTTGTGTAACTACAGCATCACACTTTCAATTAATATAAAATATTAAATTAGATTTTAAAAATTAAGCTTTTTTGTTGGCTGTTCTTTTGTTACTCTGGTAACATCTGTGATGGTCATTCCATGTCAACGAAAGCACCTGCCAACACACTAGGGAAGCAAACTGATAAAAGTCCATCTGCAGCAACACAAAGCAAAGAATTTATCAAAAGGAATTATTCTAACAGCCACAATTTCATTTTGAGATTTGCTCTTAATTTCTATGCTGAAGTCTACTATGTTTTTTATAAATCCTTTCTCTATGTACTTATTTATGTTTGTGATCTAAAGTTAGCAGAGACATAGGTTAAGCAGCTAAAGTCCAATGGGGTAAAATTTCAATGGTATTGCATTTATTATTTTACATTAGTACTTAAAGTAGTTCTGATTAACACTGGATATCTTCCATGCAATCATTTGCTCCAAATTCTCCATGCAAATGGCAATAATAGCTGTGAACAGGCATATTAATGTCTGCCTTCCTTCATTTACTACCCTTCCCCCTGATGCCCATACAGGAGTGGGACAGTGAGGAGACCAGTAATCCAGTAATCCCAGTTTCAGGGCAGCCTGAATTACTCCTTCCACCCCTCAGCTTCAATGTTACATGGCAGCTTAATTTGGAAGCTTACAGTTGATACAAACACAGTTATAACTCTTCACCTACAAAACAACAAACTAAGGAGTTGACTTAGCAAATTCATAACATCCAAGCTTTTAACAATAAAAAAATATGTGAAATCTGCAGCCTCTTTCATTGTTTACTAGCAAGTTCAGAGTATACACTTGCTGTTTTCTGTTGAGGAGACCAAGATTAACATATTCCTTAAAATGTGATCCAGTTAGGGTTTGGAAAAAAAAAGATAACTGTATTAAAAAGCTACTTACAGTAATATCATAAAGGATTTGAGTCACCCAAAATAAGCTTCAAATGTATCTCACACAACTTAGACTGGGTCCATGACACCAAGCTCATCCCACACATATGTGAAGCTACAGAAGCTGTCACATTCCCTTTTTATTAATACTCTTTTTAAGAGGGGAGAGCAGGATAGACTCAGCACGATTTACTGGTAATTTTATATGATAAATCAAACAGTGTTTAAAGTCAGAGTTTTACTTTACATGTGGACTTTGTATCCTGGCACTTGCCCAACTGAGATGACAATAAAAGGACTTGAAAAATGGAAGTATGAGGAGTGCTAGACGCAGTGTCCAGCGTGGGAGCTTTTTTCCCCCAATAAAGCAATTGCTGTTATTCAACATTCCCCTTAGGCACAAATAAATCTACAGTTTCTGAAGTACATGATTTATATGCAAAAATCCCAAAAAGGTATTTCAAACACTAATAAGATTTTAATTTGACTGTAACTGGCCCAGAAAACCCAAACCATTCAATTTAAATATATTTAATTTCACCTTTAATTATAATTGTGCATTCTCAGCAGCAGCCAGGCTTCAAGAACAGATAAGAGTTTCTCAGTACAAAATGAAGTACTGCACCTCTAGACAAGGAAACAGAATGATACAGAGTAATCTCAAATGCTTTTGTAGAAATTGCTAGGTCTCAGGAAGAGTTTACTCAACCAAGCCTGTACTTTTCAGGAAAGGTGTAGTAAAGGTAAAAATTCTTCTAAAACTAGCAATTCACTACAAACTAACATGGTCTGCATATCAAACAGGCAAGACATTTTCTTTGGGCCAGTAATGAGGCCAGGAAGGGGTGGAACAGAAAGAAAAGAATGATCTAATTTGCGTTTTTCTTCCAGGGAGGGGGGGCAGGGAGCTGCAGAGAGGGCAGGGAAGCCCATGCCTCAAAAAAAAAAAATGCTGTGACTTGACCTGTTTGCAACATAAAGAAGGAGTATACTTGCTAACTATTGGCTAAAACGATGGTAACTAAAAAGAAGGAGTATTTACCTTTGTTGTTTTCCTTGGTTTGGGTTCAGGTTTTGGTGGAGCAGGTTTCTATAAAACATTTTTAGTTGCACAACATGTTAGACACATCACCAGAAGCCAGCCTCCTCCACACCCTGCTTCCCCCCCACCCTACACCTTCCCTTACTTCCTGCTCAATAGTATGCATCTAAAAAAAGTCTGAAAAACCTTACTGCACAAATGCACCTCATCTCTGAACACACCTGTCTGCATTAGCTCACTCATCTAGAACTGAAAGCAACTTGGGGGTCACTCTATGAGTAAAACACTGAGATTAGTAGTAACTATTAAAAAATCCCCCATCAGCTATATTCTAACAGAGAAGAGGAAATAAAACCAAGTACTAGCAGTGGCATCAAATGAAGTCCTTGAAACACAGCTCCTCCTCCTTTCCAGAGAAGTAGCTGCATTTCCACAACTAACATCAGCCTGCAAAATGAAATCAAGTCAATACTGCACCTAACAGACAGTTTTGCACTGAAGTGGGGAAATATATCTTTTGTCAGAACAATCTGAAAACCTGAAACCAAGAAAACAAAGATAACTTCATTTCTAGAGTTCTTAAATATCCCTTGCAAGAATAAAAATTGAATCAAGCAAAATGTAAAGAACTTGTTTGGTCTGAGAAACCATATGTGCTCAGAAAAGAATATACCAGGAGGTACTACACATACTTACAGCTGACAGTCTTGCTGATCGTCTTGTGGGCTACAGGGAAAAAAAAAAAAAAAAGAACATTTTTACAGGCTTACAGGAAAAACTATCCAAAGCAACATAGTATCAGTCATTCCACAGGACAGCATAAAATATGCAGCTATAAAAATATGTGTCTATTGCCAAACACAGTTCACATCTCATCACCTTGGACACTCAAAATTTTAAAGGGACGGAGTGATGTGAAAGTTAGAAATAAAAGTTGTGCAGGAATTATACCATCTAAACTGATGCCTCCTTGGGACTACCTAAAAACAGAAGCCAGACAAAATTAAGGGAGTAAAAGCTGTTATATTTATTGATGGCCTTCAGGTACATTTCAGGCAGATAAAGCCCCCCCAGGGGCTATACCTAAATTTAATGGATGACAGGTCAGGGGTTTTCCTACTTTTATAGGTCTGGTCCATTTGCATATTGGGGGTCAATCTTCCAATTACAGCTTCAGGCAATGAAGTAATTTACTCCAAGTTTGCTCCTTCCCAACTCCTTTTGTTTACATCTCTCCGGGCCTGAGACAGCGAGGTGTCCTTGACATCCAGGCCTAGAGAGGAATTGTTTTGTCTGACAAAAATGGGAAAGTAGTAGCTAACATCCTATATGGAGTTTAGGGTTATACACTAAAGAATTACAGGATTACAAATGTATGGAAAATATAAAAGCTAAAATTCTAAGGCATCAAAAGCTCAACACAGTTTAATACCTTACACACACACACTACTTTTACAACTACTTCTGAGTCCCTTCCTGGTCTGTGAAAGGTTCACAAATCCAGTAAGCTTGACTACCTGTGCAAAGGACTGAACCTTTTTCATACAGACTTAGCATGATGTTTTTAGAATCTAGCAGATGTTACTTGTAATAGTGGGCACAAATCCCATCTGATTAACAGCTGAATAAAGTTAACATCCTTCTCTAGAGGACATCAGAGTGCTAAAATTTCAAAACATGAAACTAAGTCCTTCCACTTCCTCAGTTCTCCACACACTTGCTCAGAGAGTCCAGGTGCACAAAAACAGCTGCAGGATGAGAGAGAGAAATTATTTCTTCTATTTAAACACAAATCTCAAAAGGAAAGACTTGAGCCAGAGATTCTGCTTCTCTCCAGCTTTCTTTATCATTTCAACATATTTTCCTTGTTAGATTTTATTTCATCCTGCTTTTTGTCATAAACTTATTACTGAAATCTTAAAAATACTTGTTAGCTCATTCACAATATTTTTTTATTAATTAAATCAGATTCACCTAGTTATACAGCATGGTTAATAAACTGAGCTGAAGTCTGGTCTACTCATAAAACTAGAATTACACCTGTGGCCAAAATAAAGGGACAACTAAACTGCAACAAATATCCAACATAACTCAGCTTAAAAAGAGAATGAAAAGTACTTCTAATTACATATTAAGCACTTAAGTTGAGCTGAAAAAACATGGCCCGGCACATCCTGCAACAGGAAAAAGCTCTTGTTAATATCTGAAGAATGCTGTAATTTGTGTTCATTGGAGCTATTCAAGAATTCTTAGTGGAAAGCAGTAGTGAATTGTTCAAATCTGCATCCAGCAAAACAGAAGTAAAAAAAAAAACCTAGATATTTTCAGCTATGAAATATTTATGCATCATGAACAGCAAAAAGGTAAACCTCTCTTTTCTTGGCAATTTAACATATCAACCCCTAAAGAAGCAGCCCACCACTATTTTACAACAGGATAAACAAAACATTTCAGTTGGCCAGGTAACCAAAGAACCCTTAACTCAAGGGATCATCTTTTACAAATCTGCTTTCTTAACCAATTATTTCTATCCCTTTAACAGTTAGGAACTGAAATGTTTTGCTAGCATCTACCTTTTAAAGGCCAATATGTTGATTTAGGTAAGTTATAATTCTCTCCCCTACTTCCTGACTTTCTTATGACTTGTTTGCCACAAGAAAGTCAGCATAAACCATAAGGTCTTCAAAAAATGCTTGACAGCTAAATAATTTTAATTCTCATTTGGAGTTTGTATGTATTTCTGTGTTATCTGATTATAAGGAGGGAACTAGAGCCAGGTCAGCAAAGGTCACATTTTCATGAGCTTTGGGAACCTCGGTCCCCTCCAAACAGCTGTACTAACCCAGAAATTAGCAGCTCACCCAAGAGTCTATTTGACACAAGCCCACTAGCAAACATCTATGGAAAGGGTCTATGAAAAGGAGCAGACAGAACAACTCTCTGCGCGCTCCCACTGCAGCAGCTTCTGGCAATCTGAAGTTGCCAGCACTCCAACCTGGATATCATAATCACATCATGTGTTTAAATAGTCCCCAAGGGTTATTTTCTAGACAAATCTGTTTAATAATATAGGACTCATTTACACTTTCAGTTTCCATAACATCCCATGTCAATGAGTTCCATAAGGGGATTATGCACCATGTGGAAAACAAAAAGCAAAATCTTCACCCTCTGCTGTCTCTCCTTATAACTTCTTGCCTCTTACCTCCACTAGATTCCTCTTATTTACTGCTTTCATGAAGAGTAATTCCCTAACTGCCTTTCTTTGTGTTACTAATTATTTTATCACAACTCCATTATTTAAAAGATGAAGAATCCTAGAAAAACTGTGTTGTTTGGTTTTTTTAGTTTGGGTTGTTTACCTTTTTTTAAAGCTGCTGTACATCCCCTATTGTCCCTGTATTTTTATGTAATTTTACTGTACTTGGTATCCTTTTAATTCTATCATGGCCTCTATCAGGAGAGCTTCATTTAGTACTCCCTTATCTGAGAGCACAAAAATTAATCTTGTGGTACACTGATGTTTACTCTCTCCTCTGGCATTTTTTCCTGTGTTCTAGTTGCTTTCTGTTTAGAACTACTGACATTTTCTAGTAACTATTCACTGTGATACTATTCACTGTGATTTTACAATCTCTCCCCCGATTAACAGCTTTGTGACCACCACTGGGTCTTCCCCTCCCCGTCTATTAATTTGCATTTCTCCATATTCAATTTCTTCTGATATTTTATTGCTCAGTTATTTGCCAATGACATGAGAGCCTTCTCAGCCTCTCTCACTTCTGACTACTCTGACAATTATTGCAGACTTCAGGAAACTTTGTAAATTTTTTAGTACCTTTTCTCCTAGAGATCGTTAACAAATATATTCAGCAGCAAAAGCCCAAAAAAAATCCAGTACTCCACTGATAATCTCCTCCTTTATGAAAATTAACTTTCACTCCTCCATTCTCTCCTCATAAGTTTATATGTTAGAAATTCTTAGAAAGATCTTCAAGGCTAGCTAGTTTCTTTAAGATCTTGCTTGGGGAACCTTATGAAAAAGTGCTCTTTACATGGAAGTAAACTATAGCACATGCCATTTGTTTACTTGCTATTTTCCTGATCAAATATGCTCCAAGATTTACAAAGAGAGCAATTAAATACTCCCCCATTCTTCTCAAGGTCCTGGTTTAAGTTTGTCTACCACAAAAGAAGGCAACCTAAGAAAACAAATTCTCATAATTCTTTACCTGTTTTTAAAATTCACATTAAGGGCTATGGCAAACAAACTAGTGAACTTTATTGTAGATACCAAGGTATCACCAGCTGTCTTCTGTAACAGAATGTACTGTGTCCTTTAAACAAATCCAGTCAAAGAAAACACACAAATGTGTCAGCTGCTCCAGTTTAGAGTCTAGTATCTTAATTCAAGACACTCTCCCATCAGTCACTTAAGCTAAGAATAGTTTTGAAGTAGACTGATTGAGGTGTGTGCATTAACCTTCTTCTGCTGACCCACTAGAGACAGAGCAACAGTTCCAGGCAGTAACACACTACACAAAATCCACCAGAGTTTGTCTATGAAAGCACTAAAACTTTCTCAAATTTATTTGGTGTACTAATAAGTTGTATAAATCCTCAGTACACCAAGAAAAAATCAAGCCAGATAGGGTACAAATGTGGTTTACTTATTCCCACTGAAAACAGCTCACCAGAAGTGCCAGAGAAATGCATAATCTTCTGATATACATGACTGAAAAACTCCAATTAAATAATTAGATGCCAAAACAAATTAAATATATATACTTGCCTCTTGTTTAGTTACTTTTGCTGCATCCTTGCCTTCAGCACCCTCTGGAGACTGAAACAAAATATTAAATCAGTGTTTTTATTACAGACTTTAAAGCACACAGACAACAGCAAAACAAAGATTATGGTGAAGACTGACTGCTCTTTCATTTGCAACAACTTAAAGCAGCCTAACAAATCTGCATTTGTATGTACAAGCAGCATTGTACTCAAACCAGACTTGTTACCAAAACCAACTGAGGACTGAGCACCACGTACATACACATCATATCACTCACCACCCCTCAGAGTCCCCATAGCCCATTCACTAAAGCATCCACAGGCTCCAGTGGAAGCTCCATCTCATCAGCTGTTGGTAGCACAACAGTAGGAACTGGAAATCTGAGGTTTGCTCTATGATGGCTTTTGAAATCCCCAAGAAATTTAACACATTTTTTCCCCAAACATGAATTTAACCTGTTATGAGATGCAGTGAGATGAACAAAAAATACATAGCATTACTGAAATGAATTATTTCTTTACCTCCTTTACTCCTTTTTCCTCCCAGCCTCACTCAGCTGGAAGTTTTAAAAGTATCCATACATCCTATCTCACCTCCTCCGTCAGGAGAGCATAAATCAGTAAAATACTGAGATATTGACAGGAAAGCTTGGGACAAACATGCATCTTCTCAAGAACAAAGTATCAACTTGAACGTTGTAAAACTAATCTTGCATAGGTACTAGAGAAAGGTTGGTTAAATTAAAGAAGGTGGGGCAGGTGAAATCAAGCTTCTCTTCTGTTTACAACTCAAGATGTGTAACTTCACATTTTGCAAACATTTGTGTTTCTAGGCAGGAGCAAGCAGTTCTTGGATAAAAAGCAAGCAGCAGCAGTTAGAGGAGAACTACCAGAATGGCACATTTCAAAAAGGCATTTTACAGGCAGCAGAGAAGGCAATTTGGTTGTTGTTTCTTTTACAATCAGTAAGGAAGCAGGCTAGTTATCTTTTCCCTTTTCTTTCCATTTCAATCTTAATTCAAACTTCCTCACAGATTTTGACAAGATGTCTGGGAGTTAGAGAGCTGTGGTTTGGAGCACAGAAAATGCCCGGCTCATTTGCAGCAGTTGACCGGTGCCTTCTCCTGGCATGGGGCTCTAACATACTTAGAGAAAGACATCCCCCCACCAGGAATAAAACGTGCCTTTGTTACTGTGCACTCTCCCGACAGAAAGGAAGCATGCCACAAGAGCAGCTGCTTCAAAAAAAAAGCCGAGGACTGATCATGCAAGTAGCTTGAAAACAGCAGGAAGTTAAGCAGCATCGCGCAGCGTAGAGCAACTCAGAATAGCAACAGGCAGGCATCCAAAATGGAGCCTGACTGCTCCCTATGCAACTGCAGCCTCGCCAGTCACCTGCAGGATCATTTCAGCCTTGCATTTCTAAAAGTCTTTCAGTCTGGTTACCAAGGAGTTACTACAGCTTGATGTTGTGACACTGGGAGCATCAGAAGTGAGAAAGAAAACAAAAACAAGCTATTCCATTATTCCCGTCAGAAACAAAGTCCTGCGTTCTACAACTTTGCTTTTTGACTCACAATACAGGATATGCTCTGGGTAGAGCTTTTCTGTTGTCCATGATGTTATGAAACATCATAAGATGTTTCTCCCATTTGAATTTTCCTAATTCTAACAAACTTGTGCTGCACCCTTCCTCCAAGAGGGAACTCAAATAGCATCCTTCCTGTCCTGGGCAGAACCTACTTATATGGAAGTTCTCTGAGATTTTATAATCTTTTCCTAGCAGTGGTCAAGAGACTTCAGATGTACAGGGGTAAGGACAGAAAGATGGCATAATCCATTTCCTTTGGAAGCCAAGACAAAAAACTCTTCATAAGCTAAACGAAGTTGACTGACACTCCACAATCAGGCTGGTTTACTCTGCTTCACTTTTAGGAATCATAGAGCTTTGAGAGAGGGCTAAACTATCCCAAGATGGCACTGCCACATGCCAATAGCCTTGCAGGAATTGCACAAGGGCTAACTCTCCACCTGCAACACTGCACAGTTAACACAGTAATTTACCCCATTCTCTTTAACACTTACAAAAGAGGATTCTCCCATATTTCTGTCAGACAGGGCAGTCTGATTTCAGATGCCAATACTACTGCTAGAAAACAGATCAAAAAAACTGCTCATGAGGCTAACCACAGGGGGAAAAAATCATATTAAAAGACTCTTAATGCAACCACAACCTCTGTATACTAACTACTGTGATATATTACATAACATACTTCAATTAAGTTAGATAATTAATGAGCCCAGCATTGGGCTCTCGCAGCCATCCCAAGTTAGAAAATCCAACAGCAATTCTGAAGGCCACATAACTTTTCTCCACGGAGAATAATAGTAATTTCAGAGGTGTGAACAAGCAGCAAGGGGTTCTGACATGCTCTCATTTCCATTTCCTGCTCCCTCCTCTCTGCAATCTCTGCAAGTCCAGGCCTTTGGTGGCTGGGCTCTTCCTCCCAGCCCCGGCTCCCCACTACGCTGGCAGAGCTGTGCAGGAGGCCATGTAATGGGTAAGGTCATTGATCCAGCTGAAAAATAGCCTGCTGCTTAAACAAATGCATAAATATTATAATATATAGACAAATTATAAATATATAGTCTTCCCTGCTCCAGCAGAATCATTTTACTGCACAGCTGCACAAACAATTGAGCCAGTACAACGGACAAGAAGAATGCAGTGGCACGGGCAGCTGCAGGCAGCCTGGGACTCCATCTATTCTGTGTATTGCAGCTGATAGACACACCAAAAAAAATACATGTCAGATATAGCTACAATGTACTTGTTAAAAGAGGAACAGAAACTTATTTTCCCCCTCTATGAGTTCTGATGAGTCCCAGCTGATGTGGTTCTTCATACCAGTTTTTGCAATACTTTCTCCTCTCCCCAGGGAAAGAGAGATTTATACACAAATGGATTTGAGCCAAGCATAGTTCCCAAAGAACTTGGCATGCCACAAGCAGAGACTGTCTGCACTCCTATCTGGAGTCATAGGACTTTTATGTAGATACCACCAAAACCTTTCTCCCTTAACTCTTCCACAGGAACCCTTCCCCCATTTTTTGTCCTAGTGACAAACTACTGAAGAACCTCTAGTTTCAAAGCAACAAAATGTACTAAGTAACCCCTCCTCTTGGCACATTTTTCTTCATGACCTAATGCAATGGCTCACCATATTTCACATGACACCCCAGCCACATTAAAATGCACCCTGGATACTGTGTTGTACATCCTAAACTAGTCAGGAGCAGGAATACCCACACTGCAAGTTTTGTGCTGCAAAATCCAAGACCAATACAAGCCCTAAACCACTTGACAAGGGCAGCACTCCAGCCTCAGTAATTCTTCAGTTGTACTCCATCATATGTCTCTATTATCTTTATAAAGCAGTCCCTATAGGCCTGCTGTCTGTGATACTGTATGGATGCCTATAAGAGACAAAACATAAAAAAAGCAAATAAGACAACAGTGATTTTTTTTTTTTCCTCATGGAGGTACACACAAGGAAAGAAGATGACTGGCCATCTCTAAATATGTCTAAATATGCTTTTGACATTTGAACTACAAGCAAGTTTTCAGTTCAGATGACCACACATTGTGTCACATCTCCATTAGCACTAAATATTGGCAATAAGATTGCAACTTGAGCTGCAGCTAAGCTTTGCAAGATCTGTCACAGCTGCATAACTCTCAAACCTTAAGACTGTCTATCAGCAATTGGCTTTTATTTTTCCACTTGCTTTTACCCCAGCTATTTTTAAGAGCAATCTAGAAAATTATTTTGAGTGGATTGGAAAAAACAAAGGGATATTAATAGATGGTAGAGAATGCTAAAAAACCCCTGAAGGAATATTAACATTGAGTTTATTTGTATACACAGCTCTTTCACCAGCTGTGAAGTATACATAATAAGAACCAGTGTTTTCACACACCAAAGCAATACTGCAGTATCTGCAATGCCATCATCATTACAGAACTGTTAGGTTGAAAAGAGAAAACTAGATAACTGTTTTAAGTAAACATTTAATAGAAAATACAGGTCAATTTCCTGTTTTTACTGTTCTTGAGGCAAGGCTACTTGGTACAGATGCACCACAAAACATACAGCTTCATTTTTTTAAACCAAAACCCTGAAATATAAGCAGTATATAATGAGAGTAGAGTAATCCAAAGCAGTGAAGCCGATGATGACTTTTGAGCAATCCAAAGATATGCATTTGAAATTGCAATGTCCAGCTTCTGGATGAATATTTTGTTTGCACTATTATGAATGGATTTATTATAAAGAAGTACATTAAAAAGCCTGAAAAATGAGAATACAAGTAGGTGAGAAGCAACAGTCAGTAGAAGGTCGGTATAAAATTAAATAGATGGTTCATTCTCTGAAGGATTTTATTACAAGCCGAAACTCAACACCTTGGCTCTGATGGGAGAGAAATTAGTCCTTTCATACCCCCATGAAAACAAAACAAACAAAAAAAGCAGATGCAAATTTCATTCTAACTGTCATATTAAGAAATTAGAAAGGCAGAAAGCCTTAACTGTCCTAGCACATGAGCATTCTGAATAGCACTTTTTCCCTTCTTTGCAAGCTGTTTGGTTCAGCCACATCTTGATACACTGCCTGCAAGGGGATTTGCCCATAGATTTCCTGGCTCACTCTTGCAGCTGCAATTTCCATGATGTAATGCTTTTGGTCGTTCCTCCTACAATTTTTTTTCACCAACCAAAATAAGGTGAAAGCTTGAAAAAGAAAAAAAAAACAAAAAAACACATTGCAAGAGGAGCAAACGTATCAAGTCTGAAGTCTTTTTCAGGGTTTATTGCACTCTTTCCCTAAAATTTTTCTACTCCTCATTTGTTTTTAACTATGCATTAGACTAAATTCAATGCCATGAATGATTTCCCCATACATGCTATATCTTCTCATTATTTATCCTCAGAGCAGCTCTGAGTTTTTAGCTAGTTCATAAATGTAATTAAAATGTTATTTATTTCTTGGTTTAGATCAATGAAGACTACATATTGACTAATTTAACACCAACCAACTCCTGCAATACCCTCCTAACTATTGTTCCCTCATTTAGCTCCTCCAGCATCTTATCATTAACCTTTGTTTACAACTACTTCTTTGATCTGTTTTCAGTGGATAGAACAGTGCTCACTGCCAAGCCAATGTGAATTAGCTTTGCAAGTAAAATTAATTCCCCCTAATAAATGCTTTAAGAAATCAGGTAGTCTTCACATGACACAGCTTCATTTCTTTTTCCTACCAAAAGTCTGATCCTGGATGAGGAAAAAACTATGCATGCTGCTACTCAAAAAAAAAAAAAAAAAAAAAATTCTGCCAGAACCACAAGGGAAGTACAGCATAAAACTGTTTAGTGGCAGACTGGATTTTTTAAATACTTATCCAAAATTATATCTGTCTTGCTCTCTTCCAAGAAATGAGGTTGGGTTTTCTTGTATAGCCATGTAAATAAGTCTTTCACAAAAACCCTCAAAACAAACAAAACCAACTACACAAAACCCCATGCTGTTTAAGTATTTAATCTTTAAGTATATAATATTTTAATATTTTTGTTAATAATTATTACAATATTATAAAATGTCATTTTTAGAATTTAAATCCCTCCATTTTACATCTATTAAGAGGAGAACACCTAATTTTCTAATTCTTTGGGGGAGAATGTCAAGATCATAAAGCTCCGAAAAGATGAATGGTACTTAAACCTTTAAATTTAAAGACAAGCGTTAATATCCCTTGTATTAATATGCTAATTATATGTTAATTGGCAAAAATCAGGGGAAATATTTCCTGATCAAGGTTTCCACTCCTGCTTAAAGATTTGACCCAAGCAGAGTCACTTGTTGACATGCAATGCATTTTCAAAGAATATACAAGAAAATAAGAATACAAAAAGGCTGGCCATAAATAAAATCAGTAGATGCAGAAAATGCATTTTATTAAATTCCTTAATTCTTAATTTTTAAGACAGGTGATTTTTGTGAGCTTTATATGCTTCCAGACAAGACAGCAAATCAAATTAGAACTGAGGTATTTTCAGATAACCAAAAACAGACAGAATAAGTGCTTTTCCAGAAGAGGAAATTCCTTCATTGTAGATTGAGGTTCTATTCCCACTGAAAAGAGGGTCAAAGACTGACAAATATAATTGAAAATGCATTGCATTTTTGCAAAATTCATTTTGAAAACACATTGCATATTTGATAGGACATTTTTAAAAATTTCACAACTGGTTTGGCTTTTATTTTTCCTTCCAATTTTCTCCTCCCTGGAGTCAGTTTTTGAACATGACATCTACCTACGGCAAAGTGAAAAAGTAAGAGCAGTTTTTAGAGGCTCAGACTTAAAAAAAATATATGGCATTGTAATTTAAAATTAGACACACAGTTCACTTTTCAGACAGTGAAGTAATCAGCTGCATTTTGAAAAATACAGATCAGCCATGGGAGCAGAGAGCACCAAGCATTTGAAATTGTTCAGCTACACCTGAACACCAGATGTGAAAATTCAGCTAGGTAGTGAGTAGATTCTTGTCTCTATATTCGCTTAACCATTTTACTGCCACCATAAAATAAAAAGGCAGATTAAAAAAAAAAAAAGATGGATGAAATCCAGTCCCTAATATTACTTCCCTAACTTTCAAAGCTGATGACAGTTCTGCAAGCGGGATGAAGCTGCTGAATTCATCCAAGTCTACATATAGAGGCAATTTTTTAAACCTTCAAGATTATGTTCCAAAATCTGTATTTAAATAGAACTGATCAGATTTGCAAAGTAAAACTAGCACACAGTACTTCTGAAAAAAATTATCTAAAAATAGAAATTACATTTAGATAATTACTTTCAATAACAACTGTTTCCCTAAAATAGCCACCTCTGACAAACAAAAATACTGTGAAGGACTGAAAAGAGGGGTTTAATTCCTCTTCTACCAGAGGACATTACAGTGACAAAACCCACAATAATCTAGAAAAAGGACCTTTTTTGTTGTTGCTTCAGCTAACTGGTACTACAGGACATCAAACCTCTGAGCTGATGATAGCAAGTACCAAAACCACAACTGGTACAAAGCCTTAGATACACCCATCTCTCACGTCCCAGTAATAATTACAGCTGTGGTTAAAAGCAGTATTGCTCTACTACAACAGCCAGAGTGAAGAGCTTCACAGGCAACCAAAATGCAGCTTCAAGAGAAGAATAAATTAAAATGTCTCCAAGTGGGCACAGGTGGGATAAGGAAGAAATGATGCCAAAGAGATAAAGGATGATTTCCTTCTCCAAACAGACCACTGACACATCTCAACTCTGCTTGAGAGGAGCAAAACACCGCAGAGGTAAAAATGTCCTTAGATCTTCATTTGCAATAATGGAAGCTACTATTAATTCAGGTAGCAGTAGGTCAATGGAGAAAGCTAAATATGAGTAAACATACCAACAGTCCTGACAAAGCTGGCAGTGATGGGAGCATACACAGTTCTTTTCTGCAGACATATTTCAATGTTCTTAGGGAACACAGCATTTTTCATTTGCAGCTTTCACTGTTACCAAGAACACCCACTCTTTACTATTGGAAGACAGGAGCTGTATCTCCAAAAACTGGTAACTTCCAAAGACACCAATGGGGTAAAAACTCACAAAATAAAAACCAAGCCTGATGCCTCCTCTCTCTGGTGCTACAAGGGTACAATTTGAGCACTGAGTTGCTCTAATTATTCTAATAAATTAAAGGATACTCCTCTAGAAACTCTGAGTTAGGGACAATCAAATCAAAGATGAATGCCTGGCTGCTGCTAAGAATTCTGCCCTTCCCCACCTAATCATTCCTGCCAATTTCAGCTTAATTCTTTGTGTCATGGTATGGGAAACTAGATCAGCAGTCAGGTCTGCCCAAAAACTACCTCAAACAAATATGATATCCCACAGGTTAAATCAGAATAAGGACAGGAACGGGCATCTGGATTTTCTGCTTCTGGCCTGTTTATATCCGCTTGAAGTATCTGTTGAACTGCTGTTGAAACTGTGAAGTCCCACACTGCCAATTTTGCTGACAATAAAATTGGTATAAGACCATACCTCTTTCCTGCATGCAGCCAGCTGCTCATTGCCAGCCTACTGCTTCCTAGCAGGTTACCACACATTCATTGTGCCACTGTGCACCATCTCTAACTTGGATCAGTACAATGACCCAGAAGTAAAAAAAAAAAATCCAAATAATCCAACCTGTTCAGCAGACAAGCCTTAAGAATCATGGCCTGAAATTCCAGCATATTGAATCCATTTTGGCCTGAAAGGCCATTCCAGCATATTGAATCCATTTTGGCTACTGGACCATGGAATAAATCACAGTGCTAGCTTAGTGCAGGTAAAGAATGGGAAGTAGATGGTGGCCATGATCATACCAAGCGCTAACTTCCAAGAAAAATCTCTGGAGTTGGTTTACCTACACTCTAGGCAAAAGACAATGTCACAATCCTGTCAAGCAAGATTCATACAGCTTCTCTGAAGGAATGATACATCTTGGAACACACCATTCCTATACACGGCTACTGTTTGGGTATAAAACAGAAGAGAAAGTGAAGTTTTCCAAGCAGCACAAAAGAAAAGCAACCTTAAACTAAATAATGCATAGTTATAGTCTACTTACATGTATAACTACATTCCATTTACACACAGGGCTTTTTTATTTTTTAAACTTAACAATACTGATACTCTAGCACACAAAAGAACATTGCCCATATCTGAGTGTTGAACTATCATATACAGAAAGATTACATGCACCTAGTCAATTTTGAAGTTGATGACTTACAAAGAGTTGATGACTTACAAAGATTGTACTACTATGCTTTATGTGCCCAAGAAGCATGGGAAATAATTTTTAATTGACAATTCAGTGAAAACCTTGGAATTTTTAGGTTGCCCATTAAGTCCAATGGTATTCTAGTGTAGTCTAAGAAGAAAATTTATATACATTGCCATCAATTGCTAATAAATGAGTCAGATCTTTACAGACTGGTATAAAATTATCAGAAATGTTTTAGATCATTAAATCCTTCGTCAATGACCTTCTAATCTCCATAACTGAATAACAACAACAATAATAATAGCTAAGATTACATAATTAGCTCTAAGTTAGAAAGTCTCTAATATAAAACATCAAAAAATATTTGCTGCATGTATTTAATAGTCCTGTAAACTTCATTTACTGCAATGTGCCATAGCAGCATTGCTCAAGCATGTTTTTCTTCAGTGCCACTGAACACTGCTACATTGCTTTGTATCCAAGCATTTCACGAGCAGATAAAAATTTTTGATCTTTTCTGCTTAGTTTTTCTATGAAAGATGTAGATCCTTTGAGTCAGTCTGGTCAACTGATTTTGTTGGCCTCCTTGAAGTAGGCCAACTAGGCAGTTTTCAATTGCTTTTAAACACCTCAAGGTTTAAAATTCTGCAATAGTTACAAATCCAGTAAAATTTCTAAAATTGTTAGTGGCAAAACATCCATCTCCCTTCTACTACAAGGCTCCTGCAATCTTTAAGATGCTCTGGCACATCTATTTTGCTTGTCTTGCTTGAATTTAAAGTTCATCTCTGCATAGCAATCATTTTACCTGTCCCTGCAAGGCATGCTGAAGGTGGAAGTCCACCTGAGGACTCTGCTGACACATTAGACAGAAATTTGTCAAAGTCAGGAGCATGTCAGTGACAGATGCAAAGAAGGGCATCTTCTGCTGCTTAGCCTGTTTTTCAGTAGTTACTGAATGGTCCAGGAGTCACCCACCAGAAAATGTGGAAAGAGAAACTACCTTTTTCAGAGCTCTGACCTTTGCTTTTAGTTCTCATGGACTGGGAGAAAGAAGAAAGCAGTCAGCACGAAGACAGAGTGAATCCAAGTTAAAATCTGGAGAAAGAAGTGGACAGAATAGGAGTGGAGAGAGGGCAGCAGCCAAGACATCTGGATCTGGTACTGACTCCTTTTTCCTTTCTATTCTATAATCACCTACAGACTGTGAAATGAAATCCAGAACCTCCCCCATTTCTATGTCTCACAGAGACTCCCTTGTGTTCTAGGATAAACTAAAGAGCAGCTTGGCTACAGAGAAAGAGCTTCCAGCCCCGGTGTTGAAACAATTTATTGGGAAGATGCAGGTTCCCACAACATCACTGGAGCTTCTTTCCTGTCAAACAGCTCCAAAATGAAGAGACCCTTTGAAAAAAATCCACTGTGTTACATATAGTATATCACATTGATGCAGACTGAATCACAGCTGAAGTATCAGAACATGGAAAGGGATGTGAAATGGAGCTGCTTACAACTTGAGTATACTTCATACTGCTGCACCATGAACATAAACTCAGGTCCTAATATGCTTTGCACAAACCTAGACTTCATTCCACAGACCAAAGAGCAACAGGAAGATCATTCAGAGATAAAGCAAAAAAGAGCTGTCACCAGCAAGACCTCAGCTTCATTACCTAATTGTCTGATCACATACAAGTTGCTCCAACAAAATTTTAGAGAACTGGTTACTATTGCAAGTTCCTCAGTTTCTATGTACACAGCACAAAGCAAGAAAATAAATTTGGCAAAGTAACAACAAATGTGCCACTCAAAAGTGCAGGAGGTGCTTATTAGTGGGAATAAAATGCCAGGACAGACATCTTAACCTGAGAATTCAAGATAAAGGGACCATTCCAACAACTAAGCAATTTATTTCTGTGCCTCATTTCCCCTATTGGTGGATAAATATGGTTGATACTCTCTTTGAATATTCATGACATTTCAGAAATAAAATCTTAAAACACATAGAAGAATTTCACAAAGAGAACTCGGTTTAGGTCGACAAAAAAAAGCATAAGAAGAATTTAGCAGCTCTGGGTTAGTACCTGTAAGAACATGCATTTAACCCCAAAGGTTAGAAAATACATTGATTAGATACCTGTCTGGCAAAATAATCAGTAAGGGTCTCACAAAAAAATCACGTGATCGTGTAACTAAATGCACTACGATAGGACAACAATGTGGTCCCTTCTGACTTCTGCTAAAGAAGCTGCATTACAAGCAAAATACTCAGCAGGCTTGTTTTTCAGCAGTAAATATAACCAAGTACCTTTGACTTTAAAAAAAGTGAATTTGCATAGTGGAACAGGAACCTGTCCCAGATGGTCTCTGCTGTATCTTCACAGCATCAACTGTACTGCAGAAACTACATTCCTGACTACAAGGAGCCAACAAATAGCAAACTGAAATGGCTAATTAGACCACAATATTTTTTATTTTATTTGAAAAAATAATATTCAAAGATGGCAAATGATAAAAAAAAAGAGATGACTTAGGTTGCACTTAGTCCTTATATCTGATCCAACTCCAAGTGTTTTCAAAACAACAAGTGAGATGCAGGTGGTATTGCATAGATTCAGATATTCAGATTAAAGAACAAGTTGGGTCATTTTGGAGTGCAATCCCCACTAAATGACAGGCTCCCCATCCAATACTGGACAAGTCATCACCTGACCTATTAATGTCCCTTAGGCATGATGCACATTCAGGAGAAGTGTCATTCATCTTGATGTCTGCTTATGCACTTGTATGTGACCATACCACGATTCTCCTCATCATCAGGTACAGAATGGCTCTTCATCCTTTTATGGATAACACGGAGATATTTTCACTGGGGCTGCTTCAAGGTCAAGGAGTTTGTCAATATGACCCAAGAGCTAATTCCACAAAGAAAAGTGAAGAGCAAAACAGCCCAAGCCATTTCAAGGCCTTCTTTCTAGCAATACCACAACAAGCATTCTGGTTGATCCCAGGCATGCCATTCTTCTTAAGAGAGGCCAAGTTCACACCACAGCATGTTATTACAACAGATGAAGGGTACAGAAATCTGACAGGAGCAGTCCAGAGTTCAACCCCTTTTTGCTTTAGCACAGTATTTAACACCATCTCAACACAGAGTATGTTCTTCCTTTTCTCTGTGACCCTCAAGCAATGAGTAATGATACCCTGATATCCTATGCCACAGCCCTCTAGAGAAGGGGAGACAGCTTACACTTTTTTGTTCATAATATTCATAATGAACATAGGGCCAGGGACTTAGCAAGTGACTTGAGTTTACACAGAGATGAAAAGAAAAGCAAACAAAAAAGAACCAGCCAGCTTAGATAACTAAATACACAAAAATAGATACAGGTGGATTTAAGCACTTTCTGCAATATTATTTATTTACCTACCCTTGTAACAGTGAAAATTTCTCATTTTGACTTTTGATGTTTATTTCCTTACAAAATCTTCCCCATTAGAAGCCTTAGAAATTTTAAGAGAAGAACTGACTATTAGTTGTATGTGATGGTTTTGTCTCCATGTCAAAATTGGCTGGTGTAATTATTCAGTTACTGCTGCATCACCAACTTCTCACCCTGTGGATGTTATTGTAGAATAAAACTGACTATTGTAAAATACTACAATTACACTTTTCTTAAAAAGCAAAGCCATTAATCACACACTTTCCCTGGAACCAGTGCTTCCAAAAACTACACTTTGTATATAATCTTTAAATGTAAACCTTTACCAATACAATGCTAACCAAAATAAAATTTACTATGCTGTCAAAACTCATCTCCATTGCTCTCATCCCATATATAATCTTTTTATTACTTATTTTAAATAATCTTCTAGAAATGAGAAATTTTCTTATGGACTTACTACTGAAAGGTAGTTTCCCTTAATAAACATTTCACAACAGACCACAAAAACCTACAGGAGTATCTTTACCCACACTTAGGACAACGTGAAACATCTGCAGTATAAGAATGCAGAAGAGCAAAGTAAACAAGGTAGGAAGTTCACAAGGTTTCAAAAGATGGGGGGGTCCTATGGACACAAGATTATTTTCTAGTTTCTCCTGGCGACAAGCAAGAGCACTAAAAGCACAGAAGCACATGAGGGTGCAATGACAGAAGAGCAAGTGGAAAAAAGGCCCATCATACACTGACTTCAAGCCCAGTTATTCCAACCAACCCCACAGTTGTATCCATTTTCAGAACCAGAACGAGACCCTCAACTACAAATTAAATAATTCAGTAGCATACTTGACAATTTGACATTTTGATACCTCCCATAAGGAATAAGCAAAGGACAGGCAAACACCAAGTTACCTAGAAGGCATCATCTACCTCTAACTTAATTAAAACAGATTTCAGCCCCTGCCCAGAAATGGTGTATTAGGAGGTCACAGGTGACATTCGGGAAAAACACTAATTGCCTTGCCTCTGTTGACCTAGTTAAAATTAAAGGACTGCAGCTATAATTTTTTTGTCATTGCATGTATTAGTGTCGAGTCTCTCGTTACACTCTGTTAGCGCCCAGGAAGACAGGCGGCAAGTTCTCGACGAGGATCTCCGCAGCAGAGCCTCCCTGTGCCGCCCACCCCCGGGGCCCTGCAGGGGTGGAGGGGGCCGGCCGCCACCCTCCGGGCTCAGCCGCCTTCTGCCAGCGCCGAGCGCTCCCGGCGGCCGCGCAGCCCCGGCTCCGCTGCCAGCGGGCACGGCAGGCACGGAAAAACCCCCACAACACCGAGCCCGGCCGCTCGAGGGCCGCCCAAGTTTCTCTCTCTGGGGGAAGGCGGTCTCACGGCCGGCTCCCTCCCGAGGAGCAGGCTGCCCGCCCCGAGGTGCCCGGAGAGCAGGACTCGGCCGGCGGCCGGGCCCCCTCAGCCCCTCACGGCTCCCCCGGCGCGGCGGGGGCCGCGGGCGCTCCCTCGGCAGGCGCCGCCCCCCGCCCCCGGGGGCCCTGCCCGGATGGGCGCCGGAGTTGGTACATACGGGTCTGCCGCGGGAGGCGAGGAGAAGGGTGTAGTTTGTTTTAAACATGGCTTGCCTCTCCCCTCCTCCCTTTTACTCGGAGCCATCGCTCCGGCGCGGCGGGAAGCGGCGGCGGCGGGATCCGGCCGCCCCGGGGGGGGCTGCCTCCTCCCCGCCGCGGCGCCGGAGTTTGCGAGCAGGAAACTCCTCCCGCGGGGGCCAGGGGCGAAGCCGCAGCTGCTGCAGCGCTTCTCCCCGGCGGCGGCGGAGGAGGAGGAAGGTGGGGGCTGGAGTTGTGATAGCGACTTCACCCCCCGGGGAGCGGGGCGACACCGCCCCGCGCGGCACCGGGAAAGTAAACAGGCGGCGGGGAGCGGCGGGGCGGGGTGTGAGGGGGCTTGCAACAGGCAGCAAAATGCCCGGGCTCGGCAGCCATCCGCGAAGCCCAGCACGGAGCGGCGGCGGGAGAGCGCCAGGGGAGCAGCGGGCGGCCCCGGCCCCTGAGGCGCGTTTCACCCGCCGGCCGCCGCTCGGCCCCCCCGACCCCACCCGGGGAGGCAGGACCCGCCGCACACCCGGGGCGCCTCACCTTTCTCTTCGGCATAATGTCCCTGCTCTGGGCCGCCAAAGTAAAGCGACCGAAAGAAGCTCCGGCAGAAGCGCGGGATCCGCCCGGCGGTGGCGGCGGTGGCGGCGGCGACACCGGCGTGGCTGGTGCCCGCAGCTGTGCCCGCGCCCGGTGCCCGCCGCGCCGCCCCGCCGCCCCCGGCGCCCCGGCAGCCCCCGCCGCCAGCGCCCGCCTCGCCGACGGGGCGGGCGGAGCGGGGCGGCCGCGGCTCCCGATTGGCTCCCCCGGCGGCGCCGCGCCCCCCGCCCCGGCGGCAGCGGCTAATCACGGGCCCGGGATGCTCCATCAGCCGTCGGGAAGGCGAACCAGGCGGAGGTCTGGGCGCGTCGGGAAAGTTGCGTGCGGTAAGCGGCGAACGAGGAACAGCAACCGCTCGTAAACCTCTGCAGTGGTCCTTGCACAGGTGCATTATTTCAGCCTGCCTAAATTTACATTCGTCTTCTCCTCTCGCTAGGTTCTGGTTTCCCCTCCTCGACTGAAATCAGCCGCAGTCTTTCTCCATCGCTACTGTTCAGCCTTTCTCAACCTGGGGATTTGTTTTGCCGTGTACATCCATTCGTGCTCCAGATGCAAGCATGCTGTTGTATCAGGTCTCCTCATTATATTGCCCAGCTAAATTACTAGTAAGACAAACCAGTGCCACTGAGAAAAACACTCCATTACAAGGTGGGGTAATCAATGCTTTATCTGAAGTTCAAATGCGACCTACCCTTTTTTTCTTTTAGTTTTAACGAGAAAAAGAAAAGTGATGGACTTGTTCACATCTTGAAACTAAGAGATCCCTCTCAAGTACCTGCAGAAAAAGCAGAATGAAACCCGAAGATTTTCCAAGGGGTTGGCCGCCTGCCTTTTAACCAAGAGCTATGGTTAGGATGTGCATGGAGCATCATACAGCAGTCATAGACCTCATTTTCCCTCTTTACCTGGGGGCATTTGAACTCATACCTCTTGTTCTCCCACAATGTTATTTTGACAACAAACTACAGTATCTCTGGAGCAGGAGAGGTTAGATCCTACTGTTGATATGGCTTCAAGAGCTTTGCTGAGCTTAAACAATTTGTACTAATTAAATAATTTGTATTAATAATTCACTGAGGCTGTAACTCAGCTGGGTTTGCTCACAGTTACATGTGTAAACCACCAAATTAGGGAGCCACACCCACTTGTTTACATGCTATTAATGTATATTTAAATAGTTTGTACAAAGTGGTATAGTTCCACACAGAAAGACTGGAAATATGGCCTTTAACAGGTGATGCCTGTGTTAATCAGAAATTCGGGCCCACCTTAACATAGTATATTGCCTGGGTACTGAGTAACATAGGAAAGAAACAGGTCAGAATTACTTTGTAACTTTACTTTCCTGTTTCTTTTCCCACATGTTCTCCATTTTTCCCAGGTATCTTAAGTCATTAATGGATGATGGGAGCAACCCCCTGCAGCTTCACTGTGTACCATCCATTCAGAGGGAGAAAACAGAGCTAGCCCTCCATTGACACAGATGAAATGTCACCCACAGGAGAATTATGCACATGTGCAGTGATTTACTCCTATGCCATGAAAAAGTTTGGATTAGTCCAGCATCTCATTCCAAACCAAAATAACTTTTGGGGGTGGGGATTAGAATTTTTGATTAGTTCTATTGCTACCTGCCTCATTTGATTATATGCCTTTTCCAAGTCTCCCTACTTTTAGCCTTGCAGGATAATTCAGGTTGAAAGGAATCTCAGGAGGATGTCAAGTAAAACCCTCTGTTGCAGAGGGTTTACTTTACTTTGCCCTCTAGAGCAGGCAGCTGAAGACTTTGTCAAGTTCAGAATATCTCTGCAAACACAGATTCCATCATCTTCCCAGGCACCCTTTGCTGGTACTTTCCCTGCATATGCATAAGCTCAGTTCTAAAACTGTCCCCACCCCATTTCCACAGTCACTCCAGTTTCTGTAAATTTGCAGCTAGGAGACAGCAACAACAATTCCATGAGAGCAGTAGGAGCCTGGTAACAGGCAGAGAGCAAGTCCAGTAGATTTGAAGAGGTAATTTCCCCTGGATTTATGGAAAGGGGAGAAGCAATCCTGTTGATACTTAATTTATAGTTATCTACAACTAATGAACAGTAAGAAGGAAAAGCAAAATTTTAGCAGTGAGACAGCAAGAGAAAGCACTGGTAGAGCCAATAACTCATTTGCAGATGCCCTTTTTCCTCAATTGAACCAAATTCAGGTTCAATGGAAACATTGCACCTCAGGGTGAAATCATTCAGGAAAGTTGCTGATGGGTAGAACAGTCCAGTTGGTCTCTTTCTTCATTCCCTCAATATTTTCTGTGTCAATACTGATTTTTTTTAGTTTGCTTTCTGCCACTGCAAGTCCTATCAGTTCTGTGGACAGAGGTAGGTTGTAGGTGAAATTCCCAAAACACGAGAATAGCAGCAAATTGTTTCTCTATACTATGTATATACTCATCCCTCTGTGTCTGTGTGACACTTTCTCTGTAACACAATTTATGTTCAGGCTGGCTGGCCTGCTGCTACAGCTTTCAGTTAAAAAGCACAGGAATTATCAGGTAGCTTTATCTTTCTGCAGCTGTTGTCCTTTTCCATCATACCTGACCTGCTGGTGTTGAAAGATGCCTCTTGTCTGAAAAGCTCTGTTACTAACAGGAGAAACACTGATCTGTAGGATTTCAGAGAAAAAAACGCAAAAATTCTCCTTTCCAATATGTGGTGAAAACTTCTGTACCACAGATGTAGGCTCTGCTAGAAAAGCCATGTTTTGACCGTATTTTTGGTTGTCATAGAAATTAGTTTATAGCTTAACTTCACAACTGTTTCTTTTTTTAAGTAATTAGGGGATGCAATGTAACACACTGTCATTTTTTATAACAACATTTAAGAAGGACACAGATCAAAGTAATGTAGCCCTACATCACATTTTCTGTCAAAGGTATGCTGGTTGCTCTACAGAGCCACCCTGAAATATAGTCTTGGAACCATCAAAGGAGACATTGTTGTCAATTCCTTGTAAATGAACATGTGGCTGTAGGCAAATAATCCCAAATTGTGATGATAAGGGGCTACAGAGATACAAACTAAGTAGTCTCAACACACTTCTTGTTCCACTCTTTAAAACATAGGCACTCTGAAGTCTGGTAACTATTTTATTATCATTATCAATGTCTGTTGCTGTGTAGAAATTTCTGTTATTTCAGAATTGTTATTTGTGAGTAAAAATAATATATGACATTTACCTTTGAAAATAGATCTGTCATGCAGTTCAATTGCTAGGAAGAAACTCACAGAAACCATTTAAAATAAATTTCAGAACAGCTTTACGTTTTATCTTCAAATAAGACAAATGTTCAAGCACTCCAAACTACTATAATGATGTTTTTCAAGCTATCAAGCTTTTGGAACATATCATAGTATTCAGCAAAGCTGCTCTTACCTCTGTTTCGGGGACATCTCTACCACCTCAAAGCACTACAACCACATTTTAAACCTCTTGAACTTTTATTCAATAATCCTCTGCACAAATACTACAGGGAATAGCAAAACCCAGATATTTAGTAGCTAGTTACCACAAAATAGAAAACAAAGCCAACTTTTCTACTGTACTAATCAACAAAAGTGCAGTTTCACACATATTAGAAAGGCAGTTAAATTTAGAAATATTTTTTTTTTTTCCCATTAATTTCTCCTGATTATTAGCAGGAACAGAGCATCTGGTATACACAGTTGCCATACAAGTCAAGAGGAATCAGATCAATGAAGTTTGGAGTAGAAGTGGGCTAACATCATATACACACCATAGAACTTGGACTACTTTGGACACTTTCATGCTATGATCAACTGATGAGTTGTCAGCATTCAAGATCACAAACTCACACAGCTTTTAAGGTCACAGAATGACTGAAGTGGGAAGGGACCTCTACATATTGTCTAATCCTACCCTCTGTTGAAAGCAGGGTCAGACACCACACTCAATTGCATTGAAGTTAGAAGCACACCACATGGCTATCCAGCCCATTGTCACATAAGGCAGCTGTCTGCCATTCAAACTCTCTTACACTATTGCATAATTCCATGAGACAACTTATTGCCTATTATATACAAGCTCATTGTTTTGCATGATTTGCTGAAGTAAGAGCAAAGGCCTTCATCTGTCTCAGCTTCAGCAACACCACCAGCTGAGGCATTCTAAGTACTAATAAGAACACTAAGCTGAGACAGGTAACATTATCACAATGTTTTTTTCTCTCCCTTGTCTAAGGTCTTGGCTTCTGTTTTCCTTGTGTGCAAAAACTGGTCTAAGAAAGATTCCACCTTTTGAGATAAAGTAGTATTAGAAGTAGTAAACCTTGAATTCATCTACATGAACAGGAGAAGAGTCTCAGTTACAAGAATTCAGAGAAGTGATTCTATCATCTTAAACCTTTTGTTGAGTAATTCTACTTGCAGTAGCCCTGCCTTCAGCATTCTGTCTTTAGTTCTATGTCAGCCCTTTCTGAACACAAATGCTTGTGTTTCCAGTGTGATGTTAGTATTTGGTTTATGAATGCAGGAAACTTAGCTGGAATACACTGCTTTCCATATTCATTCCTAGCATGTCTAAGCTCTTCTAGAATGAAGTAGTTAAAAAATTAGAAAAGAGAGGCTTCCTGAAGTGATTTTTAGGTGGGGTTTATATCAAGCAGGCAGAAGACATAGCTGCTCTTCAAAAGGCTTTAACAAAGGTCTCAGGTGTTGCTTCACCTACCACTTAACCAGGTGAAACCAGAGATCTCTGTCAGTTGTACCAGTATATCAATTTATCTGTCCACACCCTAGTTCACTACTTATCAAAGTGGGTTAGGTCAGAAACACAAGTGTTTGGAGGTATTTAATGAATCAAACTACTTTAAAAAATGAGGCTAAGAGCAATCCCAGATACTGTGTGGGTTTTGGGGAAATGCTAAGATCCAGTTAATGAGGCAAGGCAGTCATCTGTAGCTGGGGCAGTTGACCTCATTTAGCTTCTGCTGGATCTGGCTGCACTTGGAGTACAGCACTTGTCCTGCCTTCTCACTGTCAGACAAGAAGGCACCTACAGCCCTGCCCCATTTCAGTGGCAGCTTTGATAGGTCAAGGGACCTATCCTCCACCCCCTTGACCATAAAAATCCTCTGAAAAGTGCTGCCCTCGATTCTGCTGGCCCAGTCTTGCAAAAAACTCACTCTCTGTGTTAGTTCAGGCAAACCAAGGTGGACCTGCAAAGACCTGTCATTGAAAGTGAGTAGGCCTGGCTCATTTCAACACAGGCTGGGGAGCAGCCAGACAAGTTACGCTGGCAGAACCTGGGAGGTGGAAATCTATGGTGGGGGTGGTAATGAGCAGCTAAGGGTTCCCTAAGTGCTCTTCTGGTAGCCTAGCTACAGCCAGAACTTGCAATATGTCCACAGAAAACCAGCATCCCTGAGCATCCTCTCATTCACGGAGAGAGTTGGGTGGCTATGAGACATTCTTCATCTTGCTAAGGTTCTTCTGTATCACCCTCTGAAATCGTAAAACCCACATAAATATAATAAAGTTATTCATAAATCTAGATTATTTTTCTGATAGTATAGAGAAGCATTTCCATGAGTTCTCTGAAATAATACAACTGATTGACAAAAATAGGGAAAAGGGTGTTTTAAACTTTAAAATTAATAAATTTTAAGACAACTTTAGGTTAATGGTAGGTCCTTTCTTAACATACAATGAGAAAAAAATCAAACTAGTGAGTGTTTCTGTCCCACAGCATTAAACCCTGCTGTAAATAATCAGTAAGAATTTAAATGTAGGGACTATTACTAGAAAAAGCCAAATTAGATCAGCTAAAATTTCATAGTTGTTAAAAAAAATTCTAAATGTGGTATGTATACATTTGTTTACGTTCCTAAAATGTAAGGGTTTTTTGTTTTTTTTTTGTTTTTTTCTTTTGGTATAGACACTGTATAAAGCTCATCGTAATTGAAAATGTGGGGAGTGCACCTTGACTAATGACAAAATGCTGCAACACGGGAACAATGTTTTCTGAGCTTGTAATTTAATGACATTTTGAACAGCTGAAGTCAATGCTCCTAAAGTTCTGTTGAAATTCTGGACCAGCTAAACAAAACAAGCAGTTTCTCTGCACCCTCTATTACTAGCTCTCTTCAGTCTTTACTTAGAGTTTCTTTGCAATCAGTTCATCTGCCTCAAACTAAAAAAGTGGAGAGAATGCAAAAGAACACAAACTGTAGCTGCACTGGTCTGGCTTAGAGCTCCTGAGTTTGCAGCAATGAAATTTCTCTTTGCTTTCCTTTATACTGAAGCTGTATTTGCTTCTGGTTGAGAATCTGCTGTTAAATGTTAAATATGGATCAGTCTTTTGAAAGGCTACACTAGGGATGTAGAGGTTAGTTTACTGGCTGTTTTGTAGCAAGGAAGTAGTGTAAAAATATAATAATAAGTATTTCCATTTTCCTTGCATGTGTTTTCCTGGGCTAACTGTGCTTATCAGTTTTTGTGTTTATTTAATGAAAAATTACCAATAAATTATTGATTCAGCTGACAGGAAGAAAAAGACAATGCAATGGGAAACGTTGTCAAATAAGGCCTCTAAATAGACAGGGTAATTTAAATGGAAAATCCTAAATCAACTGCTAGATAATGTAGTAAGTAAACATATTAACCTGTAAGTAAACATATCAACCAGTAAGTAAACATATCAACCAGACACAAATTACGCCATAAATCATGTTTGTTGATATATCAAAGTCTAGTCATAACACCCAAGGAACAGTTAAGGAAACCCAGGAAATAAAGATAATGGATAATTTTATGGAGTTTTTAAATTGCAGCTTCTAAACATTTATTAAAAAAAATAATTCAAGAGTGCTGCTTTAGAATCATCATTGAAAACCACTACTGCAGGAATGCATGGTTCTGTATAGTAAACAGGATACAGTCATTGTGCTGTGAAAAAACATTTGTTGGTGAAATTTTGTCACTATTAAAAATCTCCAAACAAAATACCCTGTATACGCATGCAGCAGGCATGTAAATTCTAATCAGATATATTTGTAACAATTTTGGAAGTTTCAATATGGCTGTCTTTCCAAAGCTTTTTTCTTTACAGCATGCTTGCACACATTCTTTAGTTTTTTAGTTACATGCAGAACTTTTTCTTTTCCTGAATTAGTCTTATAATTTTTCCTTCTAGTAAAACCATATATGAGAATATAATTAGTCCATCCCTTTTCTGTGACATGTTGCTCTTAACATCCTGGGATAAGTAAAACCAAACAAAACTGAAACAAGCATCACCACCCCTCAAACCCACAAAACTTTACATCACACATCGTCTTCAGACCCAAGAGACATCATTGTTTTTCCAAAGTGGGATTTCCCAAAGCTTTGATGTCAACTATCTGCTGCCACTGAAAACATTGAAACCATTACCTTTGATAGAAGCAAAGTGAGGCCAAAGCTGAGCCCTTGAATAAATATTTTCCCTGACAACCGCAAAGACATAAAGCATTTGAAAATATGAACTGTTTACAAACCTGCTTGACTCATTCTGCAAAGGCCTTGAAACTAACTAAACTAAACTACAACTGAAAAGAACCTAGTCTTTCCAAAAATTCATATTGCTTTTTTATCCCCCAAATGCTGAACTTTTATCCATCACAGGCATTGTGGTCCTAGGGGAACCTGTGCAGCTGGGTGAGCAGTGAAAGTCAGCAAATACAGTAGCAAGTGTTTCCAGTGATGAGCTGAAGGGATTCTGTACTTGCTAATTTTGGCATCTGGAATTCAAACTCTGGAGAATCTTAGTGAGAAGAGAGTTATCTGGCGTTGACTGATGATCTCTTTTTGTTCTTTCATTTTTGTTTAACAGACAGGGACCACAGCTGAGGCAATGTACCTGGTATGAGCTTTACTGATATAGCAATGCTAAAGCCAGAGCTCTCTAACTGAAAATTACAGAGACCTACAACATATATCAACATATATCACATATATCATACTGCCACTTTATAGAACTTTTGTTTTTTTTCCTATGTGGTGATGATGTAAAGCTTTAAGAGATGTTTATGGCAGGCTCTAGTAGGTGAACCAATCTCCCCCATGGGGATCAGCTTTGTATGTACAACTAGTGTGTCTCCTGAGCTTAATTTCCTTAATCCTAATTGCCAGCAGGAGTTGTGATGATTGATTTTGAGGGTTCACAGTGCAGTTTTCCACAAAGGTGATAAAGTATTAAAAGAAGTTGGTAAACTGAGCCTAGCTGTATTGATTAAGTGAATTTCTTCTTAACTCTTGTGAGAAGAAATCAAAGCTGCTGGAGTGCGGTATGCTAGTGGATTCTGAAAGCATTTTGACATTACACTTTGTAAAGTCAAACTGCCTCAGTGTTTTGCTGTAGTATCTCTATATGCCAGAGACAGGTATTTGAAGAGTAGGGAAGGTGAGATTTTTCAGCTGTACTGAGCACCATTCCCTTAAATTAGGCTATTAACTTGATTTTATATTTAAACATGCAATTATTTATATGTGCATATCTATACAAAATGGACATGTAATAGAAAATGTAAAATAATATATATTACCTCACATATACTGTAGTATGCTATTGTATTATATGTTGCATATGACATATTGTACTTTAGATACAGAATAAGATATATGCTAAAAAGTTTCATTGTTGATTTAAGGTTTCTCTGGTTTCTTAACTGGAAGTGTTCTTAGAAAGGAAATTATTGGGGTCACAGCTTCATGCTCACCTCTGCAGCTTTGTCTGCTTCTTTGTTTCCCTTTAAATACCTTATCTACAGCTATGTATGCAGCTAGATTATGAAAAAGAAATTTGCTATTATCACTATTGCCTTGTAATGCAGAGGTAATACCTCTGGTGCTTCAGCAGGAAGCAACCAGCTTTCAGACAGCTCTGCTTGTTAGCCCAATGTAACACTCCTCATTATGTGGGGAACACATAGACATGCTCTCTATCACTGACTAAAAATATTGCCAGGTTTGACCATTACACTGTGAGATGCATATGAAGAATGAAATCCTATCCTTATTAAAACAAAGGGGAAAAGACACACCAAACCTCTCATTGAATTATTCAGGCTCAAATTTTCAAAGCACAAGATACAGAATTATTATATTTTTGTCCTTGGAGAAGGTTGTTGAAATGTAGGGTTCAGAGACATTCATAAGACATATCAACACATGGAAAGACCTGTAGTGTTTGCCCTTGAAATGATACATATTTTCAGACAAATGCAATACAACCACCATAGCTGAAAAATCAGTATCTTTCTTGAGAGCTTGCATCTGTATCTATAAGTGAACATCACAGCACTGAAAGTTGCAATCTTTGTCTTGTGCAGGACTTGTGAAACTGTTGGGTGGAGTCATGTCAGGTTCCTGCCCTCTGTGTGGTCAGAGGAAGGCAGCACTAGGAGGTACAGTCAGCATGCTCTAAGGTTTTGGCTTGCCTACACCTAAGCAGTGCTGATGGTAATTCCAGCTCTGCTCTGGCACTTAGGTACTTGACATTATAAGAGGGATGTCTGCTCTCTTCAGGACATGTGGCAGAAATGTCTTTTTAAGAATAGGAGTTGATTGACAAACTTGAAATCAGTGGTGTTTTAGCTGTGTTTTCTGAGCATCTGCCACCTGTTGGAGTTGCAGCTGCCGGTAATTTATCAGCACCAGAAAAAAGCCTTTGAGTTCCATCCAGTGGAAAAGAAGATATGATCCTAGGCTTCTGAGCCTTTACCAGGAGGGGAGGAGATCTAGGTTTTTAGTTTTTGCTCCAAGAACTCTTAATGAATTTTCTACACTGATTGTTTCTTATAAAATGCAGAAATTGTCAAAGCAGATATTAAATGTTTCTCTAAGGCTAGCTAGGCTTCCTGACTATATTTCCTCTGTCTTCTTGGGGAGGTAGAGAAACATCACAATTTTGCTACTTCATGTGGTGCAGATGTGACATAGGTGCTGTTATGCTTCACATACACCTTCAGAAGAAAGCTGAAAGATTTGTTCAGATTTTCATTTTAGACTTGGACTTACCTTATCCAAGTTTGAGGCCTGAAATAATTGATTTTTTTTAATGGGTGTATCGGTATTTGATTTGATGCACATCAGCTGGATTTAGCCAGCATCACAGAATATGGATGAAATGTCAGAGAACAGAATAATGAGACAAACACAATCTCATGGCTGAAAGCTGAAGTCAACAAAACCAGTTAATAATAGGGATTAGCTCATTTATGGAGCAGATAACTGAAGAGTGTGCTCCAGTTTCATATTTAGGAAGAGAAGTTTTGCCAGAACGTACATGTAGCTAAGTTACTGGATTGAAGGACAAGAACTGCAAGATAAATTCCCATAGCTCAGTGCTAAGATTAATTTAAAGTTTTATGGACAATGCCCCACTGAAAGTCTAAGACCTCTATTTTTTTCTGAGGAGAAACAACTTGCTTATTCTGCCTGTGTCTGGAGGTTTTTTTCAGGTCTCTTATGGTTTTAACTGCATTGTGGTTTAACAGCCTTACTCTGGGTGGGTATGAGTCAGCTCCAAACCATAAACAGTGTAGCCATGGTTAGTAAGCCTGGGCTGCTAAGCCTTTGCTGATAGCGTGGGCACAAGAAGTGTGCCTGCTTGGAGCACAACCAAAGCAAGCTCACATCTGCTTAAGAAAAGAAAAATAAAGTTAACGTATCCTCTCTGTTCTTTTCCTGCTTCCTCCCCCTGCCTTTGTCTTTCCCTCTCCCTTTTTCTTTCTCTCTGTCCCACCCATACTTATCCACAAGAATACTCACAGAAACTCCACCTATGCAAGCCCTCCACCCAGACAGTTCAAATTCCTGAGTGGGATCTCACAGGGCACACGTTTGTTTGGAGTGGTAACAGGTTTTGGTGTGAGGCCCCTTGTGAAGTTCCTAACTATGAACTTGAACAAATAGTACTTGTTATATTCATCCTTTTCAAGAGAGTTTTACTCAGCCTATGAAGTGTTCATTTTTGCCTCGTACAGCTGACTGAGCCCAGAAAAGGGCAGTGTAAATCATACAGGGGAAGACACAATGCTGAGCTCCAAACACCTTTTGGAGAGTTTCCATTCAGAGGGAACAGACTCACCCTAAGTTTCACTTAGACCACAATGGCAGGATGTCAGTGTCCACCTCTCACAGCACAGAAGCTGGCTGCAGAAATATCAGTAGCAGCCCTGCTTGTTATTGACAGTAGCAGCCAATGAGACAGAAATTTAGGTGGAATTTATAAGTAGCTACAAGACCCGGGTTACATGGGCTTTTCTTGTGTGCAAAATAAGAAACCGGTTACTCTTTCCCTACATTTTCTTTTAATCTCTCTTTTCTTCCACTAGCTAGGCACGAATTGTGTTGTACATCATCTTCTGCCATTTTTCTGGCACAAGCAACATGCTGGCACAAGTCAGTGGAAATTCAACATTCATTATTGTTTGCCTGCATTGCCTGTGTATCACCTCTCTCTCTTTTTTTTTTTTTCCCTGAGATGACTGCTTTCAAGAATGAGACTAACAATCTTACAACAGGAAGTCCTCCATTTTAGACAGGTAAGCTGCATAAGCTGCATCTTGGCTATTATTGCCTTGCATGCCTGGGAATTAGTTTTTCTGAGATCTAGGGATTTTTACCAGTGGGTTTTGAAAAGCATCAACAATCTTAGTCACCTACACATTTACAGGAGGACTGTGTTCTCAAAGAGGCAGTACTTTTTGACAGAACAACTATGAAAAACGCTGAGAAGTAAAAGGATCATCACAAAATGTACACCTTTCTCCTTTTAAAATGTATAATCCTTACAGGGGATTACTGGTGGGTGAATATTAGAGCTGGTCTGCCTTCTAGCTTGAAAGCTTGTTTCTCAGGCAAAGCTGTCTTCTGGCAAATTAAAGGAAAATGAGTTTCTTAGGATTCCATTTCCCTCTGCAGAGGAGAAACTGATATAAGAGAAAGCAAGCTCACTTATTTCTCTGAATTCTTCCTCTAGATATATGTGCGTGTTTGTGTGTAATTTTTTTATCCTGATAGCAAAACCCAAACACATCATGTGCAGAGCCCAGCATTTTCTTTTCTTGTATTACCTATGTCCCAAGGAAACACCAGGAACATAAAGATGGCTCTCCCTTTTTCACTTATTCCTGCTACCTGCTGGATGCCACAGGTCCTGCAGGTTCATCCATGTGCTCTGTACATTGGCTAAATGTGAGAGAAATAAAAATGTCACTGTTCTATTTGGAAGATTCTTACATAGGTCCTCTATTACAGCATAGTTATAGTTTTAAATGAATGTATTGTCCATAAATTCATTGCAGTCAGGCAGTGGTATTCCCATTTAAGGAAAGGGAACAGAAAGAAAGTGTAAGTGACTTGCCCAACATTACATAAATTCATGGTCATGGAAAATGGCATTTGTTCTCTGGCAGAGCAAGGTTTGATTTGTTTCACAAGCTAAAATAGTGCATCAATTCATTAAATAAGCCCCAAATTGTCCCTTAGCCCTTTAATCTTGAGATCAGTACGTCATTATGGTGGAATTAATTATCATATAGTACCTAAACCAAATATGGATTTCTCATGTTTGCCAAGTAGATATAAAATTTTCACAGTATTTGGACAATGATTAGCAGATGGAGTGCAGAATTCTTGACTTTCAAAATAAGTTTTGTGTTTGGAAAAGTCAATCCAAAAAAATCATGTGATCTTACCTGCTGGAGAAGGTGAGAATTCCATTCCTATATCTTCTGCAAGCTAATTTCCTGTTCCTGCTTGACATCCTAAACCTTCACATTCTGTATTTAGGGCTTTGCTATGCTGTGAGGAGGGAGAATCCAATTAATTATGTCCTACCTTGCATTCAGCTTTCAGCAACCAATTATTAGACAAAACCTGGTTGAAGGCCTCATTTGATTTAGGAGGCTTGGTTCTCTTGGCATTCATCAGGATTTACTGATGTTGATAAATTGCTCTTCTCTGTCATGGCTCTAAATAGATATATCAGGTTTGTCCAAAGCTTCTTGCTGAGCCTTGATCTAAATGGTATTTCATCTAAGAGTATGGAGCAGTAGTTCTTTTATCTGGAGCTGAGATATGGAGGTCAGAAGTAATGAAACTGGCAATTTGTCTAATTATGAATTCCATTATTATTTTCTATCTTCAAGCAGCTAGGAGTAAATCCACCAGAGTCTGCTTCAGTAGAACTCTCCTGAACTAGCATAGTGAGATAAATTAAAAGTAGCATGAGCCAAGTATGTCTTAGGATATCTTTATGTGCAATACCTAAGAGAGCCTAGGTTTCAGTCTGGAGATCTGCTGGGTTGGCTGGAGTGCAGCAGAACTGACAGAGATGGCTGGGGAGTGTATTCTCTGTGCAGAATTTGGGAAGCTGCCTCCTGCCCCCCCATCCTGCCCCCCCAGTTTTTGTTAGCTTCCCTTTGAAGAGTGGTGAGAGGAATAACATGCAGACAGATGCATGGAGCTACCACCTGGTAGTAAAGCATGAACTGCTTGTACTGTTTGGTTTAGTTAAATTTCAAAGTAATTGACAGGATGCTCATAGGCCTGGGGCACTGATACTATATTTTAAGACAGAGGAAAACCAAAGAGGAGAAAAAAAAAATAGAATGCTTTAAGTTTTCTACCTCTCAACCTCCTGTGTTCTTATCTAGGAACCTTGTAAAGTACTTTCACTTATTTTTCAGATTAGTACCTGAGACCACACCAACAATGGGCAGATGTCTGCTCTTCCTCACACGTGTGCTGATCTGGAATTACTTGGGATTTTTTCTCCTAAATTTGTTCTAAGTTCTTGTGAGTCACTGTATTACTTGACAGCTGAATTTAATGCATCTGATTGTTAAGCTCCCTAGCTGCTAATCTTCAAAGATCACTTACTGACAAATACCATGTAATGTGTGTAATAGAGTTGCTGCACATTTATGTTAAGTAGCTCTGAGTTTTGTTTGTTAATGTCAGGTAATTCAGGCTAAACTATTTTTTTGATATAACAAAATATAAAATCTAATCTGTTTTGACTACTTTCATTCCATGTAATGTTCAAGTTCATGCCAGTTTTATACCAAAAGCTACAGAAAAGGACTTTTATGAACCTTCAAATTCCAATTAATTGCCTTGTACAATTGTGCTTGTAATCTAAATTTTTTTTGAAGGAATGGAGGTTGAAAGGCTCATCACAATCATGTCTGTATTCCTCATGGATGTAGCTTTGTGTTTATAAAAAGAGAGCCTATTTTTCCCCAAATAGTACTTGCTATCCATTATTTCCTACCTAGCTGTTTTAAAGGTTTTGTCTCTAATCAATAATTAGAAAGGATGTGAAGACTTACCTATCACAAGTGAAAATCAGACAATAGTGAGCTTATAATATTGTGGAAAAATGGAGACACAGTTTTGGTAAAAAAAACCAAAACAATCAGTATTTTTTAATACCCCTGCAAATTTTGCAACCTAAATGCTGGTGTGAATATTGCTAAAATATTCACAATTATAAGGAAGGCTTAAACTAATGAAAGATGATTACCTAAAAAGCATCATGACTGTACAGCTCAGTTGTCTGTGAGCAACTTTCCTGCTGTAGAAATTCCTGTTTCTGAAATGGAAGTGGTCTTCCTTCCTTTCATCACTGCACATCAGCTGCTGGGGAAATTCACCTCTACTTCCACTAGATTGTTGCTTCAGCTGAGCTTGTGGAAACCAGGTAGGCTTTGGCACTGAGTGACTGTATATCACCTTAAGCTTTCTTATGTCAAAATGTCAGTACCACATGGTACTTCTATACTGCTTAATATTGGTATTATTGTTCTTCTATATGTCAGCCTGAAGATAAAAGAGTATCATAAAGTGGTTCAGATGTCAAGGTTACTCATTACTGTCTAAAAGTTCAGTGCAGTTTTCTTTGCTCTCCTTAGCCTTACAGTAAAAGATATATTTCTTAGGAAATAATTTATTACTTTACACATCTGATTAATGACAAATAGGGGCATTAAAATAAGATATATTGGACCTAATGATTAAATAACCAAACAAAAGTCAATAGTTAATTGCATTATTTCCTCTTAGAATAGTATTTTCAGTAGTAAGTTTTTGCATGGATGATCAGAGAAAAAGCCATTCCTGGCTTGAAGGAAGATGTGTTAAATTTCCAATTTTTTATTGGCTGCTTAAAAGAAAAGAGAGTTCATCAGATGACTCAGAGGGAAGAAAGCAATTGTGAGCTTTTTTAATGGCCATGCAAATTTAAGTGAACTTAAAAGTTTTAGACAAATATATGTTTATTTATTAGCACATCAACTTAGTAGAGGACCTTCTATAAATATACATCATCTTATATGCGCTACCTTTTATAGAGGACTCCCAAAATGATCACATTCTGTACAAAATCTAATATATAATTTAAGGCAGGTATTTAGACCAGCACTTCATTTTGAGCAAGCATTGTCTTTTGTACTTAATTTATAAAAGACTATTGAGGGATAATACTAATTATTATCTAGCAAGTGGATCTCACTACTATTAATTATCAGTGAACCAAAATCTAAGTGACATAATTATCTTGAAAAATGTCTGCAATAAGAACAAGCCACACTGTATCATATCAAAGGCCCCAGGAACCAGTATCCTGCCTCCAGCAGTGTTAATAGGTAGCAAAGAGAATCCACAACCTCATTAGCACTAAAATGGATGCAATAGTTTGTTTCAGCAGCAACTGCTTAAAGCAGAGCAGCATTTTGATTAATTTCCTTTAACAGCAGTTATATGCCTTGTAGAAGCTACTTCTGAGATAAATGTTTAGCCTCTCTATGCAAAATTAGTCATTGGTAGGACTAGAAATATTTATTTCTGGTTTGCAGTCTTAAAATGTCTGCTTCTCTTCAGGAACTCAGGGAGCAACCTGCAGTGACTGCCTCAGACAGAGATGTTTACATGACTCCTTCCACAGGATCTTGTATTTTAAAACAAATGCCTATACATGCCAGTAGGACAAGAAAGCTGGGGGCACTGCATTCGTCTTCTCTGCAAAAAAATGCAGGGGAGGTGCCTCAGGTAAAACAACTTATTCAGACTCATTCATCTGGACATGTAAACCATAGCCAGAATTAACAAAGTTCATAATCTTTTAGGCTAACAGAATTCACCAAGGAGCTCATTGCTTTCTGGCAAAGACTGATGATGAAATGGAAGGATTAACAAAAGTGATCTGTGAATGCAGTGAGGATTTTGAATGGGCAAAGTTTCATAAGCTGAGAAAACTATATAGTGAGGCAGGATGGCCTGAAGTGGTTAAGAGAAGGAATGCTTGAACTGGATTTTTCTGAAGTCAAAGCTGCAAAAAATAGTGTGAAACTTATTTCTAACATACAAGTTTCATACAGAAACTTGTATGAAAATGTTCAGAATGAAGGTGGACAATTAACCACATAAAAAGTGTATCAGGAAAAGAAGTAGACACTCTTAGTGAAACACAAAACCAGACTGAACAGTTTCCTGGAGACCAAAAAGTATAGACTAAATTAAAAATTGCTGGATGTTCAGATGAATAAGATCTTGTAAATGCAATTAAAATAGTAGATTTAACATATATCCTTATATACAAAAAGAGAAACACAAAAGAAAGCAGAAGATCTTATGTAGCAAAGCTGATCTTACTTGCTTCTTTGCCAGTATGTCTGGGATAAATGGAACAAAATGTGGCTCATGTTCACCAGAAGTAGATTATATGATGACAACACAATTTTTTGAGGACAAAAACATTTTCTCTGTGTTATCTTTCTCTTGAACTGCCATAGCTTTAATCCACTTCGATGTTGTTTACTCACTGTCTATCCCACTCAGAGAATCATGAGTTTAAGAAGGGGGGGCTATGTATAAGAATTGAAAAGAGGATAGTTAGAACACAGATCACAGGAGTTTGTGCTGAAAACAGTCATAACACTGGAGGGAAGTATGTGGCATATTTCCTCCAGGAGCAGTGTTGGTCCATATCGATCTCTAATTTAATATTTTCATGTAGTATGTATTGTCATGGGAAAATGTGCATACCCTAATGGGGGATGATGATGCAAAATTGAGAGGCAACATTGACATAGAAAAGGATTTGGATGTTGACAGTATAAAACAGAATCTGAGGATAAAAAAGAGAACTGGAGAAGAGTTTGAGGATGGAATGGCATGTAACAATATGACATGCAAAGCAATAGGCTTGGGAGCAAAGAACAGGAATCTCTGCTGTTACATAAGTGTCCATCAGATCACCACAGGACTATGTGGTCTTGATATGACCTTGAAAGAGGCAGATTCCAGGAAACATGAGTACATACAGCAAAGCTGCTCCTGGATTATTTTGGATGCACTACAATTCTCTGGGGTAATTCTGGTGATCATTTGTGACAGAAGTTGTTCCCTGATGAGAGAGTTGCCAGGCTTCCCCTGCTTGAGCCTTCATATTCTTCTAATACTATCTCAGGAGGCTCAAGACATCCCTAAACTCCACTGGGCTGCATCAAGTCCCAGAACAGGCAACAGGTACTTTGAGAATCCTGTTATAAAATCAACACTCTGGTGGGCTCTATTCAGCATAATCCTTACACTCGGAGTAAAACCTCATCCTACTACAGACACACAGAGGTGATGTTTTAGACTCCCAGTGTCACTGTGCTGTCCCCAAGGAGACCCAGCTCAGGTACTGTGAGGTGTGTGCATGATCAGCCTCTGCTTGGGGAGGTTTCACTGGGCAGCGTGGATGCTCTGCAATCAGCATCCACTACCCTGCTATGGTCTAGACAGCTTTTCTAGCTATGGCTGGAGCACACTAATTCCTTTCCTGATCTTTGTAAATGTGCTGGTTTTGCTTTAATTGATATTTTGTGAAGAGGGAGAAAGTCAGCCAGGGAAGTGATTCTCTGTGAGGAGCTGCCATAGGCTTCCTCTGTGCCTGGACAATACCAGCACAGTAATGCAAATTCTCAAAACAGCTCTTGCAGCTACTGCAGGTGGGGATACAGTCCTTTTTCCTTTGGCTATCCCAGGAAAGTTGGACAGTTGCTGAAATCCTAAGTAAACAATTTACCCCAATAATTACCTTGTTACCGATCTAAAGGAATGTCTTCCTAAATAAAAGAGGTGTGGGACCACTGAGCAGTTACTTTAGGCAGTTACTTTGATATCTTACTTAAGTCAAAAGAAAGATAAATTATTCATTCCAATTGTAAAGTAGATGTCACAATTGCAAGGGTGTATAGAAACAAAAAACAACTGTCTAATCTACTGATACCAAATCAACATCTAAGAAAAAAATCTCTTGTCTACAGTCTGCTTTGCAGACACACTGGGTCTCATCGACACTCCTCTGCTCTGGCAAACACACAGGACCTGGGAGTGTGCTTTAACACTGAACCCCATGGCTGTCCTATTAAAATTTTTAGGGAAACTAAGAGGAAGGTGCCTATGTGGATATGCAATTGTTTGTCAGCTTACCTCAGGCTCTGCATTTGACCACTCTATCTCATTCTCTGTAACATAAAAACCCAGACACAGTTTTGGGAGTAACTCAATCCAGACATCATTCTAGCAGTCACTTAGGAGGAGACTATCAGGTTTAACTCCCAGAAAGTCCTCTAACAGGCTTTGTACACTTTTGCTTCCTAGAGAACATGATAAAAACTTTCCAGTTCCATACTCCAGTGACATGAAAGTGACAGCTTGACATATAGTCCTGAAGTTATTTCACAGACTTTGTGATTAAAATTTTTAAAAGACAAAAGATAATAATGATGTCATAGGATCTTATGTAAGATACAGAAGAGACTCAATGTCAAGCAGTCTGTAGTTTGTACATAATTGATTTCTCTAGAGGGGGCTGGACCTAAAAACACTGGGGACTTTTGCTCTTTTGCTAATCCATAATATCTATCCTCAAGGTGAAGCACTGGTCACAGTCCTCCCTTTTTTACCAGCATAGATGTACCCCTCTCTCCACTGATTCTTTCTCTTTGCTCTTCTCACATATTGTGTTCCACAGTGGGAACCACCTCCTAGTACACCATTGTAACTCTTGCAGCCACTCTTTAAATGTTTCTATGGAATCCATTCACATTCAGAAATCCCAACCAAAAATGACTTAGTAGTACAAGAGATGGTCTTTGTCCTGTTGATTTAGGAATAGATTCACCTTTCCAAGGCTGGAAATGTCACACTACTAGAGCAGGTGTCATGTACACCAGGCTAACTTTGACTTCACATATAGTAAAACATCTTTCTTTTTCATGACTCTGTTGCATACATTTCTGTGTGAAGTGTCTCCATCTACTGAGCTTCTATTTTATATCAACCTCTATTATCCTATTATCAAATAGGATAATGTACTTCTTACAAGTATTTACATAAGTTTAATACACCCCTATTCTTTACAAATTCTTGACTGACACAGGAAAAGAATATTATCTACCATTTTGATGGTAGATAATAATGAGTTTGAAGTTCTTTTCTTTTGAGAGGGGGACAAAAAATTTTGGTTTGGATAGCTTAGCAAAAGAGGAAGAAATGTACCATAATTAAGATTGCAGTAGATCTCTGGAGGTCACTCAGTTCAACCTCCTTCTCAAAGGCAGGCCTAAATTCAAAGTTAGATTAAGTTGCTCAGGTTTTTGTCCACTTGAATTGAAATTATCTCCAGGAAATGAAATTTTGCAGCCACTTTGGGCAACTTTGGTACTTGACCATTCTTCTGTGAATTGTTTGGGATTTTTTCTCCTTTCATTCACTTAGATTTTCTCTGTAGCTCTTTGTACCTGTTGCCTCTCATATTTATTTCTGACTATGTAGAAGAAAACTCTGTCTTCTCTATAAGCCCCTGGTCATCCCCTAAGTCCTCTTTCTGCTTAACAAACCCATATGTATCAGCCTGTCCTCTGTGTTGAACTTGGAGATACAGGATGCCCCTTTCTCTCCTTGGTTTTGATTTTTGTAGAATCCCTTTTAGCATTTTTGGCTAGGAGAAAATTTTCCAGTATTATCTTGATAAGTTTCTGTCTGCAGTGACCTCAGCAGTGTGGACAGGAGAGGTCTGAGGATTTAGGGAACATTTCTGAAGTGATTGTTTGGAACAAGAATCATACATTTAAGCTGTAATTAATTCTAACTGAATACATGTAAAAGTTCCCCAGTCTGAGGCATTCAGAGATTAATTTAAAAAAAAACATTTATGGCTTCTAGAATGGCTAGATGTAACCAGGCCTAGTTTTCAAGAAAGTGTGCAAATATAAGAAATGTACATTACAAAAAAACCCCAAAAACAAAACAAAACAAAAAATACCCAACAAAAACCAGCAAAAAACCCCTGGAAAAATAACTGCAGCATCTCAGTACAGTCCTAGAAGCTGACGCCTCACAGAAATTCTTCAGCTTTGGCAATGGATACATATGAGCCTGAGAAGAGCATAAGAGATTCTTGAGTGTTTCCTTCTGTGTTCTTGCAGAAATGAAGTGCTTTATTGTGTTTACTCCTAGGATCACTGTATTGTTTCACTGGTAATTATGGAAGGAAAATAGAGAAATGAAAATTGACATGGGGCTGTCTCTAAGACCATAGATTATACCTGGGGTCCAAGATGAGCCATGTGTAGCCTGCATACTGCATGTCCTGCACTAAACCAAAAAAAGAAGTGTGTGAAATTCAGACCAAGTGATTAAAATTCAAAAGCTCTTGCTGAAGTGGAGAGAAACAGACAGAAGGATTTCACTGGGTTGAATTTCTACCTCTTGGCTATTGTTAATTTGCCTTTCTTGGGAAGCTCAGCCTTTGCTAAGCAAAGCCTTAATGCAATATTTGGTGTTGCTGTGTTGAGCATCCTCTAGCAGCACATTAGCACATTCCTAGACATTAAAAGGAAAATAATTCAGCTAGTGAGTTGTACAGAGCTATTGCCTGCTCTGTAATTTTAGCTATGCTTACTATGTCCTCTTGACACCAGTGATCAGATCATAGAGATGCTACTTTTGTTTGCAAATAACATCATTTTGAATTAATGGCATTGGTGCTGCTAATGTCCAGGCTGACTGCAGTATAATAATGTCTTTTTTTCGTGCCTAAGCTGATCAATTGGAAATTGACCTTGGTGACCAGGTTCTCTAAGGTGATCAGCATAATGGACCCTTGTTAACAGCATGAATATCAGGAGCATATTTCATTCATATCACACTGTTAATATGGATCAGATTGTACAATTAGCTATGATTTTCAGATGTTGTCAGTAGGAAAAATGCATTTCACTTTTCAAGCAAAAAAACCGCACTGTTGGCTTGTTCTGAAGAGATCCCATTGAACTACTTTGTTAGCATCTCCTAATGACTTCCCTGCTTCTTTTGACTCCTACCATGAATACTTTTCCTCCTAAAGAAAAAACAGGCAGTAGTATTTTACAGCAGATTCCTGCTTTTTATTGGGAAGATGAAGATTAATTATGCAATAGAACCTCAGTATCTGAAAAACCTGTGACCCAAACTTCTCCCTCTAACAACCTACTTCTTCCACTATCATTTTCCCCTTTGGATTGATTTGCATTTAGCTGGAAATCCTTGATGTCACCTAACTGATTCATACAACCAGGATTTCATGGAAAAGCAATCGTGTCCTAGTAATCTGTAACATGTCAGAGTGTTCTTTCTAGAGTGACATTAAGAAAAAACCCATGAACTTGTGTCTCTGTGTCATGGTACAATTATACTGTCCATATTCTCATGTTCTGTTGTGTTGACTTTGAGAAGTTTAAAAAAAGAAGGAAAATAAAACAATCTATGAACTGATTTGTGAAATACATATTTAGAGTTACTCAGAAAGACAAGAAGAACTCCCAGAACATAATTATGCTTTCATAGCTTGGCTTGCTCAGCTTAAGCAGCAATGTGAGTTCGTTCAGTAGGACTTTAATTTATTCCTGAATTGTTTGCTCATTATTTGATATTACCTTGCCAAGTAATATGTTATCCTCTGCTGTTTTTAAAATGGGAGATTATAGCTTAATATATACAGAATGAAAAGGCTCTGTCAAGTCTTTGTTCTGTTGTCACTATGACCAGCAAAAAAAGGAAGAAATCCACAGCACACCTAATCATTCCAGTTAGTAAGACAGTAAACCATTTCCCCTCCCGTTTTGCCTTTTTCCAACACTGTACCTACATTTTGAATCATGATAATTCTTTTTATTTATTATTTTCTGTCAAGTTCTAGTCACTGTATCCTTCCTCATCACTGTTTTGTATTCTTGACTTCTTGTCTTACAGAATTTCTGAAGACAAGGCAGCAGTAGAAACACATCGCATGAGTTCACCAATGACTGATGGAACCTACTAGACACTCGTTAATTAGAATAATTAGGAAACCATTAAAGAAACATTTGTAAGACCCTTGCTTTTGTAAATGATGTACTGCAAATCCAATGACAAATACAGGCAGATCATTTTTCTTACAGAGGACTCTGTCCTCTTTTTTCCCTGTGCATACTTTTCAGCTGTAAACTTGAGCCAGACTCTGTCCAGCTTTTCACTCCCTGAAATTATTCTTTGTTTATTTTACAAAGAGCTAACAAAAAATTTCAGGTATTGTGTTGCTCCTTGCTCAGGAGTTTCAGTCCTCTAGCCACACCCTTAATGCTGTATATCCCTCCTGGTAGCACAGTTGATATTTGACAAGTATAACAAAATGATAGAGGATGTTCACCCACTCATTCTCAAAATGCTTTTGGGAAATGTGCTCCACTTGACAGGGCATTCCTGCTGAATGAAGCTTGAAGGAAATAATGTCAGCTCATGCTCTTTGTCTTTGTTAACAGTCCCTTGTTTTCCATTAACATTAGCTGTGTACAAAGCTCAATATTGAAAGATGACTGTATGCTGATTTTCTGGACCAGCAAGCGGAAAATTGGCCAAAAATATATTATGAAGCACGTGCTAGACAGCATTAAGCACTAGCAGTTTAAAAGAAAAAGTAAAGACAAAGAGGCATATCCATCTTCAACTGATGGACTTTCAAAGGATGATCAATTATGAGGAGTCTCACTTGTCACCCTTGAAGAAGCTGCTTTACACCAGCACCACCATGAGTAGCTTCCAGTCCCAGCAGTCAGAGTGGGGATGGGGAACAAGTGCACCGAGGCTCTCATTCATACTTATGTCAACATTCTGGGATTAATGAACCACCTTTTCACAAATCCTCTGAGAACAGCAGTCCTATGGGGATAGGTGTCTGCAGGGATTAGGTACAGAGCTTGGGATATACACAGGAGCCTAGTCAACAACAAGGTTCTTGCACATAACAAGGCTGTGAGCTGACCCACAACCACAGGCAAAGTCAAACCTCTTTTATCAACCCCTGCCTCCCACTTCCCTCAGTAGCTTCGGTGCTATCTGGCTTTCCATCACGAATGGAATTAGAGGAAAGGATGGCCATCCTGGAGTGGGAAATGGCACAAAATGAAGAGTGACAGGCTTAAACCTCCCACTCTTCCCTTTCCAGAGGCTAAAAATACTGTGAAAATACAGGACTTTTCCATCTGGAGAGGAGAAAACTAAGGTGGATTTAAAGAATCTGGTAGGTGTTAGTTAAACTGAACTGTTAATCATTGAAACCTGCAATACTAGAACTAGGGATATCCACTGAAAAGAGTGATAGAGCATCTCAAAGCCCAGATTTAAAAAAGTACATCTTTACATGTTTGGGTAGTGAACTTCTGTTGCCAGAGGGGACTGTGGGGGCAGCTTCAAATGAGGCTGGACAAATTAAGGCAGATCTGACAGCCAGATCGTGATTCTATAATTCCATGACTCCATAATTCAGATAGTAAAGAAAATGAGCAGGGATGTACCCTATGATACAATGAGTGTGGATTATGCAGATTACCTCCATCCCTGGAGGTATTTAAAAGAAACTTGGAGACATGGTTTAGAGTTGGACTTGGCAGTGCTGGGTTAGCAATTGGACTTGATGACCTTAGAGGTGTTTCCAACCTAAATGGTTCAATGATTCTGTGATATTGTAAGCATTGTCCATACAACACCACAACTCTGAGATAACTTCTAGTTGGCAGCTGAGGATAGCTGGGGCAGCACAGCAGCTGGGTTGCAGTTTGGAAATGAGCCTGTGGAGGTTGTCCCTTCTCTCATTAGGCTGAGGAGAGAAGTCTCTGTGCTTGATGAGGTTGCCTTAACATCTTCACAAACAGCCACAAGAGATTATGTTTAGAAAGGCTGTGAAGGGAAGCTAGAGCCAAGTCCTTGTCAGTCTAAGCATGGAGAACATCCTTCCTGAATGCTTCCCTTGGATACAAGAAAATTGTGAGCTAATGTGATACTTTAATACTATACATCTCTGCATTGGAAGATTACTTTGAAGAAATTCTGATTTACAGCAATAATCGCATAGCTAATGATCTTTTTTTCAGTTGAAGAGAGTGAATATAATCTAGTTATGACAACTTGAAAAGAGTGTGACTAGTTTTTACACTAAAGCCAAACAGGATGACCCAGCTAATTATAGTTCTGACATCCTGATCTCAATCCTCGATGAATTAATGGAATGACTGATATGGGACTTGATTCATCAAGAATTAAAACCAGGGAATATAATTAATACCAGCTAACAGGACTTCACTGAAAATAGATTTGATCCTGCTTTGTTGATTTTTTAAAGTGACATTTCGTGTTTAATCTGTAAAGATAATAGAGTAAGTAAAAAATGCATGACCTGGCATACCACAACAAAAATCTACACACATACAAAGTTAACTGATATGTATTTGTAATGGAGTAAAAGAAGGATAAACTCTTTCACTTACAGTATCTCCAAATGTAGTCATAAATTTGGAATCACCAATGGCCTGGTGGTTCTAACTTGTCCCACAGGGTTCAGCTGAGGGGCTCAGACTTGCAACAAAATTCTGATGTTAATACTATTTGAAGATGACATAAGAGGTTGTGAAAGCAATAAGTAACAGAGAATGAGACAGACAGCAGCACAGATTGCTCTCTAAGTGTGCTGAACATGCACTTCAGGACAGTCTGAGGGAAACTCTACATCTAGAGGACAAGAGTAATGTAGGTAATGCTTGAGAATGAAGAATCTGTCATGTTGGGCAGTGGTTGTGAATAGAAGTTTGTTGGAAAGCTGTAGCTGCAAAGTCTGACTGTGGCCAGTTGTAACAGGTGGTGCAAACTAGTGGGAAAGCTCAAATAGCATTGCTGCACTGCATAGTGTCCTTTGATTTCTTGGTTGTACTTCTGTAGAAATAGTGTCTCTATAATGTGCCTTCATCTTTGTGGAGTGAATGCTTGCTCTTTGTGGAGTGAATCTCTTTTACCCTTAGCAGCCTCAGCAGTGCTGGACTCTTTCTGCATGGACACAGAACAAGTTTCCAAGACAGAGAGGATCAAACAGGATCTGGAGGAGTCCAGATTCCTCACTGAGGGAAGATGAAATTTAGGAACTAGCACAGACTAAGCCTCTTCCTTCTATTAGAGAGCTAAAACTGAATAAAATCAAGTCTTGTTGATAGCCAGAATTTTGGATGCACTTAGAGACAACAAATCCTTTTGAGTGTGAAGGGTGACTGGACTACCTGGCAGTGAAGTTGATTAAGATTTCTTTCTAGTCAAGATAAGATGACAATACTTGTTAAAATTGTTTGAAGTGATTCTCTGTGTTCCCTGGAGCTTTTGGGCCCTTCGGAGCAAGAGAACTTACAATATTGAAATTAATACACTTTGTACCCCAAGCACTCAGCATATGACATGAAGGACAAATATAAAGTATTACAGAAGTTAATATACTGCAAATTATTTTCAAGGGCTTGAGTGAGTTTAGCAATAGAAAAAGGTAAACTAGAATATTTTTAGAAGAAATGCATTAAAGGAGTTTTGCATTGAGAAGCCAAAAGAGAATTTAGACAGAATTCAGCAAAACAAATGTTGGTTACAATCAAAGCTACATATTATAAAAGATGAATTGATGATACAACATGAAAATGTGTGTGATCCTATTTATTGTTCTAATTGGCTATGTCTTGATAAATACCAGGAAATGATTGATCTCTCATCACAGATGCTTTGTGAGTTTGGTGGTGGTGCAGCATAAGCAATTTTAACAGCTGTGTATAGTTATTACAATTCACTAGTTGAAACAGTAATTTTCTTTAAATATTTCTGATTACTTAAATTAGCTCTAAGTGTTGCTTTTGCTCAAGGACACTGCAGGTGCATAAACCATATAGTGAAAAAGTGAAAAACCTCTATTTCTTGCATTTCGAGTGAATTCTGTTTTGCTGATGTCACTACATTATCTTCAGTGAAGGTGAATTTTCATCCACTCTTTCCACTATTTCTGAATTATATGAACATTGGATAATGACACTGAACACAGTGGTAATACTTGCTTGTGCTTTCAGGGTGGGACCTAAATGTGGAGAAACTGGAGATCTCTAACAAGAGAATATTTGCAGAGCTTGCTCAGGGTTGTCAAGAAAACTGTTAGTGTTAGAACACTATAAAAAACTCTTTTAGCAGCAAGAGTCTGATTTCAGACAGTTCTAAATGTATTGAAAGTATATTTGAAATGTTTAATTCCATTTCTTGCTCTGAAATATCCATTGACTTCAGAAGAAAAACTTATGATATTAGATTATAGCTATAACTTTAGGAAATCCATAGCTTGGAATGACTGACTGGGAGAATGATGGTGCTTAGCATAAAGCCATAAACATTGTGAAATTCTACTCATTTTGGCCTCAAACTTGACTGATTTAATTCAACCCACATATGGAGACTACATTATAATGGTATTGTTCAATAACTACAGTGACACAAATTTCAATTACATCTTTAGATCCAACCTCTTGCCATTCTGGGATCAGGAAATAATGGCTAACTTAAATATATATATATATACATATATAAATATATATATGTATATATATATACAATCAGAGTTATTCAGCTATTATTATTCAGTAGTTATTGAACTATTTGTACCTCAAAGTGAAACAGCAAGTAAATGAATGAGAAGGTTTAGTGGTAAAAGAGATTACTGGTAATAGAAATTAACTATGGCAGTCTGAATTCAAAACAAATGTGTACACTGAAACAAACCCCACATCTAAGCAATCAGAATGATGTGGTTTTGAGAAGGCTTTGAAAATCTGTTTGGAAAATTTTATAGACACAAGTAAAACTAGCCTATAATGCCTTCCTTGTGTCTTGGACACAAGATGTGGAACTAAAGAGGACAGAGAATACTAAAGGAAGCTATTTTTCTTTCCTTAAGACAGCTAGATGTAGAGATAAGAGAGCCATTCATCAGCATTTAGATTTTAAAATATTTTGTCAACAGTTGTATAATTTTTTTTTTTTTTGTCCTCAGTTAAAAGGATGCTGGGCCATTGAGAAGCATATTTCTTAGAAGTATGGAAGCAATTCTGTTGAAAGACTCTGGGTCTGAAGAAGTTTTAAATACAAATAAGAGGAACATTAATTCTGATATGTGTGTTGGAAACACGTTACAGGCAATTATTCAGAAATGTACATAATTACATAGATTATGAGAAGGAAGCAGGTGAGGACTTTCTCTTCAAAATAAAGCAATGGTGCATGCATTTAAAAAAAACAACTCCAAGTCTGTTCTATATTCATTCCAGCTGGAGAAGACACTAACATGGACAGTTCAGTCGCATTGTGCACCTCCATGAAAACAGCTGATTGAAACTTTCTGATAGCATGGAAGCAAACTTCCTACAACCATTCCTGCATGCTCCCATTCCCTAATGTAATTCACCACATTTAATGTAATTAATTTGGAAAGAAGGAAGTGCTGTTTTCCCAAAGGAATTTCCTGACTGACAGCTGCTTTACATAATCAGTGCAGAAATAGCAGTAGTGGAGCATACTCCAGCTATTACCTCCTAATGGACATTCACTTTGCCTTGCTACTGTTTTGCTCAGCACAAAAGATTGCAACACAGATATGGAGGATTCAATTTAAATTCCTTCCCCCATAAAATGAATTCTTTAGCTAAGTGTCTACATTACAGAACCTTTTGTTTCAGGGCAATAATGAGCACCCAGTGCCCTGTCAGCCTGCAAGATACCTAGGTATTCCCCAGAAATACCCAGATGCACCACAAACTGAGTATAAGTTCAAAAATCCTCCTTGCCAATGAGAAAATAGTAACATCTTACACACTATTAGCTTTTCATAACTGTAAGTAAAGAACATGTAAGGACTCCAGTAATGCTTGTAAAATCATTTGTGAATAATTATCGAGGGAAACGATATTAATTTTAATAACTAGTCAAGCCTATTTGATTGAATTTGTGGGTGAAATGGTAAAAAACATTATAAAGAAAAAGCAAATAAGAATTTTATGCTTTTATGTGGCAAAGTTTAGTGAAGAAGGGATGGAGAGTAGTAAATATAAAACAAATCCAATATTTAATTTCTCCTGAGCAACATTTACCTAATCTGTGTGAGGAAAAGAATCATATCTTTCCCTGTTGGCTCATATAATATAGAGGTAACTTTTGGAACTTGTGTCTTTCATTGTCTATGTTTATTTTAAATCAAATGCTGTGTATTTTTCTAAGGTGTATTTGACCAGAACCACCAATTTTGTAGGTGTTCCCCCTGGCCACTCTACATGTAGGTGTTCAACAGTAGGTGGTGCTCCCAAGGTAAATCATAGTCTAAAATAAAAATTAAATAGTGTTTATTGAGAAAGGAGAACTCTGGGATTTTTAATATGGCAACTGAAAAGTATTTAAAGGGTAAAACCTCTAAAAATATATTAAATATTATACTGACTCTAATTTTTAAATCGTGTAAAGCTTGTCAACCACTCAAACATGGAAGATGTGCAGTTTTCAGTCTGTTATTTTTCTTCCAAATATTCACACAACAAATTGTTCACTCAGCTTATATCCTGGCTATGGAATTTCTGTCCATGTGCTTTATTGCCCAGATGCCATTCACATTTTCTGAGAATGCAACTATCAAATCCAAATTACCTATATGATTTTCAGTTGTTAAATGTTTAATGTGTTTTATTGGCAATTGTGCAATTTAAATATTCTTTTTTAATTACATCCTAGATTAATAGCACCTAAAATGTGATCTTAAAAAAAAAGATCCTGGAATATTTTCAGCATTATAAATAGCAATAGGATTTAGCATTTTCTGTTGTGTTTCTATGCTCTAGGCATCCTTTATGCAGTATATGCTTGCTTTTCAGTGTTGTTTCTTCAATTTGGATATACAAGTATGATCTCATGCATTCTTTTATATGATTAGAGAGCATCACATGGGAAACAAAACTTAGCATTAGTACTCCCAAATTTGAGCTTGAATGATAATGACAGAACATCCTATGAATTTTTACTGACATGTAGAACTAAAGTTAAAATTGCTGTTGAAAACGAATCAGAAAGGTCAAGGGACTCAAATAGCCTTCAAAGAGGAGGGTGGTGTTGTTATTTTTCTTTGGTTGTTTGGTTTTTTTCTTGCTCAATAATGGGATTTCCTTGCCTGTTTATATTTCTGTAGGAGTTCAGCAATATTTGCACAGTATCTTATTTGTGTGTACACAATCTGAGAAATTTGGTAATTTGCAAACAGTGTATTGTGTTAATTATAGTAGGTGTCTTGCCTATTTATGTATTTGAGCAGCTTGAACTAAATTGAAAGAATAAAACCAATGAGGCAGGAAAGTCCAATTAAAAGTATGTTAATCAAATGCCCCACAAATGCCTTTCCTCTCTAATACATATTGTTGCACTTTATGTTGAGTGCCTGCTTGATGTCAATTGTCCTTCTGTATCTAATGCAGAATCTTTTTCAGTCGGTGTGCAGTAATAAATGTAATTGTCAAAGGCCTGGGTTCAGATACTTCATTTTATATTTTTATAGATTTTATAGTTAATTTAAATTTTGGATCATTCTTCTTTTAAAGATTAATTATAACCAAGAAACAAAGAGAGATGGGAAAGTGACTACCATGTTAAGACTATTTGAAACAGGCAGCTTTTCATGTGCCACAGTTGCAGTAGAGTTTCTTCTCATCTGCACTGGAATGAGTCAAAGTAGACTCTGTTGGTTTTCACATAAAATTCAAACTAGAAAAGTGCTTCAACAGAGCACTTAAAATTTGTTCTCTTGATATCTGGTGAACAAAATTAGCTTGACTGAGCTTCTAGTATAATGCCATAAATCAAGAATAGGTCTGTGGGAGCTCATGTGAAAAGTTTATTTTGTTGCACTGATGCATCTTTCAATAAATAAATGAATACTTGTGGCTGTGCTGAAACACAAATTAGGTATTCAATTAATCTGAGAGCTGGACATAGAATTCCACTTCTTGCTCCATTGCAGCATCTTTATATGATGCCAGGCAAGAGTTTTAGGACCAGATCTCAGAAAGATAAAAAAGAAAAGGGAAATTAAAACAAGATTCATACAGAAATTAGAATCTGAATCTGTTCTGTCTAATCCTGGCAGTGCTTTTCCATTCCTTATACACCTAAACCACACTCCTGTTTTAGGGCAGTCCTACAAGGCTGAGTAGTCTGGTGTCTGCTCAACTACAGGACTCTCCAGGAAAGAGGCAGATTGTCCCCAAGGGGGGTGTGTCTGGCAGGCATTGTCAGAACACGTGGAATGCATGCTGACAAGGCTTGGCTCCCTGCAGAACCCCACTGTACTCACTGGGGGAACATAAACCCTTCAGGGTGGTACTTAGGTGCTGCTATTCAAATAAATATTTAAAAATAGAGGATTTCTGGAAAATGGCACATCAAGTTAAAATATTTCTTTATTCATACAGGGTTGGAAATTCCTCAGAGGAGTGACTGGAGTTAAAATTCTCTCAAGCTGGAAAGAGATCTGGAACCAGACCTTAGTTTAGGTTTCTCACTCTAAGACAATTGTAAAAAGTGAGTCGCTCAGCCTTCTCCTTTCTGGGGGAGAAACAGGGAGACAGTTGTGATTGCAAGGGGTGTAGGAGTCTCCCTGCAGAGGGTGATCTGTGGGTGTGTGCATCTCTGTGTGGCATGGGAAGCAGACTCAGGGTGGGATCACAGCTGCACATGCTGTACTCATGCTCTGCTGGTGCTGCACTGAGCAGGACAACTTTAACTGAGTGCCTGAAAGCAAGTTCCACAAGTTCCACCAAGTTCATCCTTTGGATCCCTTTCTGACCCACCCTGCCATGGGCACGTCTCCCTCCAGTTCTAGCTGAGCCAATGGGAGAGTTTTCACTCCTCTTCTCCTACCCTCATTCCCCTTGAGTGCCCTCTCCATACAGACACACCACCCTTTCCCTCCTTTTCTCTGCCTCTTTGCACCAGAGATCTCCCTCCTCCTCAGCCTCCCAGCTGAGCTGCTTGTAAGTCATTCCTGAGAAGGTGTCAAAGACCTAAATGAGTTCTGCTCAAGCCATCCCAGATACCTTCACTTAGTACCAATGAGGAGGGTTCATACGAGCAAGTCAGATAGATGGATTCCACAAATGAGGATGCTGTAGGAAGCCCTGTCTGATGAAAGAGTTCTTGTGAACAGAGGGAAGGGTACCCAAATACATTTTGATAGGAGACTTAAATGTATTGCTTTACATAGACTTTAAACCTGGTCTTTAATCTTTTTTTTTTGTAACAAAGCCCCATTTGCTGCACAGGAAAGAAAAAGCAGTCTATTTATTATTCTTTGTAGTAGCTGAGTATTCAATAACATCCAATCATATTAACTATTCAATTTCCCTTTAGTGAGAGGATTCTCAAGAGGGTACTTCTGACTTCTGAATGAAGTTAGAGGCTTCACCATAAAATTTTATATAACTAGCAATGCAACTACATATGGTATTGCCATAGAATATTTGTAACTGTTAAAACAGCATCCTATTTGTATAGCTGAGCCTTCCGTGGGAGAAGGAGAATTTACTGGAGTACATGTTCAATACACATAATAGATACCATTTCTCAGGGTTACAAATGTGGACTCCTGAACAGTAAATTTAAACCTTCTGACTTGCTTTTCCTAGTTATCATTAGCAGTTATCTTAGAAGTAGTTCAGGGATTGTGGTGTCCGAGTTTCCTGGTTACCAAGCATGGAAACTGAACAAGTTGAAGGCAGATAGCCCTGAATAAGAATGTTTTAATGGTACTATCAAATCAAAATTTCTTAAAACAGTGATGACAAAAATCTGTGAAGAAATAGTAGGAGAAGATCATTACCAATTTTTTTTTTCACTATATGAAAATCTAAATTAAAAAAATGAGGTATATTGTGTTACTAACATGTGGTAAGTAAAATATGCTCAGGTTTATGATTGCTGTTTTCATTAGTAATGCTTCTCTACAATCTGGCTTGTATTAAAAACAGAAAAAATGGTCGGTAGTACTTTCTGCCTTGGGCTAATTTGTTTAAATTTGAAATTCTGTACTGAACTAAAATTAAAACATATGCTCTGTACATATGTTATGCACCCATGAAGCATTTTATACATGAAGTATTACAGATAGATATTCTTCTCATAAGTAAATGAAAATGGTTTAAAAATGTATATCCCATTTCTTTCTAGGGATATGCAGGCTAAGCAAATGTGCCTTGTCTCTGTGCTGTTTTAAAAACAGACTCATAGAGAAGCTCAAATCACATATTTGATGCAAACCTTTGACACTCAACGAGATATGTCAGACTAGCTTCTAAGTATATTCTCTTACTTCTTACTGGCATGTCTTGAAAAAATTCCAAAGCCAGTGGCAAACATTAAATTTATATATATAGTAGTCCATTTTGCCTCCTAGCAAAAATAGAACTCGTTACATATTTATAAAGCACTACATCCATTCCTCCAAAATTCTAGCAAAGTAGTTTGATTCGTTGTTTTGCAGAAAGGGAAAACTAAGGGACCAAGAAGTTGGGAGGATTTGCCCAAAGTCACAGAATGGATAAAAAAAGAGAAGCAGAAAGAAAACAGAAAAGATCCCTGGCTTGCTTATCTTCCACAAGAAATGAAGCATTCTCTCCAATGCTATTACTGCATTGTAACAGGGAGTCTTATACTCTCAATTTTCTTGCCTCCATAAGATTCCCTCATTGTCCAGTACTGCTTTGTTGCTTAATTAGCTCAATAGTAACTAGAGGCATAAACCCTGTTCCTTGGCCTTTAAAATCCTCCCATGTTTAAACTGAAATAAGAAACAATTATTTTAAATGAGAGAGAACAAAAAATCCAGGTTTCTTTCACAAGGTAAAAGAACACTGTAAGCAGCAACTACTGAGCCCCACACACGCCTTATGTGGCTATAGACTTCAGCTCTACAGTTGATTTTCCTTGTTCAGGAATAAAAAATGATGCCTAAAAGCAGCAGGAATTCAAGAAGTCAAAATAAAATTATTACCCCACAGAATAACTAACTTTCCACAAGATTTTATGAACTTTACACTGTAGATCAGTGTTCTCAGGGTGCCCAGGAACTTTGTTCTCAGAGTAGTCTCCTTGGCCACCACACTACTTTGTTGAACTATGTTATCCTGTTAAACAATATATCCTCCCACAATACATCCACTGTTTTCTTTGGCTTGTAGACCTGAGGGACTCATTCCTTTTCCAAAATCCTAAATTATGGGGTCATGCACTGATTATGGAGTGTAGCCAAAGGTCTAAATACAGAGCAGTTAAAATGATGGTTTCTGAGAATATATCAATAAGATCTAACCCATTGCTTGATTCTTGACTTCCAGATGACTCTGGCCTATATTTAAGTACAAAAAAGAAAAAGTTTCGAAGTGGAATAAGTATGTTTTTCATGGTCAGCCAGTCTTTAAAACTTGGCCTGTGCAGGGCTCCATCTCCACGCTGGGGTTGCTGGCTTTCTCTGCAACTGGCTGCTCCAGCACCTGGCAAAACTTCTCTGGCAGCATTTTGAGCTCCAGGCTATGACCCAGTACTAGGCATCTGTTCCTCTAGGCAGGCTTTGCTCAACTAAAGCCCTGGATGCCTACTGCTGTGTCCTTTCCTGAGGTAAACACTGTCAGGAATTTTTAAAGGAGGCCCCACTCTGCCTTCCCCATCTCTGGCTGTTTTTCTCCCTCTCTTCTGGACCATGATAATTGGGACAGCTGGAAAAACTATGGAGAAAGGTCTGCCTGATCACATGGCAGACAACTGCACACGGGAGAACATTCAATGTAAATACAGCTGATATTTCTTCTGGAAGTAACAAACACATCGGGTGTTTCTGCAAATCACCTCCAGAACGTATTTTAGCTTTGAGCTCATCCTAGGAAACTCTGTGCAGCAGTGGAAGGGAAACCACTGACAACCAGAGATCCATATGTTCTATCCACATTGAAATGGGTATTCTATTTTTTTTATAATCTTAATCAAGTCTTTGAAGCCAAAAATCTTCTCTGTAAATTGATGGGATGTATGTTATTTTTGGCCTGAGCTTGCATTAACTCAAAAGTTGGGCAGAAAATTGTTCTATTCTTTTTTTTTTGTTTCACTATTCAAATTAGCAGATGCATTTCCTATCATTTGGTACTTTTTCTGTCAATAACACACAAATCCCATGGAAACATGCCAAAGATTTTCTTAGCAACCAAGCCTCTTGCCTGATACACACGATTAACTACAACAGTCTGTTAAAAGCTTAAAATAAACCTGTCTTTTTTTATTTAGAATTTCATATAGTGAAAGGAGATTCATTGGTAAGGAATTAAGCACAGTTTCAGGAGAATTTATTTATTTTTATGGAGGCTGAATACTCAAGAGATGATATGATAAAAGCAGGTGTTGCCGTAGAAGCAAATCTGCTGGGATCAACCCAGTGACTGAGTTCAGGTAAATTAAAAGCCCTCTCACCAATTGATGGCATGGGCCCCCCATGATTAAAATGTAAATTGATTCATGTCTTGTAAGTGTATAATACTGCTGCAGGAAGCATCCTTCTCCATCAAGAAGTAGCAAATTCCATTATGAAAGATGGGATTTTGACAAGCTGTTTCTTGTTCCAAGAGGGTAACCATTTTGGAGAAGAGTTTGTGGATTCTGTGCATTGCTTCCTTTGTCTCTGGAAGGTGCAGACTAATAACATTTTCAGAAAACAGAAGTTTTAGTTTTTATATCGTCACATTTGGTTAAAGTAAAATGGAACAAAATATCACAAGTTCTATCCTATTTATAGAGATTTTTTTAATCTTTGCTTAGAATAATCTCAATTTTCTTCACAGTCTTTGAGTTAGACCTAGAATGCAGGCTGATGGTATAAAAAAAATTATTTTTAGAAGCAGTGTATGTAACTGCTATGAAAAGAAACAAACCAACAGTATCTGAGGTAAAAACTGTCACCTGAACTCACCTTCTTTGAGGCTTGTGTGGCATGCTTTTATCACAAGATAAACATCCATTTATGTTGTGGCATCAAAAAACCTTACAGACCTTTAGTTCTCTCTGTAGGTACTAGATGGAGGTAGTATTTAAATATCCTATCTTTCCAACAGTCCTGAAAGTAGGTGCCCATGAACACAAATTATTCAGGCACTGAGAAGAAACCATTGGCAAGCAGGAGAATCATAAACAAAGGAATGAGAAAACACAGCATTAAGCCTTATCAGCTGAAGACTTTAAGTAGCCCTTTACTCAGGTCTTCTAAATAGTTTATGGGCAATGGCAGCTTTAGTGATCTCACAGGAAGAATGACTTCTCCAGTAAGCCTGTTTGTTGAAATTTAATGATATGCCTCCAAGTACAATTCTCCTGATTTGTGCCTGCTGTTGGCCAGTGCAGTACATCACAAAAACTCTTCCCTTCACAAGTGACCCACAAGATGTAATGCAAACAGCTGCAGTATAGCAATGTGGAATGACCTAAATGTCTGTGCTAAAGCTTGAAGAAATTTAGACATTCATAAAGCTCTGCAAAGCTGTGCAAACTAGTAAAGAAATGAAAAAATAAAATATTAATTCTTGGTTTAGCAGGTTTTATAGCAAAAAAGTTACAAGAAAAGTAGATATTACATATAACTTGGAAAACTTGGAAGACAAGGAACACTTCAGTTACCTGGAGCTGCGTGGCTTGAACTGTGCTCCACTGCAGTCATTAGGAGTCTGTGAAATTGTACCAGTGCCAAATGTTAGCATGGAGAATTATATTTGCCTGTCTTATTGCATGGTAATAAAATGCAATGGCCAGTTCCAGCCATCTCTGTTATTCCCTTCTGCTGCCCGGGGATGGGAAAAGGGCTTCCACAGCCATTTTGACAAACACGCTGGCATGCCTCAGTGCACTGTGCTTCTGCCTGATGACATTACTAATATTCAAACCTCTGCCACAGAGGTTCAAAATGACCTTGAAATAACAGAGTCTTTTTTGTTAAGATTTGGTCTATGTATAAATTTCTGAAATAGTATTGTAGAAAATAGTCTCTTAGATAAGGAATGTATTTTCAGCTCCTAGTCTCACAAAATACAGATGGTTATGATTTCTTACAGATCTGCTAATACATAGGGAAAACATTTCTGCAGGAATCGAGAGAAAAGTCTAACTTTTAAATCCACATGATATTTACTGGTTGTCTGAAATAAGACTAGTTTTCTGCAGTAAAATCTTTATGAGGTAGAAAAAGAAGATAATTCAAATTGAGTCATGCCCCTCCTGGAGCCGACAGCTTTTAAGGTCGGGGGAAAAGTCTCTTCTTTAATGCACAAAGTAGAAGTTCAGTCCTCATTAATTTCAATTAGAAGCTGATGAAGTTCTTTGTTTTATTACACTGTCATTTGCACTACATTTTCAAATTGCATCAAGACATTAAATATTCTCACTGACAGTAACTGCTCACAGGGGATTTTAAGCAGTGCAAGACACGTAAGAAAACTCAACTCATTATTATAATTATTATTATTATTAATTATTTGTATTATTTTATTGCATAGGAGTTGTAGTCATGGATCATGATCTCATTGCATGATGCACAAAGCCAGAACAACAAGGCCATTAATTTTTAAAAATCAGAGATTGTTGGTGGCATGGCATGGGTAGAGCCTGACTTTGAATTTTCACCTTTCCAAAACTTGAGCAATGCTGTTTGACCAGTTCAAACTGACCTTGCAGCATCTGTGTGGGATCAGTGCTGTTGGAGCAGCCATTCCCACTCAGCTGGCTTAGGGACTCCCATCACACACAGCTCACAGCTGGAGTGTCACTCCCCAAGTGCTCCTCTGCCCGTGATCTCACAGCCTCCCTGCCCCTGAAGAGCAATGAGCATCCCCCAGCCTTTCCTGGTCCATGCCACTGATAGGTCCTTGCACAGTGTTTGTAAGTGGTAAGAAAGCACCAAGGTACCTGGTTGTCTGTAGGAAGAAAGGGCTGTCACATTTGGCACCTGCTTGTGACTTCTCTACCAGCTGGTGGATAGTGAAACTGCATCTCCTAGAAGAATAAAGCCACAAATAAATATATTTTATACATGTGCTGTTTGGCATGTAAACATCTCCATTTATGAAAGTCATAGAAAGAGCCTGAAGATGGGAGGTGTGACTTAAAGTATATCCCTGGTTCTAGGCTCTTAATGTCAGCAGCATGGGATCACCAGCACAATCTTCCCCCACAAAGAAAGGAGCCTGGGAGAAGGCTTGGCTGAGATCTGTGTTAATCAGTCTGGGAGCTGATAATTATTCAAGAGCTGCTAGCAGGACAGGATTGAACAGGGGAGAGAGGCATAGAAGTTAAACCCTCTCTATCACCTGCATAGAAATATTTGCTGTATAAGGGAACAGCCAGCAGTTACACAAGGAGAGAAAAGAAGCAGAAGTGGAGCTCTATTGGGGCATCCCAGAAAGAGAAGTGGGTGAAGGAGACAGCCTGAAATTATGTTAAGGTTCTTGAGAAACAGATGGAGAGGCAGTTAGGAATAGGTCTGAAAGGTGGGAGAGAAGAAGAAAAGTATCTCTCTCTCTTTCCCTCTCTCTCTCTTCCTCTCTCTCCCTCTCTCTCTCTCTCTCTCTCTCTCTCTCTCTCTCTCTCCCTCTCTGTAGAAAGAAGAATTTGTTCTGTAAAGAGAGTTGTTTGAGTCCTGCAGCTGCTGAATCAGCTTTCAGGTATTTGTGCCTGACTCAAATATATGATTCTCTCTTTTCCCAGTGGATCTGCAGGCTTGCTGGTTTGTCCTTGTCATTATGGACTGGCTCACCAATAGGGGACCATCTCAATGGTTACTGCTCTTAAGATAAATTCTACATAGAATGGGGTCAGGGGAAAAAAAGCAGTTGGAAAAATTCAACTCATTTCAGTACAGAAGATATGCCCCTAGGCTATACCTAGATAGCATACTTCTTAAAGGAGAGGGGAAAAAATACCATGCAGAAAACAGTTGCCAAAACCATAGTACCTTCTTGTCAGCCACTCACAACCCAAAAGAGAATACCTCCCAGGAGTCATTTTAACTAGTAGTGTCTGTGCATGAAATAATGCTCATACTTCTGTTAGAAACACTGACTAACAGCTCCTAAATTTCTGGTTTCCAAAGGCTATCAATTACTCTGAACACTGGGTGACCTGGAACACATGCAGCCTTCCAAGCCCCAGTATTAAAGAAGAGCCTCAATGAAGGATCTCAGCAGAGATTTGGCATTCTGTAAATATTCCCTGTTAATAAAATCAGAAATTAGGCAGTTTTTTTAGCTGTCTCAAAAGAATTTCTGAAAGTAGAAACTCCAGATTTGCTGGGGGATAGATGTAGGAAGATGATGAGTTTATTCAACCCTCAAAAACACAAAACCAAAACTGTCCTTGTGTTCTTTCAGGTAACAGAGAACTGAAGCTAAATAGTAACATTGAAAGAACTTGCACTGGGGTAAGTGGATATATAATAGCTGATTTGTATTTGGGCTGATAACTTCCTAGACTTTTTTATCCAAAGTTTTTCATCCCAGACAACAAGAAAGGAGAGGGGAAAAAAAAAGAAGAAAAAAGAAGAAAAAGGAAGTATCCTAACTTGCAGCACGCAGGCCATTTTGGACTGAGAAGCCTCAAAAGCAAAGTAATTTCAAGAGGGGATGAAGAATCATGTTGAACTTGAGGAATGACATACAGAAATACTGCTTAATTAATAAAAAATCAACAGAGAAAATATGACATTACTTCAACACCCTGTCAATCCAAGCAGTATTTGCATTTTCTCCTTGTCCATTAAAAAATCATGCTATAACAGAGGATGTGAGAAGTGGCCTTCTGTGTTTCATAGTATAATTAAGCCAGAAGAAACCCACCAACATTTCGAAAGATCATAATACATGAAGTGGGATTTTAGAAGCATAAGCTTTATCTCCAAAATTCCATCTTCAGTTGTAAAATGGAGACTGAAAGCAGAAAGAGGCTTCAAATGGTCTCTGCAAAGGTGCCAGCCATGGAGATTTAAGGGACACAGGGGCAAGCAGTCCAACTTTGTCTGTCAAAAGGAGCATTCTTATTTCCTTGACAGAACACCTGTGTGCCACAGCAGACTCACCCCATCATCCTCCACTGCCTGTATATGTTCCTTCCTTGTGGAGGTTAAGTGCTGCCTGCCTGGAGAGACTCCTCTGCAGGAGAGCTCCCTGCTGCAGGGCCAGCTCCAGGGGACAGAGGCAGGAAGGGACACAGCTCAGCAATTCCCCCAAGGGCAGAGCTGCACTCCAGGCAGGCAGATAAACCAGGCTCTCAGCACTGCTCTGAGCATGAACTGTACTCCAAGTGTGTTGATTAGGAACATCAGGTCAGGAATTTTCTATGTGGGTTTTTTTTTTTTTTTTTGGAATGTGTTTGCTACAAACATTTCTTTCCCAAAATATTCTACTACTAATAACTATGGCAATGGCTCCTCTGGCAACATTCAATAACTTTTGGGATGCAGGCACTGCTCACTTTGATCCTTCTTCTTCTCCCACTCTAACAAATTCTCCTTAGCTATCCAGGCTGTTCCACTTTGTATAAGTGACATATCTACCAACCAGAGAAAGAAATTTGTTCTTTACTTAGGGGTGATGGATTCGGGTCAAAGTCCCTGCCCAATAGGATAGGGATGTTTATTTCATGCAAGGGTTACACAGGAAGTAGGAGAGATGTGCACCTTGCAAAGCCAGGCAAGGCAGCACAGAGCATTTCAAAGTGCAGGTGACTGAACAAGCAGTGAATCAACACAGTTTGTCTGACTCGGCACAGGGCACCTGCTTCAGAGGGAGTTGAACTGGCTCCATTGATACCCACCAGCTGGAGAAGCTCAGATGTCTGATATGCTTCTACAACCTACAATCAGATTCCTAAACTTAGGTTTCTTAACCTATACCTACTTCTCCTCAAAGCTGCCTTGTGGGCCTTGCAGAGGACAGACCAAATTCCTACCCTGGGTGAGGGTGGCAGAGTCTACATACATGTGCTGTACCCCAAACCACCTCCAGCTCTCTCAACTTGTTTGTCTGGAAAAATATTTGTCCAGAATAGGATAGGACAGCTTTTGAAATCTGAAATAATTTTGCAGCAAGGGGAAACTGTTTTCTACCCATCTCTAGCTCTCAGCTTCTCAGGTGTCTGAGACATTTCTGTGTGAAAGGAAAACCTCACTATGGTTTGATGAGAAAAGCAATGAGATCCCAACCACTTCCTCAGATAAACAAATCTGGGGTCTTGCCAGGAGTAGCCAAAGTAAGTCTGAAGAGAGCAAACCAACCTTCCTAGTCTGCAAATAGCTACAAAAGATGCTGAGAACAGAGACAAGAGCAGTAGTCACCTGAAATTAATGAAGAAAGAAGAGTGTGTCACAGTGGAGAAGCATCAGTGTCAAAGGACAGCAGCAATGATTGTACCCACAAGATGAAGAGAAGCAATTCTCTCATCACTAAAGGATGCTCCCTGGAAATAGATGGACTTAATATACAAATACATATTGCTCTTTCTTCTCTGGATGATTCATTAATGTTTTTTGCATCTGATTTTAGACTTTGGTAGTCTCATCCTGTCCCAAACTGAAAAGAAGGCAGCAGGAAATAAGCTGGTTTATCCCAACAGCAACTCTATATTGAAGTATATTTTTTGCCTTTAAAAGTAAGACAAGCAAGAAGAAAAAAAAATGTAGCTACATATAAGAATGAATCATAGAATCATATAATGGTCTGGGTTGGGAGGGACCTCAAAAATCATCTGGTTCCAACCTCCCTGTCATGGGCAGGGACACCTCCCACTAGACCAGGTTGTTCCAAGTCCTGTCTAACCTGGCCTTGAACACTTCCAGGGATGGGGCATCCACAGCTTCAATGGGCAACCTGTTCCACTGCCTCACCATCCTCACAGTCAAGAATGTTTTTCGAACATCTAATCTTAATCTCTTCTCTTTCAGTTTAAAATTTTTCCCACTTGTCCTATCACTAACTGCCTGTGTGAAATGTCATTCTCAGTCTTTTTATAAGCCCCCTTGAGGTACTGGAAGGCTGCTATAAGGTGTCCCTGAAACTTTTTCTTTTCAAGGCCAAACAGTCCCAGATCTCTCAGCCTGTCCACATAGAAGTTCCACCCCTTGGAGCATCTTTGTGGCCCTTCTATGAACCTGCTCTGATGGGTCCATGTCTCTCTTGTGCTGAGGACTTCAGGCCTGGATGCAGCACTCCAGGTAGGGTATCAAAAGTAGAGGGGGAGAATCACCTCCCTCAGCGTGCTGGCCATCCCTCTTTTGATGCAGCCAGGATGTGGTTGGCTTTTTGGGTTGCAAGTCCACACTGTTGGCTTTTGTCCTGTTTTTCATTAATGAGAACCACCTAATCTTTCTCTACAGGGCTGCTCTCAATGTGTTTTTGTATGTCAATGGTGTTGAAAGGATTACCAAATTAACCATTCTTCTGTCAGCCTAATATCAGTTCTAGCAAATTTAACAGAAGAGTATATATGGGATTTCATTATTAAACAATTACAAGAGAGGCGTACAATCAATACCAGTGAGAAAATAAGAGAACAAAGTCTTTTTCTAAAGCAACTCAATATCCTTTTAGTCATGTCACAGATTTGGTTGATAAATGTCTAAATGCCAATCCAATATATCAAATACAAATATATACATATACATATATATATATATATGTATGTATATATGAAATTTTGATTATTGTAGATTACACCTTTGCTGAATCATCACTAAGGTAGTAGATGATACAAGCAGTCAACTGGCTGATCTCAAATATAAGCATTCCTGGAAAATCCTTACTAAGGAAGCATATTTTTAGTGCATTGCCCTGTGTCTTCCCATTATTTAACTTGTATCAGTGAACTGGGAGCATATATAATACTGTTGATAAAGTTTGTACATAAAACAAAACCAGGAGGATTGTTAAACAAAAAAAGAAAAAAAAAAAGAGACTAGTGTTCCCTCTAGCAGATGCAATAAACTGAGCACAAACAAGCAAACAGAATTAATTTACAGTGAAGCCAAAGAGTTAAATAGTTGGAAAAAGAACATTAGTGCTTATGGGAGCAGAAATTGTATCCTGGAGAAGGGAAAAGAAATTGAGGAGTCACACTAGATGGTGAGCTAGTCCTGAAGCTTCGGTGCATAGTGATGGCTTAAAAGATTAACACTATCTTTAAATGTTTAAGGCATGACACCCTGAGTAGGAGCAAGAGCTTTCATGCCTTTTGTATTTCACACCAGTTGCTTAAATAATAATATTCCTGTCCCTCAACAGAAACAATGGGAAATTGTCATCATAACTGTCCTTTGTGTTTGCTAGGTGTGAAAGGCAGTTAGCCCACAAAGCTGAAAATTACAGGGATTGTGTAGGTTCCATCAGTTATCAGCAATACATTGGATGACAAATTTAATTATATTTGAATAACTGTCACAGAATTTTAATATAGCTGCAGCCACATTTTCATTAGTGTTTTGAGCAAAATACTGTAAACTAGAGTAACTGATAAGAAATCAATAATACATAATAATTATTCACTATTAAAAGATGAAGCACAGATCACATGCCTGGGTCTTAGCTCCCTTAGTTTTGAAGCTCGTCACATCCATGTATCAAATTCATCTCAATATTTAGTAATGATTCTAGCAGACGCCTGCTCCAATTTACCTCTGCCTGAGAAGCTCATAGGGAAAGGACTTCATACAAATTTGCAGGGTATATGGACAGTGAAGGGCACACAGAGCCGTGTTTCCAGAGGAGATAAGAGGAACCTGACTTGTTTAGCATCAGAAAGCAGAGCAAGAGTAGCTTCTTTCAGAAATACCTTAGAGTCAGTGGGAAAACAGAAGAGTACCATTTAAGTAATTTTGAAAATCAGAGGCTTTCTTGTCACTGAAGCTGTGAGAATGGCTTTCTAGAAGGAAGCACAAGCAACCCAGACAACTCAGTCTTAAGACTGAGATAATTCAGCTTAAGCCAAGGATGAGATGCCATGTTCCTTTGTCTCTCTGCAGGACTGGGTTTTATGATGAAGAGGTGCCTTCTGCTTCTCTGCTGTTACACTGAAACAGAGGTCTATGTGCTGGTCATTTAAACGTTGCATGAAAGTTATAAAAGACCATACAATGGAATAAAAAGAAAATCTTTACAAAAATGTGAAACATGCAACTCTCTTGCTGTATTACTTACAGCCTCCACTTAAATAAAGAAAATTGGACTTTTGAATTGGGGCTTTTCAGGGAATAAGCCAACTGTGTTTTGGACAGGTAAGTCTAGCTTAAAATCCAAGCAGAACACATTATAGACTTAGTGACAGAGGAAAAATTTCATAATTTTGGCATCAATGGCTGCAGACCATCCAGGGGCAGCACTGACAGTAACTGACCATCAGAAGAGGAAGATCAGGAGAAAACACTTTTGTAGAAAACCTCTGTCAGGCTCAGGCAGGTGAAGTGCTGCTCTCTTTGGGATGAGCCTCCAGAAAGCTGAGAGCCAAGAGTGTACTTGTGAGAAGAGAAGCATCCTCCTCTGCTGCTGAAAGCCTCTCTCTCAGCTGCTGTGTTAACTCACTTGAGGTCTAGGATTACCTGTGCAATTTGTGGTAGAAAGGTGAATTTGGAGCCTACAAGGTATCCAGGGTGCCAGGTATTTTTCTTTTTTATGCAATAGCTGAGCCTGTGGCAGGGAACTGCTTAGAAAGTGCAAGAACCAACACCAGGCTGAGGTTTAGTTTGTGTCTGTGGCCACCTTCTGCTTTGCTAGTTCTGTTTTTTTGACAGCTGGGCACCAGGTCATCCCATGAAGGATCACTATGAGCAGCAAGTTAAGGAGATAAACCCCAGATATCACATAAAGCACCCATGTTCCATCCACCTACACACTGCTGCAGCCCGCTGGGTCCTTCTCAGTCAGAGGTGCTCCACACTTGGTGGCCTCAAGAGTGTTTCAAGACCTGCTGTCCACTGCTTTCCCTGCAGATCAGGAGCCTGAGTGCTCTTGAACTTGGTTTGAGAATCAAGTGTTTTATCAGTGGTTTTCAAACAGAGCAGGTGAAACATCTGAGATCACCAGATAGCAGATTTCATTTCAGTTTGGATTGTACAAACTGGAATGCTTACAACTCTGAGGTGTCTCAGACCATTGAACTGTGAGAGGAGGAAGATCACAGAAAGGGTTACAATTACTACTAAGTTAACTGGTAATGCTTTGAGACACACCACTGTTCTCACCTTTTTGAAGAGAGAAGAATAAATGTACAAAGAACCCATGATTTCAGAGAGGCTGTCACCAACTCCACTGGCTCCCATATGCGCCAAGATTAAAACATGGCCCTTCAAGTCTGAAACTGGACACAGTGGGTAACTGCATGGCTCCCTTAATGTACCTGGGAGTCAGGAGCTGTGGAAGAGTCAGATTCTGTGTACTTGTTCTTCTCCTGCAATTGGTATAATAATATATATTATACCAATATAATATATATTGGTATAATATATATAATACCAATAATATATATTTATTTAATTAATAGAGGATACATCCTCTGTTACTTAGGAAGAACACAGAGTTCAGTTTATGGTGTATTCCAGCCTGAAACTCGTGGTCTTCTTGATGGGGACTTGAAGAAATCTTCCTTCAAGGAAATCCAAAATCATGAATTCTCACTTTCTGTCATGAAAATGAAAATATTTTTCTAAAAAAGGCACAAGATGAAATATGCACTTGCAAACTTTTATTATTTAATCATACATTTTTATCTCTTAAATGTGCTTTCTTTTATTTTTGTTTGAGGTCTCCAACTTCTGTCTTTCAAGGCTTGCTCCACAACCATAGGAAAAAAACACCCTGTTTATTTTTAAATCAAAGCCAAAAATCTCATGGGATTTTGCAGACCCAGAAGCCCTGAAATGAAATGTAATTCCCTAAGGTTTAGGATCACAGAGATGTAAACATGCCTGCCATCAATGACTACATAAACTAGAAGTTTGGTAGAACTAGATTTTTCTTCCAACTTGGGTCTGCTGATTTAACTAGGAAAAAAAAAGACAGTTTGTAATATTTCAGAAGAGATTTGATGTTTTCAGTGTGTTGCAAGAGTGAGGTTGAAAAGCTTTTGGGGATAGAGGTGCAACAGTGTAACAGTAAGTACCACTAACACAAAAGAAAATTATGTTGAGTTTGCTGAATAAGAGGTTTAATCTGCTGGGTGTTATGAAAATCACCTGTGACAGGGTTGGAAGAAGAGGTAAGTGAAGGGTTGGAAGAAGAGGTAAGTGATGGGTTGGTGATATTCATAGGATTACACACCTGGGGACATCTTCTGGGCTGCCTTCCAGCTACTGCCTCTGCCCAATGAGAGCTCCATGGTGCTTGCCATACCCCCTTGCAATCCTCCAAAGGATGGCTTTTACACCCTCACCTGGGCTTTTCTTCAGCCTTCAACCCAGCTCTGCCCCTCTGCCTGTAGCTGTCAGCTGCTCCCACTGGGGGCCAGGGGCACCTCTCAAGCCTATGAAGAAGACAATGTTACGAGCACGATCAAAAACCCAGCTCAGGTGCTGCAAACACTGAAAAGTCCTCAGTCATCTGCAATATTAGAGAAAGGCTCAGGCAGCCCTGCAGTTAATTAACTGCATAAATAGAAAATATAAACTCATGTATGAGGACCACATTGATGCAATTGCACTGAAGAGGATATAAGAAATAATAAGGAGTGAGAGACCAGGTAAGCATCTCAATGACTACTTTGTTGCATGCTCTTCATGAAATTACAATAATTGTCTGGAAAAATGAGTTACATCCTTTTGAGTGTTCAAATCTAAAATTAAATCTCATTTTTTGTTGCAGAGCAGACATTTATTTTCACAATTATCCTGCTTACATCACTGTGGACTTCCCTTGAACCGTGCATTGCCTGAAGCTGTGAGGCTGCAGTAGGCCCTTTCTATACCTCCCTGATATCCATACTTCATTAAAGACAAGAAGCAGAAATGTAGATTTAAAAATCTAAAAGCAACTTCCTTCATTCTAGAAAGGAACTCATGTCACAAACAGCCTCCAAAGGCTGTGCTCATTTGGTACCACTTTATGAAGTAAGACGACCATGCAGCCACGTCCTGCCCACCTTGGGGACAGCAGACAAAGAAAGAAATTGAGTGTGGGAGAGAGGAAGATGAAATGAAACATCTGTCTGCAGAAACATCCCATCTGATGTAAAACAGCTACATTTGTAGGGAAGGAGAATCCACTACATCTCTGCAGATCCAGTCACACAGATGTGACAGGAGAAGCTGCATCTCCCAGACCACACAGTAGAAATGAAGTCTCACTTTTGTGCTGGCCTCTATGTTTTGAAGCTGAGCCTTCCAGTCCTCTTAAGGTCTTTGTGAGAAGACACAGTTCAGCATCCTGGAGTGTATGTTCCTTCCAGCATTTTGCTTGGTGGCTGAGAAAATGATCATAGCCAAGACCTCAGAAGTCTATGACAAGGTGAATTTTATATCCATTATTTGCACACGGTAGATAATGTGCAGTAGCCTAGAGCATCCAAAATATTTAGAGCAAAAAAATACTGAAACCTACCTGAGAGGGGTAACAAGCCTCGTTAACAGCAAGCACAAGCATCAACGTAGGCTTCAGGGAGGTCAATGGTGCCCTCTAAAGGGAGCTAGTGTGATACACAGGAGAGCTTCACAGCTATGGGACCCACTGCTCATACAGCCATGGAACAGCCCAGCAACAGCCTACGTGCAATAACTTTAATAATCTGTAAGATGATAAAATGCAGAGTCATAAATATATCTTTTGAATTTGGAAACGAACCTTATGGAAAGCTTTTTTCAAACATTTATTGCTTATGGTGAGAAGGCACCCTTGTCCCAAGCAACATAAATGTTGGGACCAAGACCTCAGATCATGGCTAGGGAAAGAAAGGTACATCAAACTACCAGGAGAGTCTGAACAAGTGAAAGCCCTGATATAGTTCATAAAACTTTAATCTGAGCTAAAAAATTTTTGCACAGAGATTGTGGAGCCTTTCTTGAGAACCATCTGGATGCAATCCTGTGCAATGTGGTGTAGGATGACCCAGCCTGAGCAGGGAGGTTGTACCTGGTGACCTACTGGGGTGCCTTCCAACCCTGCTCCTCGTGTGAGTGTGTGATAACACAGCACAGCAGCAGGTACACAGACAGTGATTACAAGAGCTCCTCAGGAATGGAACATGTGACTGAACAAGCACCAGAGAGCAACCAGAGCACTGTAAGCAGTGCTTTGTCTCAGCTTTAGCCATCAGGAGCCTGCAATTACTTTGTGATTCACTTATAAAACTCAACATGTTCCCTTCCAAGAAGTATGAAGTACCTTGAACAGCAACACACACTTTGTCTCAATCTCCTAGTTGAGCTCTGGCTGATTGCACCATCATTTGGCCAAATCAGGAGAAGAGCTATTGATCTCCAATGTACTGATGTGCAGACCTTATACAGGGGGATACATTATTCCAGGACAAGAGTCTGCTTCCCCAGGAAGGTTAATCTTGTGTTGAATTCAAGAGGTGCTGCAATGCTTTGCTGCTAAGAAAGTCAGGACAATTATTCCCAGGTTTAGTGATTGCCACTCATTAAAATCAGGATTTACTTGATTACATTTTGGAGAAACTCTAGACCCTGAGTGTAATTTATAACTGATGAGAAGATAAAAATATTAATATTGCTTAAAATTAAGTATTTCCAGTGAGTCTTCTAAATTTTGATCATGCTCAATCTTTAACCATGCTTTTTTCTCCACTGGATTGCAGGTGTAGTAGGAGGATGCTGTGATTTAGCAGATAAGGTAAAGCTACATCCTTTGCTCACAAATGTTACAGGTGCCAGCATTTGTGATGTAGTCCAAACAAAAATATCAGAGAGACATGATTTTCAGAATGATTTTCAGAAGACATTAGAATAATCTTGGGAATGTTTCCATCTTAGACTTATGCTTTTCTGAAAAAAAAAAAAAAAATTGGACACAACTCATTCCAGAACTGCACTATACCTGACACTTGGATAGAGGATGCCCTTACACAAAGAAAATTGAGGACAGTGGCTGATAATGCATGACAATGTGGAAATGCCTAGTCTAACTTCCACCACTGGCCACTGTGACTTGGAGAAGGCCACTCCAAGTCTCCTTTCACCTCTCATCTCCTCAGGGTTTTCACATGGGTGGCATGAGACCTGTAGGTTTAGAGAGCATGTTGAGTCAAAAATGTCTCTGAAACCCAGGTGCTGCTGTTGTTACTGTACATGATGGGTTATGAGACAAGGAAAACCATGTACCAGTCAAACTAAGGCTTACTTGTTAAACAAAGATCATTCCCCAAGACTCAGGGGCTTGGTTCACACAGGCAGTTTAAGATGTTTCAACCGAGAATTCAAAGCCAGAGTTAGCTTTACAGCAAGAGGAAGGTCAGGTATGGGAGTTCAGTGTGTGCCCTTTGCCAATCTGAACATGATTTTTTCATGCTGAGTACTAGTAATTAAGTGATCTCCAGTGAATAACAGCACCTGCGTTACCCATCCTTGCTACCATGAGAATTATTAAGCAGCAAACTGTGAAGCTCACAGCTCGTTAGAAGCTCTGCACAACACAGCAGCACACAGCCCCAGTCCCATGACTCCCAATATATCACAGCAGTGGAGACAAGAAGACTGCAAAAAGGAAAAACAACTGGGAAGGCTGGGATGTGGGAGCAGCAGGAGGATTGGCAGAAGGGCTGTCAGAGGCACTCAGATTAGCAGGCCATCAAGATCCTAGCACAGAAATGTGCAGCTTTTTTGGTTGCTTGGAACAGCAGGGGTGATCTATACCCAGACTAAAACAGATATGCCATTGAGGGAGGATGTTGGGAAGAACAGCCTGGAGCACTTGGCAGTTTCAAGAAGGCAAGAAAGGACAGTGAGGAAAACCTAATGACTTGCAGAGGTGGGATAAGATGGGCAGCTCCTAAAGGACACAAATGGCACTTCCAAAGGCAGCCACTCTCCCCAATTAAAAGAGTGAACAGAAGATTGAGGAGAACTTCTGAGCAGGCAAGCCTTATGCTCTAGGTAGTATCCATATCTTGGTACCTGCTCGCTGGGCAGAGTGCTCCAGCACCTGCCTCTTAGTGCTCATGTGTGGGCAACTCCATTCCAAAACAAGGTCACATCTCTTTCCAGTGTCTTTCCTACCCTCTTGCAACACTACTTCCACCCACAGGTGAGAGGGACCACAGCACAGCTCCTCAGGAGCTTGAGAGTGGGGAAAGAAACCACGGGAGAGGAGATAAAGGGAACATAGGGAGAACATCCCCTGTCATGCCTTTTCTTCATCCTTCAGGGGATGAAAAGCAGAAGTCAGTTCAGACAGAAGGAAGGAATGATGGTCCATCAGAGGAAAGACATGGTGGAAGCAACAGAAGGAGTTTATGGAAGTCTGAGGGAAAGTACAGAGAGTTGTGGGACAAAAGAGGATTCACAGAAATGATGGCAAGACGCTCTAATGTTTGAACAATACATTTCAGGAAACAGGAGAATGGAGGTAAAAAGAAGGCATTGGAAAGGTAAGCATGTAGGAAGCAGCTACTGGGGAGAGACTTGAGTTAGGGTTTGCATCCTGAATACAATACTCCCATATTCAGGAACAGTCGGGCACACAGGAGGTATTCTGAGACAACTTTGTGCAAGTGTAACAAAGTAGCTTTGTGCAAGGCATTTCCACTGGAAGGGAGCATTAATACCAGAGGAATGTGGAAAGGATGACAGAATCATAGAATAGTTTTGGTTGGGACAGTGGCAGGTCATCTGGTCCAACCCCCTGCTCAGAGTGGGGAAAGAAAATAATACATAGGAGATTAAAATTCCCTTGCATCTTCACACATATAAAATGAAGCTTTAGCTATAATGCCAAAAATTCATATCCAAAGTCAAACCTTCCCCTGGTTCTCTAGGTTGATGGTCCCCTCTGGAAGCCATGCTCATTTTACAGATTACTGGAATTGCTACTCTAACTGCTCTGGATTCTTTGCTGTGAAGAAGAGAGGGTTTTATTGCATATCAAAAGGAGGAAATGGACACACATGAAATCAACCTGTAGCTTGCTCTAAACACACATGCACATCTAATGCACAGTTGATGCTAGCACAAAACAAAGATAGGAAAAATATTTCTCATGCAAACTGGGTTGGTGGTTAATCAAGTGAATCGTACCTTTTAGAGAGGTATCCTAGCAACTCCCCAGCAGCCACGAGTCCCGGCTGACAGCACACACTGATGCAATTGTTCTCCTCCTGCAGACATCAAAACTTTGCAGCTAATCAAAGAGATAATTCGAAACAGGAGACCACGTTAAATTTGATCCAACAAAAGGGAATTTTATAAATGAGCAATGTCACCCGGGGCATCTCTTATGCCTAAAGTTGTCATCTTGGAACAAGAGTAGGTCAGGCTTAGCAGAGCCGTGTGATGCTGGGAACAAAACCTCCCTTCCTGGAACCATGACTCTCCTGAAGGCACTCGTGTCTGCCACACTGGTTTGTGCTGGTCTCTGCTTCAGAGCACTATGCAGAATTTATTACTATTCTCTTGAATAGCAAAGGCTCACCCAAAGCACTTTGTAGAGCACTAGTATCAGTGAAAGCCCTGCTGATGCTCCTGTAGCCACCTGCCCCAAAATCAAATTGGTACTCCTAATGTGCCAGATTAGATATTCTGTCCCACCTCCTGACAGTGCAAATAGGCCCAGGCCTGGCTGGATAAGACCTTCTGTCTCAGGACCAGCAATGAACTTGGGGCTACCAAGTAGCCTAAGCTCATCCTCTCTAACTGTCCTTGTTTTGGAAGCATCAGATTTGCAATTCACCTCTTTAGGCACAGGTGCAACAGAAAAAGCAAAATCACAAATATAATATCCCATAAGGTAATAGAAAATCACTTCCCCCCCCCCAGTCCCACTTTTTAGTTAGCCCAAATATTCCACAGATCTGGGAAAAATACTAAAGGTGTTTAAGCATTTCTCACTTCCCTTTTCTTACCTCAGCTGAGAGGCTTCAGTTCAAAGTTGTGAAGGGTCTCCCAAGTTCTCCTCCAGTGGTTTACATTTCTTCTGGATTACAGAACATGTATTCTACTCCCCCCAACACACTCACCGGTTCATTTCCTCTTTCAAAGAGAAAAATATTCCTTCTTAAAACTTCCTGTTTTCTCTGTCAGGTGAGCCCTGACACCTGACCACCCTCATCAGATGCTCCTCAGATACTTTTGTTTGATGACCACTCTCTTGGGGGTCAGAACTGTAAGGCCATTTTTTCCAGGACAGTAATAATGAACCTGAATATTGTACTAAAACTGTTAATCAAAATTTAATGATCCTTCCTTGTTGGAATGGAGGAATTTCTTCCATCACCTTTGATGGTTCAGAAGGAAAGCAAGAACAGATGTAATAGCCATATGGTCTAAACATCAAACAGAACCTACAACTGGGCAAAAACATCAACTCATACACAAATCGCCATCAAAAACTGTTGTGACCTACTTTTTACTGCAAAAGCTGGATTTTTTTTTGCAGTCAATCAAGTGCTGTTAAGACACTGCTACCACTAAAAAGCACTAAAACATGCAGACTGTCCAGCTACAGCAGCTGAGACCAGGGGTCCAGAGGACTACAGGGGATCAATGTGCCCATTTGTAAGGTCTACAGAGCCTTTTAAGACCTTGCAAAAGTTTCTTCCAGTGAGCAGAAAACTTTACTCCACAGCAGAAATGCTACTTACAGATGTTACAAGGACACAAAGTTTTCCTCCCACAATCAGAAGATTACCTGTGCTTTCACACATTTTATCTGTAATGGTACTTTTGCCAGTAACTCTAAAACTAGAAAGTGCGGCAAGAGAAAAGAATAAACTGTAGAGATGGACAGACATGAGAGGAAAAGAGAAATTATACCTGCAACACTGTTACCATCAGATCAATTTATTTTCACCTTCCTAATGCAGATACACCTTTTATTTTTGGTGTGAGTCACCACAGTATTTGCTTTAGGAAGAGGCTGGTAACAGGATGTGAATATTTGTGAGCTTAAGAAAGGGCTGATAATAAAAAACAGCTTAGAAACTATACATTTGTAATTGAAACAGCAGGGCACATCAGTTCAGCACATCAGTTCAGTTCAATAGTTGGAATTTGTCAGTTGTTAATGAGCTGACTTCTAAACAAAACCAATAGTCCCCTTCTTAATACCTGCAGCAGATACATTATTGTTTTATGCCTTATAATCCTCAACCACAGGAAATAAAAATAAACAATCCACCTCAATGTCATCTTCAAGAGCAAAGCACCTGCTTCCAAACAGGCAACACCACCCACAGGTAGGACAAGACAAGTAACTACCCAGTCACAAACATGCACAGTGTTTACCTACAGCCCTCTCCTACCTCTTACACCACAGTATTCACCCCAAAAAGTCATTGCAGGAAAGCAACACAGAGTTAAATTCACTGTTGCTGGTTAAAATATTTCTGATATTCTGACCATCTGCAGGCAAAATGAGCCAGATAAGTTCTGTAGTACCACAATGAATGTAATTGGGATTGTAAGCAAGCAGGTGAACATGAGCTGCTCTTCACTACTGGGCACCTGGTGAGAACTGTCCCACACCCTGGATCTGGATCTGTTGTCGCAGACATCTTTTCACTAAAAATCCTTTCTTTAGGATTTCTCCTTCTGAGAAGCTGAGAGGCCTCAGAGACAGAATGTAAACAATGGTTGTCTGCTGCTGTGGAATGCAACAGGTCCACCTGGGATTGGCCCATCTTGGATGTGTATAATTAATGGCCAATCAAGGACCAAGCTATCTCGGACAGAGTCTGAGAGAGCTGCCTTTGTTATCATTCTTTTCTTTTCTATTCTTAGCTTAGTTAGCATCTGAGAAAACCTGTCCTTCTTTTTCTTTTTAGTATACTGATAATGTAATATATGTATATCATAAAATAATAAATCAAGCCTTCTGATCATGGAGTCAACATTCTCGTCTCTTCCTTCACCTGAAAACCCCTGTGACCACGGTCACAATCTGTGACTAATTTTCTTTCTGAATGACGGGAGCAAAGAGAGTTACTGCATGATGAAGACACCAGCCTTTCTCTTCAGAAGAGCCACTGTGTTCAGAAAAATCTTGACTCAATACATCTTTAAATCATAAGAATTCTCTGTATTTTAGTGTGTTTTGAATCAGGCTCAGAGGGAGCATATCAGAGGGTGTTTGAAAATCTCTTGTTCTAGTAAGGAATGACCTTCAGCTTAAGGAATGACCTTCAGCTTATTTCCTGGAATACTGCTAAATTCTTCATTGCCTTTTTCATTTGTGCACACAGCACAACCAGTAAATAACATCACAAGTGAAGTTGCAACCAACTCCCCCTGATGCCTCAGGTTTTAGCCTTTGTATTTTTCAGATTCTGTACTGCTTTAGTGTGTAATTCTGAGCTTCATATTAGGGGATAGTAAGCTTCTTCACAGAGTAGGTAGACAAAACAATTCTTTCTCTAGCTGGAAGGACAAATGATCTACATTTCAGGCCCAAAAGCAATGCAGACTGAAGAGAGAAAAACAAGAAGGATGTAACTTCATAATGGGACTTCATGACCTGAAGCTATAATTGGACAATTAACTCCACTATGCAAATGGACCAGAACATATAAAAGTGTGAGACCCCATGACTGGTCATCCATTTTGGTGACCATTTTGGGTTTATCTTGGGTGTAGCCCTGGTTGGGTTGTTGTCCTGCCCAAGGTGTATCCACTGAGGCCTTCTATTAAATACCTACTTTAACTTCATCTAGTCTCTGCTCCAAGTCAGCCCTCACAAGGCATCACCCCCAATAACAATAATATGATATAAGAAGTCAGAACTTTGTGTTAAAGATGATCTACACACAAGAAATTTACTCAACTCATTTAATAAAACCATTTTGTTAAAAAATTACTTAGTAATGATTGGAATTTTACATAGAAAATTCAGAAATTACAAAAGATGGCATCGTATAATAAATATAATCTGAATATATGAGAAGAGTGACACATTTGGTAGTAAGGTCCACAAAAACCTACGCAAAAGGAGAGAGCAGCTGTTCCTGAGTTAATTGTGCTTTTTTTGATATTCTTCTGAGATAACATGGCAGCAGTGTAAGATACTCTTTCTAAGAGAATTAGTGCTAAGAATGTCTCTTCTACTCATTTCCTGACTGATATTACACATGCCTTCTCCTGGCACAGTTAAGAGGTTCTTAAAATGCCCAATAAAGAAAGTATCTGAGGCCTAAAAGAAATATTCCAAATGAAAAGCAATGTACTGTGAGCAGCCTACAGGTAAAAATACAAGTAAAAAAACCCCAAGCATCTCTCCTCTGCATCTCTCCTCTATACACATACCCATCTATGTAAATTATTTCTTCATAAGGCTTTACATTAAATCTGAAATATTTCAAATCTATACCTAATAAATATTACAAGAAAATAGTTTTTCAGTATTTACATATGAAACATGTAAAACACGATCACTGTAAGACTACTTCTTCAACTTCATCTTCTAAAGAACCAAGGGTATTAATTCCTGGCTTGTTTGTAGTGTATTGCAGACGGTGTCTGTTTAGGCTTCTTCCTTCACCAAACAGCCCATTGTCTTCTTTGACTTTACTGTTTTTATCAACAAAAGGCTTATTACTAGAGCCCCAATCTATGTCCAAAGGTGGTGTATTGTTATTTTTAGAAAGAAGAATGGTACTGGCACTGCTTCCAAAGAGTTGTTCCATTAAATTGGACTTCTTTTCTTTCTTACTATCGAAATCTGCATTTTCCTTAACATTTTCTTCTAATTTGTCACTTTTCTGAGTAAGCCAACTTGGTCTCCCTGATCCCTTCCCAAAGGAAGGTACATAACTACCAAATGCTAACTCACCACTTAAATCTACAGTCCTTACGCTTCGCTGCTTCTGCCCTTGTGCTCTTGTGCCATCATCCTGGCTGTCCTTTACAGGAAATCCATTAGTAACTTTCCCAGGAATCTCAAAGAATGGATTCATTTTCTCTTTTTTCTCCAAGGAATCAGATTTTCTTGCTGTATTTATGAGTGGTGCTTGGGAAGTTGGTTTTGTGTTTGTTGTATTTTGAATTTCTCTATCAATTTCTTGCATTTTAGCAAGCAGGAACTCTCTTTTTCGCCGCTCTTCCAGCGTTTCAGTGCCTTCTCTCTCTACTTCAGATTTTTGAATTTCTGTCTCCATCTTTATTTTCTCTTCTTTATCCAATAAAAAGTTGCTTTCTTTTTTAATTTTGTCATATTCTTTCCTTTGCCACTCTGCAAAAAATTTTTGAACAATATTTAAAATGTTTTAATTTTAAAATACCCTTATAAGATTTTGAAAATAATGCAAGCACAAAAAGCCATTGAGTTTTTAACATGCTCTTCTATGTACAATAACATTTTTCTGCTACAAAAATAAATTCTTCAAAAATGGCAACTAAATCCACTCCTGGTTCTCTGATAAGATATAAAAGTTTACTGTCATCTTCCAAAGGACATTACCCATGCTTCAGAATTTTCAAAGCAATTTGATTTCAGCCAATTGCCTTCCCATTTCCTGAGTTTGAATGAAGATGAATACAACATTACTGATTTTAATAGTTCTGACTTGCAGAACTTTTTTACTTTATTTTTATTTTTCACCACTGCTGACATTAGGACAGTACTGGGATGTTTGTGTGGGTTCGTTTTTTTTCCATAAAGGGAATAATTTCTGTGAAGTAATCAGGCCTCAAAGTCATAGGAGTCATCACCTGTTTCAAGCAGTGAATGATTTAAAATACCCTGCATCAGTTGCATACAGAAAAGACCTTTACATGAGTGTTCTGTGCTTCACTGCCTGGACTCAGAGTGACTGTGCACAGCTATGAAGGGACACCAAAGGTACAAAACAGCAACTTATGGACAGAACCTGGTAATGTTCATGTGTAGAAGAGGGAGGAAGCTTCTCAAATATTTCTCTCTTCAAAATATTTTTCCCCCAAGATAACAGATGTATATTTGGCCAAAACTTGAATGTGAGGGACTACTTGGTCCCTCCAACACAGTGGCATTCTCCTTTGAACACTTTACTCAAATTTCTGACTTAGGCTTTCACAAAGTTCCCTGTTACCAACTGTACTTTGGCTCAGGCTTTCAGAAACAATTGCTGTAGTTTAATTAATATATTTAACATAGAGATTTTTTTCAGTAGCAGATCATTATGCAAGTTAAGTCAAGAGCCATGTTTCTGTCTGTAAGGTGGGGGAACTACCAGCTTATTCCAAATGATGTGTAAGGTGGGTAAATCATCTTATTCAGAGACATAAAATCAGATTCTTAGCTTATGTAAGTCATGATAGAAGATTTTTCAAAGATTTTACTTCTGAACACAGCTATAGATTTTTAGAATTCCTCTCATATAGAATAAGTACTACTGTTCATTAGCTGCAATCACTGAAAGAGTTCTTTAACATGACAGGGTGCAGACCATCTAAAATACCTGAGATTGATTTGTGCATTTAAGTGATTAAGATGCTGTGAAAACTAAATGAATAAAAAAGCGGTATTAATATATAATGATACAAACTGACATTTCTCAAATAGCCAGACCAAATGATCCAGATAACCAGACCTGAAAAGATAAACTAAAATTTCAAATTATATAAGGCAGTAGAAAGTACTGAAAAAAAGGGCTATATTAAGGAAAACATATTTGTTCTACTATAATAGCACAATAGTAAAAATAGTAACTCAAATCTCAATACTAAAAATCTACTTCCTACCTCAATAACATTTAGCAAGTGAGAGATAACATCAGCATTTACCTTCTATGTCATTCTTGTTTTGTAAAGCACAGTCTCTCAGACTCCAATACTTTTTTGTGGACAGCGTTTTTTGCTGCTGCATAGTTAATCACAGCTGAGTACAGGGAATGGATTATTCTATATCCTGTATTTCTTTTTGATTCTTCTTTGCATAATATAACTGAAAATAATTTTCCACTGTAGTGATCTCTGCAAAATCATTTTGCTCTTTTCACCAGAAACCAGCAGCCTCACTTGATTAGTATTCTATGGTGCATTTTTCAGCCTTCAGCTGCCCATTTCCTTACCGTCAGGAAGTTTTGGAACCCTCTCCTCCAAGGACTGCATTTCCTGAAAATGTTTCAGTTTCTCTTCCCTCTCCCTGTCTTGTTCTTGTCTTAGGAGTTCTGCTTGTTCTTTCCATGCTTTGTCTTGAGTTTCTTTTTCCTGAAATAAATTAATAGAAAACTGAAGCTGATGGGGAAAAGCAGTCAATAAAATGAACCACTTAACAAAATCATAAGAACTTCTATGTCAGTTTGAAATCACATTCTTACTGCTAAACGTAAAATGAGTAAGTCACCTTAAACCAAACTAGCTTTGATGACTCAGGGGTTTGGTCCCAAAATATTATCACCTCTAGAATACTTTTATACACCTGAAACAAAATGAATAGACAATCAACTCTATTTTGTATTCCACCTTTCAGGGAAGTTGTAGCTCCAATGCCATAAAGCAAAATTATCACTCCCAGGGTGGTTCTCCTTAGAAACCAGACATTGTCTTCTTCAAGCAGTTTAATAGAAGGCCACATTTCACCATCATATTCTCTTAATAAGCAAGCAATTAGTTGCCCTCTACTTTTACAGTCTGACCTTTTAATTCAAATGAGTCAGTTGTAGATTCAGACAATTTCCTTTTGGTACTTAAATTTATGGAGTATTAAGTAACAAACAATCAAAGAGGAAGGTTTAATCTCAGATGACAATTTTAGCTAGTGACTACACATACATATGTAAAAAGCAAGAACCTGCAGAAGTGATCTTAACAACAGCGGTTGTTAATCTGCTGTTAAAACAAAATCACTAACACAGAAAAGTAATGGCAATGAAGAGAAAGTCTGCATAGTCCAACACATGGGAGTTAACTTTGTATATTGTGCTTATTTTAGAACAAAAACTTCTAGATTAAAAATACCTTTCTAAGAGAAATAGTTACTCCTTAATGAACAAAGAAAAGATGACTGATAGCCAAAAAACCTTCAAGTATTTTTCCTTCATGAACAAGGTTATCATTGTTATATTAAAAAATATAAACTACATAAGGAGATGGTGGCCAGGTATTTAAAATGCTTGACTTTAAGAACTGATGAAAGCCTAGACTACCCAAATCTAATTTACATTATTTAAAGCAATAGACATATAGAAAACACACAGCTGGACTCCATGAGCTGCACTTGTACCAGCTGGGTGGTTCTGTAACTTACTCACCCAAGGATATACTGCAAGAATACATTAAATTGCATCCATAGTTACAGAAAGGGTTTGGGAAGAGAAAACATACAAATAAACTGCCATGAAAAAGCTTCAGGCCTAGCAGGAAGCCAGCCAAGACCATCCTCAGACTTTTATTTCTGGAAAAAGGTCCTACCCTCATGTAATCAGAATTTGTAAAATTTGTACCAGAATCTGATTTGTCAGATATGTCATTCTGATTTGTAATACCTTACAAATCTCTGATTTTAGCCTAGGGTTAGCAATACACAAAAGTGTTAGCAATACTTCTAATTGGTACTATTTTGTACTAAAAAGGGAAATGGAAAAACAAAAAAAAAACAAAAACCCAAGCATATTGACAAAGCTGGAAAGCCAGAAGAAGTACCAGCACTGTGACAATAAGAGAAGGTGTTAGATTTATGCATTGTGAAATAATTCTGGAAAGTAAAAGAAACCACAATTAAGACCAAATTGAAAACAGAGAGAAGGCAGCTATCACTGTTTAACAGATTCCTTAAATAAGCATTAGAAACAAAGAAAAAGGGTGAAAATGAAAATGAAGTCGTAAAAACTTCAAAGAAGTAACAGTGGCAGGAAAAAAAATAAATTGAGCTAATGGCTCTCAGTAAGACAAAGAATATGACAAACTCTCTAAAAAATGGAGTATATTTCTAGAAAGGTAGATCTTGTCTTAAAGAACAGAATGTTTTTGAAATTGTATTTTCTATATATTTACACATGTATATTACACATTTTCTAAAATATAAGCTCTGCATTTTACAATCTGATAGGTGAATTGGACTGGGTCTCAAATTTTTATGGAACTCACTATTTTAGGAAGAATTCCCTCTTTCTTGTTTGCTGCATCACCACAGGCAAGTTCTGATTCTGGAAGAAGTTCTGCTGGTGAGAAACATCCACTGGTCTGTACACTTTTTGTGAGCTGTAGTCCCTTTTTTATATTTTGGTTGTTGGCTGTAGAAAATACAAACTAATTAAATGGTGTTTTCACTTGAAAATATCTCACTATATACCTGTCTCTCATTTTTCATGATTTGCAGCAAACAAAAGACTGTACTGAAGTCAGTGGGCGTGGAAAGCATTGATGAATTTCACATAGTTGTTTTCAGCATCTGTAAAACCTAATCATAAAGAAATATGCATGCAAAAATTCTACTGAAAAAAAATAATTTAAACCCCACCTTAATGCTACTTATAGGGTCATTACAGTGCACTGAATATTAGTTAAAAACCCCCACAAAATATCTCACTCATCTTACTGCTTGTCACAGAATCCAACTCATAAAATTAAAATTCACTTACTTGAATCTTTGAAACACATATACTTATCTCTACGGAATGACATTAAAAAAAATCTGAACCTAAAATGGAATAATGGTAGAGCATCTATAATAAAACAAGCAGCAGACAAACTGTTTGAAATACTGGCATGAAATATTTAAAACAGTCCCATAAATTTCTGCTTCTTCCGACAAGTAGATTCTACTGATCCAGTGAAAACAGCCTCAGCACACACACAGATACACATATTTATGTAGGTAGGATAAGGTTTGAGACTGTCTTGTCACACCAGAAGAAATCACTGTACTGATACTTTTAGAAAGATTATGTTCTGGGACACATATACTCTGAGGAAAAAATAAGTGCAGTTCATCTGACAGACAATACATTTGAATTAGTAAAAAATAAATAAAACAGATCATGAAAATATTCTTAGCAGTGGAGATATGTATTTTTAAAGCCTCTCTCATTTATTGTCGAATAAATATATATCATCTACTGGAGATTTTACTACCAACATTCCCCTCCTCCTTTACTGAGGAAGTTCTGGTATGAAAGGAGTTAAAACTGCTGTTTGGTGAAGTTCAGTGTTTTGGCTCTGCTGTGTTAGGGAACAGACAAAAACCCAGAGCTCTGCACCAGTGCTGTGTTGAAAGAAGTGTAAAAAGGTAAATGTGCTTGAACAAGCAGCATCAGGGTTGAGCACTGAGTGGCATGAAAGCTATAACCCAGCTGAGACATTTCAAAGTGATGCTAATCATTTTTCTGCTTTTACTGCTTTATACAAGTTACCTCTTTTTCTTTGTACAATATCCGTGTCTTTTCTAGGTGATGACTTCAACATACGATTAGCATATATATTTTTTGCTTCAAGTTCTCTTTCTTTTTCCTGTGAATGGAAGAGGTAGGTATAAGAACAAGTCACTAGTATTTTATTTACCAGTCACTAGAAAAGCTGTAAATTAAATTAAAAATAGATATGGTAAATAGAAACAGATAAACAATTGTTCCATCCACTCTTTCTGTTTTAAGGATAACAATCACATTCCTAACTCTGTTTATGCCATGAGAAAATAGACAACTTTCTCCCCCCACAAAAAACTCCTTAACAAAATATTATGAAGGAAAAAACCCTATCTCTGCAGTGAAAATAAAACTAAATGTCAGTGCTTCCATAAACATGAACAAGACTTACACCATGTGTATAGACTGCACAACTGAATTTTAAGTGTTGTGAAGAATTAAACATTTCAAAGCAAGCAATGATACTTTTCACAGGGCATGTCAGCCTCAGTTAGCAGAGGCCCATTGCATCATACAGGTAGAGATACTTTTCTTTTAGCACATTTACTGAATAAAGTATAGAAATGAACAGCGAGTTATCAGAATTCATCTGACAATGACAAGGTTTTCAAACTGTAAACTCTCCACTAACAAATCTTAAAACTCTTACTATAAACATTTTAGAGCTACTAACATTACTGCTATTTGCTGGATAGCTGGGAACATGGTGAACTGGTTCATCTCCAACATATTGAGACCTGGAGTTTGAGGAAAATTCTCCCAGAAACAAAGTACTTTATATACTAAGAAGAACATAACAATATTTTAAGTACTTTTATTGAGAATTTGGACAACAATGATGATGGTGTGGGGTCTAAATAAACATTTGCACACATTTAGCAACACATGTGAATATCACAAATAAAGTACATTAATCTTCATTCAAACCTACTTTAATGCAAGTATATTAGTAACAAAGCACTATTTACACCTGCAGATTTAATTTTAAATTCAAGCCTTCAAATCTATTTTTTCATAGATTTTGTGGTTTATTCTCAATGTTTGACCAAGTATTTGATCTTGCTTTTCTTAACTAGTGCTAACAATAATGATTAACACAGAAGCATTCCTGTTATAAAAACTGTAGGGTCAGAGCACAGAACATTTCAATTTAATGCAAAAAAAGAACTCACATGTTGTATATAATTAAATACACATCAGAGAGTGCAGCTACTGGTTAACTATTCAAACCTGATTACAGATACTCTCGAAGATAAAATCCCAGAACATGGTTAGCAACTTCAATTCTTTTCACATTTTACCTTCAGCTTCTGATTTAGATGATTAAGCTCCTCTTGGAGAACTCTGTTTTCTTCTTGAGCCTCATACAACTTTTTTTTCTTTGAATGTAACTCCCGTTGAAAACTGCTACTATTTAATTCAAGATTTCTTTCCAGATCCTTCAATTAAAACAAAATAATATTTTTTAATAACTGAAGTAATTTTTATAGTCAAATTACTTATATAAAATTAAGTAAACCAGCGTCTTGAGTTTAGATATGGGCTCAACCATTGCTAACACTGAAATAATTTAAACCTTTAATCCTAACTTTGAGGGGGCAAAGCACCTGCAGATGCTGCAGCTCATCCTTTTGAGCATTCAGAGGTGATTTGAGGACATAATAGAAACTCACACTACTTTCTGCAAGGCTCTTGCCACAGTGATCTCTAGATCACCTCCAGATCTCTAAGACAAATCTCCTACTGATGGGTAAGAGAGAGAATCCTTCCCTGAGAGTGCAGCATTAGAAGGAAGAAAACAAGAAGGAATTTTTAACCTTTCTACTGAAAACTAGCTTGTGATTTTGATTTCATTTACACACCCTCATCTTGTAATAGCTGTTTTAAGTGAAGCTGTGTTGATGAAAGTGGGAAAAAACTAGAAGAAAATCCCTTACTTTTTAAAGCATGATTCATTTTAACATGATCCAGTATATAAATGCTGAAATACCTAATCATAAAAGTACAGATGACAGATGGTGACACTACAGGATGAAGTGGTTTAACTAACTCAGCCATTTATATATTGGTACTGTGGGATTTATTTTATGAAAGCTTAGTTTCCAGCTTAATCCTTGGATTTCCAGATCTCTAATCTCTGTAATATAATTTAGGTTTAATTACTAATATAGACACCAAACCATCATCTCAATGGCATAACTTAAGCTAAGAATAGTATAAAATTTATATACAATATATAAAATATATCTACTATCAAAATAGTACAACTACCAACAGATTTAATAGTGTTAACACAATTTATGTAAAATGAGTCCATAAACATATTTACAGTGTATGTAAATGCATACATGCTTTTACATACACTGTAAATGTATGTAAAAGCATGTAAGCATTTACATACACTGTAAATATGTTTATGACATGTTTAGACATGTTTACAAAAATATAAACATTTTTGCTGGATGAAATTAAAATATATTGGACAAATTCCTTATAATAGATACCTATAAAAAGGTCTAAAGATATTTCAGTATTTAAAAAACATGATGTAATTTTGTCCAGCTGCGCTCTTAGATGTGCGGAATAGTGGACAATCAAACATTGTATGAATGCTCTTCAAAAATTGAAAAAGAATTATTACATAATTTTTTTTTTTTAGAATTTTAGTGTAAAGTTTCCTAAATACGCAGAAAATTTTACAAACTCTTTCCTTCAAAAAGGAGAAACTAGATTGCATAAAGTTGTATTACATCTGCACCTACATCTGAAATGTTATTGCTAGGTATAAAAACATTTAAAAGCACAAATCCACTGGATATATTCTGACAAAATATGCTTAATTTGTAAAGAGAAATTTGAATGTACAATTATCTCATATGTAACTATATAATCACCTTAGAAATAATTTACTTGATTCTACTTATGGGTAAAACCAAAAAATACTGGTTTTTTATTTGCTCCACAGCTGTGTAAAATTACAAGTCATTGTGGAAAGAAATATCTGTACCAGAATTTCTTGCAAAAAGAAAGTCATCCCACCTTAATTCTTTTTTCCCTGTCTTCCAGTTTGCTCTCTGCTAAGGCTAGTTTCTTTGCCAGGTCATCTCTTTCAGCAAGGTGCTTATCTGCAGACAGTTTTTTCAGTTTCTGCAAGACAGTTTTTTTCCTGTACAGTTCATCTTCTGTATCTTTCAGCTGTCTCTCAGTTGCACGTTCCTTCTCCTGAGATTTTCGTAGGCGCTCCCTTAATATTCTAATCTCATTGTTGTGCCGAGCAAGGAGCTGAGAGATTTCGTTTTCTGTATCTTCAAACTTATTCAAGGCTTTCTCCTGCCTGTGCTGAAGCCTCTTCAGTGCCCTGTTTTCCTTCTGCAGCTCATCCAGTTTGATGTGGAGTTCAGTCAGTTCATTTCGGAGCTCATTGATTTTCAGCAGCCTAGCAGAAAGAACTCTTTTTGTAACAAGATCTATATCTTTTGCAGGAGAATCCCTAGTGAGGCTCTGAGAACGGAAACCCCACCGTGTCCCTCTTTTGCTTGGTGCATATTTGGAATCCAATTTCTTTGTGGCTGAGAGAGGAAAAATAAAAAGCATGTTTACTATTAGACAATGCAGTTTGTCTATTCAGACGTCCTTGGAACCAAGCTCTGCTTGAAACAATCATACAATATCTAGCAGAGATGGCAGCTTTCAAACTAGACAATAAAAGGCATATATATGAGAGTTATGCTCCTTTTGATAGCTGAAAAATGGAGATTTATGTCTGTGATCTACTGTAGGAGGTAATATCTGCAGCCATTAATATAGGACCCTTGTAAAGTAATAATCTGCAAATCGTATCAGAAATAAGAGTCATATTTTGTTAATATTTGATATTGTTTATTAAAATGGTTTAGAAATACTATACTGTAAATGCATACAAAATTATCACATCCTTTTAAAATGGCAACAATTAGCTGAGCATTAACCAGTTATGTATTATGCCAGATGTAATTCTCCCAGACAAGTGCAGTAGTATTTTCAAATCCAGCTGCCATGCTTACAGACAAAACAGCAGATTTCAAAGGCTCAATGCAAAAAGCTTCCAAAGCAAAATGATAAATCCCATGAAAATTCAGTTCTCCCTGAGTAATTTATTCTTGTATCACAAATTATTTTCCACACAGTATTCTCATTTGATTACTTGTATGCACTGCTTGCATTCCTATTTATTGCTATTATTATTATTGTCATCCCCACACATAAAAGCTGAACATTTTGTTTCTATCTTATGTGCCTATCATGCCAAGCTCAAAGAATGAATCATATAATCCACTAAAAATATCTCTTAAAACGACTGAATTAATAGAGTTAATTAATAGAGTGCATAATTCCTTAAGGTACATCAGTGTTTGAAAGAAGCAATTACAATCCAAGCAGCAGTTTGTAATTCTGGGTTGAAAGCTGGGATACAGCACTAGTCCAGTTACATGTACACGGACAGTGTGTGTGACAGCAAATTCTTCCTCCTACCTTTGCCACTCACCATGTTTCTATTCTACTGAGAATACTTGTTAGCAAAAATAATGGCTTAAAAATACCTTCTTATAATTTCCTCTAGACATTTTGCAAATATATTCATTTTCTGCTCGGTGCTCATTTTTTTCCACAGCTTGGGCAAACAAAAGAAGGTGTGTTTTTTCCTTTACAAAGAACACTTATGTCACATTCAAGTATGAAAAGATTATCTAATACATGCACTGCAGGAATGATGCCACTCCTATCACCAACTAAGGGAGTTCCCATTAACCCTAGACTTGCAGTCCCTGTAAGAATTTCTCCTTATTTAGGGCACACATAAAATTCCACAACCAATATTTTACTTTTGATCATAGAGTTACATTGGGGAATAGTGGATTTCAAGACAATGTAATACGACATTCACAGTACCTTCATGTAATAATTATATTCAATTCTGGCTATGTAAACAAAGAACTGGTCACACATTTGCCCCCTCCAAATTAAACAGCATGTTGGAACTGCTGCTTTTGGTTCCCAGACAGTCAACCCATAACTACCATGGAGGAGATGCCACTTCTGAATGCAGAGATGCTCAGCAAAACACCAGTTGCAGCAGGATACCCACACTGTTAAGGATCGGTAGAGATACATTCCCTGAGCAAATTAAACACTTAAGGTCAGACCTTTTGGCACAGCCTAGATCGTAACACAGACCAAATGATTCACACACTATCAAGCATTTATCAGTGAGCAAAAACATCTGCCCAAGAAAGGTAGGACACGCTATGACTTCACTGAAAAATGTATACAATTATTTAGAAGAAGCTGTCAAAGTGTGGCAGAAAGCCTTTACAGCCCTACTTCAGCCCAGGGCCTGCATAACCATGCTACTCTTCTTTGCAGAGATGTTCACCTCCCAACAAACAATCAAAAAAGCAGCCTATGTCTGTGAGGGAGCTCAAAGTGGAGTTGTGTCATCTCAAATTGGAAATATTTTACCCTCAGAGAAGCAGCAGGAAAAGCTTTCTTTTGAATCTCCATCTGAACCTAATTTTCACCAAAAACGTCTTCTTTTTTTTTGCCACATTAGCAGTCTTTTGTTTATTTAAAGTCACAGTATTATCCTGTAAAGCTGAGTCAACTAGACTTCCACAAGACAGGTATCTGTAGGTTATTTGGTCAGGGAAATTTTAACAACTGTCTCCTTTTTACAGACTGCACAGCAAGGACACGCCTTGGGTTTTTGGCCTTGAGCTTTTTGTCAGTGACAAAAAGAAAACACCAGCAACAACAGAAGGCTAGTATAAAAGCCATATTCACTTGCTTAGAGAATTATGAAGAATTTTGAAAATTGCCAAAATTTCTCCTTATGCAGGAGAGGGTTAATTTCAATTTTCAATGGAGCAGCTACTGTCTACCTGCCATCTGTAGTATAATTCACATGAACTGTACTTGTAGATGCTCGTAATGCTAGTTTCTCTATTTTGAGTTTTCAAAGATAATTAACTCTTTGGAACAGTTACAAAGCAGCAATTTCTGCTACCTACCTACCTTGGTAGTGCAACAGGCTGTTTGAAGTCTGTGTTTTGTGATGTCTTTTTTCTTGGTTTGTAGATGGAGAGCTTAGTGCTGGCGACTGGCTGGATGAATGAGATGCATTCCCTTCATCTGAATAATAGGAGTCACTATTTTTATCCTCTTCTGATTTCCTCTCCTGCTCAGAATCTGGGCTCCTTACTCTTTCTCCCATTTTTCAGGTTTAACGGCGTTCCAGGATTTTCTCAAAGACTGCTCATTTTGGCACAAAGGATCTTTTAGTTGTCACAATGGCAGCAGTTTGATTATTTCCTCCGGTTTATCATCTCCATCTCCAAGCACGAGATCTCTGCAGTTCAGTTCAGCAAGCAGTAGCTATCATTCAGAATGCATTTTTCTGCAACAATTTAGAGAGAGGAAAAAAACCAGTGAGAATGGCTTTGGTTTTAAGAAAGAAAGAAAAGTAAAAAAGCTGTAAAATTATTCATGACTCCTATAACCTTACGACACACACTGTGCTACCTATTGTTTATATTAGTAATTATATTTACATTAATTATTTATATTAAATGTGACAGGCATCACTCTAGGAATGCTACTAGCATTACATTCAATAGTCTGAGGTATTTCAATCCCAAAAGAGAAATCAAAATATTAACACAGCCAAATCCAGAATAAGAAACTACTCCCAAGTTAGAGAAGGAAAAAGAATAATTTGAAAAACAAAAGAGAACACAAGTGAAAGTTTGTTGATATTCAGGAAACTAATTTAGACATGTTTTAAAACTTTTTAACCAAATGAATTAACAACTTATTTGTGTGACTTGAATTGAGATATTTGTAAAATTTGAGTAAATCTTCCATTTCTCAATTTTTGACATTCCAACAATGTTAAATAATGGGCTTGAATATCAATTGGCCCATTTGTCTGGAAAACATCCAGTCCCTAACCCCTAATGAGACTGCACTATCTATCCCAATCTTCACCCCGAAAAGTACTCCCATACCCTACAACATCTGGTGCTTCATGCCTTCAAGGATTGGCCAGAGCAAACACATTTGTGTCATGTGTATTTATATATTTACATCTATATTTATATGTTTTTTGTATCTGATAAGAGAGACCACAACACCAGTACATGATAAACATTACATCTGAAGCAGATATAAAATAAGAAGGGCTATTCCTGCAGCCTGATGCAAACTGAAAAATCCCATATCTCAAGGTAAAATCATCCCATTTTGTATTTGGAGACACTTCCTGAGAATGTAATGGAGCAAATATATTCTAAATTTTCTTCACCTTCAAAGAAGGTCAAAAGAATTTTCTCAATAGTTTAGATGTGTTTTACTGACTGTGCTTGGCTTCCCTTGTCTTTTGGCTCTCTCACCACTCTTGGCAGCTTTCAAGCTTAATTTCACCATCTCTTTCTTTTGAGATATCATGCCTCTAGTGGGTGAATAAATAGGGTCTGCATCAGAGCCCATCAGTTCCACCTGTTGAATGACATAACCTCCTAGCTGATTTCTAAATGGCAAAGCAAATTACACACCAAAAAATTGAGCTGCTTTCAGTCAAAACTGTTCTATGCTGCAGGACATTCAACATACCTGTAAATGAGCTGTAAATTTTTCACTATATTTTTATATCCCAAATAAAATAAACTTGGCCTTCTTCTCAGCCTTCACTGCCTATACATGCATTATTGCAGAGCCAAGCAGAACAGAAATGTCAGCTGCCAAGACAGTTTTCATTACAAATTCAAGCTTTCTGGCTCAGTTCAGTGTTAGCACAACTCTGTCTCTAGTGACTGGAATCCATTTGGCCTCATAATCTATACAGAAGGAATCAGAGGAATAAATATCCCATCAGGTTTCTAAATTAGGAAGATAGTTGGAAATGAATACTGAATTACCTGGAAAAGAGTATTTTTTGTTACTTAGGAAGTAACTTTCCAAAATAATGTTTTTAAAACACCCAAATATTTTCAAAGTGATCCAAAAAAATTAGATGCCAAAAACTTATGTCAAAAGAATCTGAGAAAAACTAAAATTTCACTGCAAAGCCTAGAAAGTTAAATAAGCTATGCTTGAGATCACCTGTCCTAGAGATTGCTAAACACATGCTGAAAGGTATCATTATTGTGAACATTCAAATAATCAGGAATGATTTTTCTTTTTCCTTACAAGATAGTGGAGTTATTAAAATTTCAAAAGGACATACCTAATCATAACTATAACTAAGATCATGTAAGAATATTAGAACATGTCGGGGTGCTTCCCTACTCCCAAACACTTCCTTGCCTAACTCCTGGCCCCACAAACACCTGTGCAGAATGGATATGATTTTGCTCCTTGAAGAGCAAAACAAGCCTGAATAGGCAGCATTTTGGGTACAATCTGTTCTCTAGAGGATGCACAGGCAAGACTGCATCAGGTGTGGTTCCACAGGACAGAATTTCAGGGAATGCAAAAAAATATAAACAAATATATTTATATTAAAGTACTAAAATAAAATGAGATATAAAAATAGTACTCTGGAGGCACAGACCTCATATTCTTACATTTAAGGAAAGCATAAATGCCTACAGTCATGTCTAATTATATATATAAAACAAGAGCCCTCACTTCCACGTACCAAATTAAAGCTGATCAGTTATTTTATAGCCTCACAAGAGTTCACTGAAGAGGCAATAATCTTTTTGAAGAATGCTTTTCATAACTCAGTATATTTAAAACAAACAAATTCTAAGAACTGGAGGATTAGAATTATCCACCACTTCTGTACTGGATATTCCCCACTCCTGAGAATATTTTGCTAAGTATCATTTTGACAGACAGTGATATAAATGAACAAGAATTTTCTATGCATTTTGCAAGTACTTGAAAAGTAATGGAATGAAAACAAATTGAAAAAGGTAAAACAAAGAAAGCCCTCTTGAGGAATACCCAAAAACATCTCTTGGATCTTCAAATGGTTTTCAGTTCCATAAACTGGTAATATTATCATATTTTCCATACAATACAAAAAAACCTTAATCTGTCAAGTCTTGCCAAATTAATTTTCCAACACTTTATAATACAATTTGATTAACAAAAGAATGCGCAGTTTATTTTAAGAACAAAAGAGTAACTAGGATATTTGAGTTTCACTTCAGTGAGCCTAAGGACTGTTTAATTAAGAAATGTTTTGGTTCCCTGACTTTCCAATTGTTACAAACTAGTTTGAGTTGATTATAAAGAGAGTTTAACTCATGTGAATAAGATCACAAAGATATCTATTTTCCACTGTAGGTTTAATAAGTTGTGATGAGTGAAACATTATGGATTAGCAGTGGGTCTACTAAGCTCCACCACCACCACCAAAATCCCAATCCTGTCCCCTCAAAAGCTCAAGGCATGCTTTTAAAAGCCTAATGAATTGAGATCACATCAATACAGAGTGGCTGAAGGAAATCTGGAACTTGCATGAACTTTAGAAAGGGTTTTGTTTCCATGATTTCATACTCCTTCATTTCTTCTGTCTATTGCTATTATTTACATATTTTGTATCAAAACCATGTTCATCATTACAAAAAACAATCAAGCACCAGGTCACTGCAAAGGACATGACAGACAAAACAGAGAACAAAAAACAACTGCAACAGTGACAGGAGATTCCCTATTACTCCTAAGTAAATCACACAAACAGAAATTGAACCGTGGGATTACAGGTATTATGCAATAGAAAGCAAGGAAAATTACTCAGCAATTCTTCCCATGCAGTGCATCTAAAGCTTAGTCCTGTAGTGCAAGAATCATAGAACTTTGAGTGTCCTTTGCCCCTCACAGACCAGGGGAAGCTCAGTGCTTTTGCTAGTCACCGAATGGCACTTCCCCGCACAAACACTGACCTCTAATGGCCCGCTCAGTTCTTCCACCTGCTCTGAGACAGGGACACTGCAAGAAAACCAGCTGCAGACAAGTACAAAAGCATCAATCCAAGTCATTGAAGTGCTGAACTTAAGAATAATTTCAAAAGAAATTTGTCTCCCTCCTCTCCCTGCATCCATCTTCTTCATATCCAAATACTTTAGGTTTTACAGAAGAGAGCCAAGCAAAATTATTTACTTTTATGACATCAAAACATACTGAGTGATGAGCCTTAGTGAGGACTAAGTAAAACTTCATTAGGTACTGCAGCTGCTGGCTTAACTGTATGCAGTTTTTCTAGGTTTACTAGCTTTTAACAAAATCACAGAATCAATTAGGTTGGAAAAGACCTCAGATATCATCAAGTCCAACCTATGACTGGACATCAGCATGTCAACTAATTCAGGGCACAAAGTGCCACATCCAGTCTTTCCTTAAACAATTCGAGGGATGATGACTTTACCACCCTGAATAGCCCATTCCTATGTTTAATCACCCTTTCTGTGAAGAAATTGTTCATAATGTCCAACATAAATAAATCTCCCCTGGAACAGTTTAAGATTGTTGCCTTGTCCTGCATTTTGGTGAATTAAAACGCTCTATGATTTTAAAAGCCTATGTTACATTTACCTGGCTCTGCCCCAGTAAGCCGCAACGCTACTTGTGTCAGATCTCAAAATGAAGAAGCTGCTCTAAGTCCCAGGTCAAAAATGAGGAAATGGCACTTCAAACGGAGCACATGCAGGCCAGTCCTAAATGGAGGAGCAGAGATTATGTTTCTAAATCAGACTGCATCACGTTAGCCCGTGCCGTCGCTCACACTCCCACCCCCAGCCCGGTGCGTGCGGACTTACCCAGCTCAGCCCAGCCAGCCCCGAGGGCAGCCCTCCGCTTCCCGAAGCTTTCCTTCACTCAGCCGAGACGCTCTTGAAGAACACATTGAATGTTATTTTCAAGCAGCACTTCGCGATGGCAAATTTTAAATGCAATCACCGAAACCGACATACACTAAACGACTTCGGAGGAAAGGAACTGAACACCAGCGGCCCGAGACCTTTCGGAGGCCAACCCCAGGCCTAGGCCCGGGCTCGTTCCCAGCCCCCACAGCCCCCAGGAAAAAGGCGGCCCCGCGGCAGTCCTGTTTCCCCCCCGTGGCGCTCCCTTCGCCCCGCGATGTCCGCGATGTGCCCGCCGCCCCCGGCCCGTCTCGGCGGTACCTGCCCGGCCCCTCGGCCCGCCCGGAGGACGCGCCGGCGGTTGCCGCGTTACGCTTAAAGGGGCCGCGCGGCGGCCATTGACAGCGGCTGCCCGGCAACCGGCGGCGGGGCGGGCTCTCCTCGTCAGCCATTGGCTGTCCGCCCTGCCAGCTTGGCGGCAGCCGCTCTTTCCATTGGCGGGAGGCCGAGCCCTGGCTGCTGATTGGTTGAGACTCTGCTAAAGAGGCGGGAATATGAAGGGGCTGAACCCTGCGGCGCTGCCTTTCTTCGCTGCTGTGCCCCGGCAGCGCCTGCAGGGGGCGCTGCGGGCCGGGCCCGGGGCCAGGTGAGCTCCGCCGAGCAGCGGCCGAGGGGAGACAGGGCCGCCTCCTCGGGGCTGTGCCCCCAGAGCGGCGGGCCCCGAAACCCCGCCCTGGCCTGCCCTCACCATCTTGGTTCTGTTGGGCGCCTCTGTGCCATCGAAGGAAAGCAGCCCATGGAAAAGCACGGGGGGTGCTGGTTGATAGCCGGGTAAACATGAGCCAGAGTGTGCCCAGGTGGCCGAGAGGCACCTGGCCTGTATCAGTAATAGTGTGGCCAGCAGGACCAGGGCAGTGATTGTGAGCACTCAGCACTGGTGAGGCCACACCTTGGTGCTGTGTCCAGTTCTGGGTCCCTCACTACAAGAAGGACATCGAACTGCTGGAGTAGTCCAGAGAAGGGCATTGAAGCTGGTGAAGGGTCTCGAGCACAGCTGAGGGAGCTGAAGATGTTTCGCCTGGAAAGGAGGGGTCTCAGGGGAGGCTTTTTGGCTCTCTACAACTCCCTGGTAGGTGGTTGTAGCCAGGTGGGGGTCAGCCTTTCCTTCCACGCGGGTAATGACAGAACAAGAGGACATAGCTTCCTTCAAGCTGCTCCAGGGGAGCTTTAGGTTGGACATTAGGAGGCATTTCTTCACAGAAAGGGAGACTGGACATTGGAATGGGCTGCCCAGGGAAGTGGTAGAGGCACCATCCCTGGGGTGTTTAAGGACAGACTGGATGTGGCACTTAGTGCCATGGTCTAATTAACATGGTGTTGTTCGGTCATAGGTTGGACTTGATGATCTCAGAGGTCTTTCCCAACCTAATTATATCTGTGATTTTGTTCAGAGAGCTGCCCAGGAGCACAAGGGTAGCAGAGCAGCCTACCACAGTGCTGAGACCCATTGTGTCCCCTCCGGGCAGTGGGACCAAGGAAGCCTTTGGGGAGCCTTGGGCACGTTCTGGCATTGCCAGTTTGAACACAAGGCTTTGGGTCAGGGTGGCACCTGGGGATAATGACAGGTCAGGGATGAGAGCAAAAGGGGGGAGCAGGAATGGATTGTACTGACAAAAGGATGAAAATATTCCAAAAAGCTGGCAAAAAGGCTTGGATTCAAAGGCAGGCCCAATGTAATGAGGCTGTTGTGGTTTATTCCACAAAAAAGTAAGAGGGTTTCTAAACATTGGCTTTTATTACTCCAAGTTACTGCTATTTTTTTCCCCCTAATGCTAATCTTTATTAAAAAATGTAGTTAAGCAAATTTCTTTGTGGAGAGAGGAAGGGAAAAGGAAACAGGAGATCTTGCTTGCTTCCCTTGCTGGAGTATGTTATGTTAGCACAGTGATGAAAGTAACACAAGAATTTGGGTGGAGTAGAATAAAGTAGAACATTTCAGACGAAGATTATAACCTGCCTGTATGGGAAAATATAAATGGGACATTCTTGAGAGGCAGACATATTTAGTCTTGGCAGAAGTATGTCTCCACAATTCTGAATGTTCAAAATAAATACTCAGTGACCATTAAATGAAAATAATAAAAATGGAGGAACAGGACAAAGTTTTGATTCTTGTTTACCAGTTTTTCTTAACCAAGGCAATATTTCTCAGGCACAACCTGTCACTTCACAATAAAAATAAGGAAATATGTGAGGAAAATACAGTTTTAATGCACTTGAAATTAAAATATTGCCATCCCTCTTCCCTAACTATAAATTTTAGGAGGAAAAAGGAAAGAAAACCAAACATGATTATGAAAGACTTAAGAGATCCTCAAAAATTATGTGTATTGTGCACAAGAACTCTGAATATGTTTAATTAAATTACTGGAAAATTTAATTTAGTGAGTAGGCTAGAATGCAGTCAGAAATATGTCAGCATAAACTCCTATAAAAGGAGAGGATATGTATGCTGGTATTTCAGAAGCACAGAAGTAGCTGTGTGGCATAAACCTGACATGGAGTCTCCCAAGTCATTTTTTGATCCTACTATGCAAGAAAACAGGCGTGAAGTATGCAAAAAACTCCAACAATGTCTTTGAATTTCCTAATTTCAATTGTCTCCCTAATTGCATGTAATATTTTTGCTGTACTTGCATTGCTATTATGAAATTGGTTTCAATAAACAATAAAAACTCATGTGGATCTTTTTTAAATTCATCCTCTGTGGCTTTGTGTAGCTCACCCTTGTGCTAGACAGCAAAAGCATATAATTCATCACAGCAACACTGGCAGAGAATCATTGATGTCCTTCAAAAAGATCCAGGGAATGACAAAGACAGAATAATTTTATAGCTTGCAACTGGAGGAAATGTATTGCTTGCATCTGGCAGCAAGCCAGGCTAAAATTTGAGATGCTGTTGCTGCTGTAAATAGGATGAAAGGGATTCATAATCCATCTCCATGCCCACTGTAGCTAGGAAAATTGTAAGCAGAAAAAGCAATTAAACAAACAAACAGAAGAAAGCATTAAAATATGTGGGAGAGACCTTTTTTTTTGTGTTGGTGATTTATAGACTAAATGCCATGGCTAACCATTTGAGGCCTGGTTAGTGACTAACTGAGCATTACTTACTGAATATGGGTAACACAGGTATTGAATTTAAGCAGTGTGCATGTGTAATCCAAGTATTTAATACAGGTATTGAGTTATAATGAAAACAGGTCTGTTGTTCACAACAAATGACATCAGATTTCTCCATCAAATGCTCCATCCAAAATAATGCCAACAGACTTGAATTAGCTGCTGAGCTGGAATAAATTCAGATATTGTGAAATGTTGACATAGGGATTAATTGATAGAAAATTGATAGAAAATTGATAGAAATTGTTAGTCTAAAAACTACAAATAATGTATTTTAGATGTAGTCCTAACAACCTAACAGTCGATACACAGCAGATAATTGATGGTGCTGTATTTCACATTCCCTTAGACAGGACAAATAGATGAATCACCTGAGCAAGACATAAAGTTTTCTTAAGTCTGTGTAAAGCAAGTTTGATGTCTTAACTGCTTGCTTAGTTGGGAATGTCATTTAAACAGAGTATTAAATTCAAGAGCTGGAGGGGGAAGTAGAAGGCTCAGAAGGAACAGCCTGAGCCTCAGAGCTGAACTGAGGGGAGGGATGCTCTAGAAAGGGGGGTGGAAACCGTCACACACTAAATCAGGTCCTAATGTCACAGTTTGCTACTTCCAGAGGTTCCAAAACAGGATAAAGCTACCAGGCTTATTCAGATGAGTGGAACCTGTGCTCATTTAATTGTTGTACAAAAGTATTGATGAGAAATCCCTGATGCATGGAAAAAATGCTATTGATTTCTACTGCACCATAGTAATAGCTGTGGCAAACACGGTGGGAACTATGACAATAACAGCACCTAACGTGGTGGATAAAATAGATTCCCTGAATAGACACAACAAAGATGATGATCAAATCTGAAAAGGGAATACCTTTCTAGTATTGCTTTCAGTACCACAATTTCTATAAAAAGTGGGGACATAAAAAAGTGCATGGTCATACAAATGATGGAATCAAAGGGATGTGTTGCTTGGTTAACCTGAGTACGTGATGGGAAAATTCACATGAGATTCAGACTTAGATATTCAGTTTCTGAATAAGATCAAAGGCTGGTTAAAACTATCAGAAAAGGCAGAAAGTACCAAAGAAGACCCCTTTTAAATCCTTCAGGCCTCATGTTTTATCACGTGTTCCCTCAGAATAGGCCATATGAGAGTGCCTTCTGTGTGCATAAACCCTTCTATACATCAAGCTGCATATACACCAAAGCTGTATATCCATAGACATCAGCAAAAACGTCTTTGTTCAGATTTGAGGAGTTTGTACTATAGAGGTTTTGGCTCAAAGCAGGTCTGGGTAGCCAGGAGTGGTTTATCAATGTCCAGTAGCAAGGGAGATATTTATGGAAGAAAGACACAGCATCATTAAGCTCAGAAAAGAGTTTTAAGATCACTAGGTCCACCAGAATTTAATAGTGGCGTAGATGCATGGTGACACGTGTGACATCACAGCCGCAGTGTGACAATGGGGGCAGCTGCCAACAGGAGCAGCAGGTAACGCTGCCCCAGAGCAGCCTCGGCGAGGGGCGAGCGTGCACGCAGACAGGAGGCTGTGCTGAAGGCGGAGCGAGGCCCACGGCAGAAACGCGAGTAGTCGGGGAGCGGCTTCTCGGCGGGCATCCAGAGGCCAGTCCCCGGTGGCAGCGCCTTTGGCCAGACCCTTTGTGCCGGTGCTGGGGCAGCAGCACAGGCCTGGCAGGCTGCCAGCTGGCCGGCCCCCTCTATCCCGCCTTGAGATCCCTGGGGCTCCTGTCCCCACTTTCCCTATCAGTAGCTCCCTGCCATCCCCACTGAACCCCTGCTCTCTGCCCTTGGCCATGCTTGCCATTACATTCCTTCTCTTGCTTGTGCAAGGCCTCATCCAGTACCCGCAGCAGGCCGGGGATGGGCTGGACGAGGCCAGCCTGGAGCGCATGCAGCAGCGTGCTGAGTATCTGAAGCAGCAGATGACTCAGCTGGTTCAGGAACTGGAGCAGATGAAGCTGGAGCAGAGTGGTGGCGCCTGGGGAGCCCGGCTTGGGTGGCAGTTCTGGGCTCTGAGTGGAATCCTCACGCTTCTCTTGGTGCTGTGGTTTGGACGTGGGAAAATTCAATGTGATCCAGACAAAGGTGGCCACAAGGAGAGGTCCAGCAGCAACTTAGTGGAGGAGGAAGAAAGACGGAACGTCGTTGGAAATGCGGAAGAGGGCGATGTCGATGACAAGCAGGAGACGGCAAACGGAGAAGACGACGATGGTAACCATGTGCAAAGGAAGCTTGGAAGCCTTTCAGAGGAGCGCATACAGGAGTTGCCTGTTCTGGATCTGGACAAAGGATTCTCCGTGATTACGGACCTGGTGGACAAACTCATCCACGTCTTTGGAGAAGGCTTGTCCAACAGTTTCTACCCGGTGCCACAAGCAGCCATGGGAGTGGGCAGCGCCTTTGAAGGCTGGAGTGCCCATGCACAAGGTGTTGTGTACTGTTTGCTTGTACCCCTGAGTCCCCCTCCAGGACATGCCTTCCACCTGGAGCTGGACACTGCAGGGATGGTCCAGAGGAACTTCTGTGTCCGTGTGGAGCTGGTGTGCACCTGCAGGAGGGAGAGGCTGGGGGAGGACATGCTGTGTTTCCTCCACCACCCCGAGGAGGAGCTGAGAAGGAAACAGGACCCCAGCCTCCTGCAGACCCTCTGCACCGGCTGCTATCTAGATGTGGAGAAAACTGTCCACTGGTTCTATCGATTTGTGAGAGTAGCCTGGCTGCTGTTGCCTGAATCGTGCCACTGGCGTTTAAGGTTGCAGCCCTCCAGCCGCTCCTGCAAATTTCGGCTGAGCAAAGACAAGGAAAGCTTCACGGTTGAGATGTTCTTTGCCGTGCGGCAAGGAGACTCAGATGTCTTTGTGAGCAGCCAGCCTACAGAAGTAGGCATCCCAAGCACAACGTGGCTGGAGACTTACGCCGTGGCAGAGGCAAAATTCTTCAGGCACGTTTCCAGACAGGTCTCCCAGCCTGCAGCTCCTCACGGGCTTCCTGATGGGTGTAAGTTTTTCCAGCTGTGTCCTGAAGACAGTGGTGATACACCTCCTGAGCACTGCACCCCCGACACGGTGGGGCAGGAGGGATTTTGGTCTGTGACTGATGGATATCCTGAAGTCCCTCCGCTGCTCACTGGAGACAAAACAGCTTCACCACTTTGTCATTGGCAATGAGAGCTTTCCTATGGAGATCAGCTTGCCCTCCGGCCTCCGGGTGGCTGTAGCACCCTACCTCCTTGAGCACCTGGCCAGCAGTCTGGATACCCACAGGAAGGCCGAGCAGGAGAAGAATTGCCTGCTGCATCCGTTTGAACAACTGCTGATCCACAGTCATTGAAGGAGATCCTGGTGCACAGAGCTGTGCCTGTGGGGCCTCGTGACTGACCCTGTATATATTAACCTCCCATAGTTAGTGCATTTATGGTATATATTAGTATTCTGTAATTAGTGCTCTTACTATATTTAATAATACCTTATAAGTAATGCCTTTACTGTATATATATATTAGGACCCAGTAGTTACTGAATTTACCATAGGTATTCAGGCACTCTAGTTAGTGCCTTTACTATATAGATACATAATTACCCTCTAGTTAGTGCCTTCGGCAATCCCCATCCTTCTTTGGATTTGTTTCAATAAATTGGCTATTCCAGTATCTGGAGTGTGCAAGCTCTTCTTGAAGTGGAGCAGAACTAGTGCATTTGTAAATTGCACTAGTTGTGACTGGCTGGGAGTAGGCCCTCTTATTTGCAAGCCTTTTGTAACAAACGCACAAAATAATCCCTTTGTGTTGCTCCTCTCAGTTGTCTTCCTGGGGCAGCAGCCACTGATGGCCACGGTAGCTACAAAGATGATTTTTGCCCTGTTTTGTCCTTGCCCTCTCAGGCCATGATGGCCATTCCACATGGGCTCCAAAGCTCCCTGGCAGCTGTGGCTGGGCAGGGACCAAACAAGAGCCACCGCTGCTGTGACTCCTTGCGTTCACTGGGGTGACAATGAAGGCCGTGCCCATCCCAGATGCTCTGCTGGGCTTTGGCACTGCAGAAATGAAGTTGTTGGACATGCAGAACACTGTGCTATGTGGGCAGTGAGAATTGCCTGCTGGAAATCACCTCCCCCACAGCTGCTGATCATCCTTACGAAGCGTCTCCAGGGAATCAAGGTCCTCTCGCCGTGGCACAGCAGGAACAGAGATCCTGCTATGGAGAAGCCCCATGTCACCTCCAGGCCATTCATCACTACACACCCAGGGGTGTCACTTAGGTTGCAAGAGTGACCCCAAAAGCACACAGGTCAGCAGCAAGGCAACCAGTTGTATCTCTGAGCAGAAGACTTCGAGGAACAAAGCACTCATGGGTCACGTCACGCAATTTCAGATTACGAAGGCTTTGAGGCCTACTACATGTTTTGTGAAGGGAACAGCCAGGGTGTCCATTGCCGACCCACGGGTCTGCTGTTTTTGCATGTCAGGTCTTTGCTTGCCAGGGGCCATTAGGATTCCCAGAGCTGCGGCAGAGATGGAGGGAGGGGCAGGCCTGGCCTGGATGCACACTGGCACGTGTGACATCACAGCCGCAGTGTGACAATGGGGGCAGCTGCCAACAGGAGCAGCAGGTAACGCTGCCCCAGAGCAGCCTCGGCGAGGGGCGAGCGTGCACGCAGACAGGAGGCTGTGCTGAAGGCGGAGCGAGGCCCACGGCAGAAACGCGAGTAGTCGGGGAGCGGCTTCTCGGCGGGCATCCAGAGGCCAGTCCCCGGTGGCAGCGCCTTTGGCCAGACCCTTTGTGCCGGTGCTGGGGCAGCAGCACAGGCCTGGCAGGCTGCCAGCTGGCTGGCCCACTCTATCCCGCCTTGAGATCCCTGGGGCTCCTGTCCCCACTTTCCCTATCAGTAGCTCCCTGCCATCCCCACTGAACCCCTGCTCTCTGCCCTTGGCCATGCTTGCCATTACATTCCTTCTCTTGCTTGTGCAAGGCCTCATCCAGTACCCGCAGCAGGCCGGGGATGGGCTGGACGAGGCCAGCCTGGAGCGCATGCAGCAGCGTGCTGAGTATCTGAAGCAGCAGATGACTCAGCTGGTTCAGGAACTGGAGCAGATGAAGCTGGAGCAGAGTGGTGGCGCCTGGGGAGCCCGGCTTGGGTGGCAGTTCTGGGCTCTGGGTGGAATCCTCACGCTTCTCTTGGTGCTGTGGTTTGGACGTGGGAAAATTCAATGTGATCCAGACAAAGGTGGCCACAAGGAGAGGTCCAGCAGCAACTTAGTGGAGGAGGAAGAAAGACGGAACGTCGTTGGAAATGCGGAAGAGGGCGATGTCGATGACAAGCAGGAGACGGCAAACGGAGAAGACGACGATGGTAACCATGTGCAAAGGAAGCTTGGAAGCCTTTCAGAGGAGCGCATACAGGAGTTGCCTGTTCTGGATCTGGACAAAGGATTCTCCGTGATTACGGACCTGGTGGACAAACTCATCCACGTCTTTGGAGAAGGCTTGTCCAACAGTTTCTACCCGGTGCCACAAGCAGCCATGGGAGTGGGCAGCGCCTTTGAAGGCTGGAGTGCCCATGCACAAGGTGTTGTGTACTGTTTGCTTGTACCCCTGAGTCCCCCTCCAGGACATGCCTTCCACCTGGAGCTGGACACTGCAGGGATGGTCCAGAGGAACTTCTGTGTCCGTGTGGAGCTGGTGTGCACCTGCAGGAGGGAGAGGCTGGGGGAGGACATGCTGTGTTTCCTCCACCACCCCGAGGAGGAGCTGAGAAGGAAACAGGACCCCAGCCTCCTGCAGACCCTCTGCACCGGCTGCTATCTAGATGTGGAGAAAACTGTCCACTGGTTCTATCGATTTGTGAGAGTAGCCTGGCTGCTGTTGCCTGAATCGTGCCACTGGCGTTTAAGGTTGCAGCCCTCCAGCCGCTCCTGCAAATTTCGGCTGAGCAAAGACAAGGAAAGCTTCACGGTTGAGATGTTCTTTGCCGTGCGGCAAGGAGACTCAGATGTCTTTGTGAGCAGCCAGCCTACAGAAGTAGGCATCCCAAGCACAACGTGGCTGGAGACTTACGCCGTGGCAGAGGCAAAATTCTTCAGGCACGTTTCCAGACAGGTCTCCCAGCCTGCAGCTCCTCACGGGCTTCCTGATGGGTGTAAGTTTTTCCAGCTGTGTCCTGAAGACAGTGGTGATGCACCTCCTGAGCACTGCACCCCCGACACGGTGGGGCAGGAGGGATTTTGGTCTGTGACTGATGGATATCCTGAAGTCCCTCCGCTGCTCACTGGAGACAAAACAGCTTCACCACTTTGTCATTGGCAATGAGAGCTTTCCTATGGAGATCAGCTTGCCCTCCGGCCTCCGGGTGGCTGTAGCACCCAACCTCCTTGAGCACCTGGCCAGCAGTCTGGATACCCACAGGAAGGCCAAGCAGGAGAAGAATTGCCTGCTGCATCCGTTTGAACAACTGCTGATCCACAGTCATTGAAGGAGATCCTGGTGCACAGAGCTGTGCCTGTGGGGCCTCGTGACTGACCCTGTATATATTAACCTCCCATAGTTAGTGCATTTATGGTATATATTAGTATTCTGTAATTAGTGCTCTTACTATATTTAATAATACCTTATAAGTAATGCCTTTACTGTATATATATATTAGGACCCAGTAGTTACTGAATTTACCATAGGTATTCAGGCACTCTAGTTAGTGCCTTTACTATATAGATACATAATTACCCTCTAGTTAGTGCCTTCGGCAATCCCCATCCTTCTTTGGATTTGTTTCAATAAATTGGCTATTCCAGTATCTGGAGTGTGCAAGCTCTTCTTGAAGTGGAGCAGAACTAGTGCATTTGTAAATTGCACTAGTTGTGACTGGCTGGGAGTAGGCCCTCTTATTTGCAAGCCTTTTGTAACAAACGCACAAAATAATCCCTTTGTGTTGCTCCTCTCAGTTGTCTTCCTGGGGCAGCAGCCACTGATGGCCACGGTAGCTACAAAGATGATTTTTGCCCTGTTTTGTCCTTGCCCTCTCAGGCCATGATGGCCATTCCACATGGGCTCCAAAGCTCCCTGGCAGCTGTGGCTGGGCAGGGACCAAACAAGAGCCACCGCTGCTGTGACTCCTTGCGTTCACTGGGGTGACAATGAAGGCCGTGCCCATCCCAGATGCTCTGCTGGGCTTTGGCACTGCAGAAATGAAGTTGTTGGACATGCAGAACACTGTGCTATGTGGGCAGTGAGAATTGCCTGCTGGAAATCACCTCCCCCACAGCTGCTGATCATCCTTACGAAGCGTCTCCAGGGAATCAAGGTCCTCTCGCCGTGGCACAGCAGGAACAGAGATCCTGCTATGGAGAAGCCCCATGTCACCTCCAGGCCATTCATCACTACACACCCAGGGGTGTCACTTAGGTTGCAAGAGTGACCCCAAAAGCACACAGGTCAGCAGCAAGGCAACCAGTTGTATCTCTGAGCAGAAGACTTCGAGGAACAAAGCACTCATGGGTCACGTCACGCAATTTCAGATTACGAAGGCTTTGAGGCCTACTACATGTTTTGTGAAGGGAACAGCCAGGGTGTCCATTGCCGACCCACGGGTCTGCTGTTTTTGCATGTCAGGTCTTTGCTTGCCAGGGGCCATTAGGATTCCCAGAGCTGCGGCAGAGATGGAGGGAGGGGCAGGCCTGGCCTGGATGCACACTGGCACGTGTGACATCACAGCCGCAGTGTGACAATGGGGGCAGCTGCCAACAGGAGCAGCAGGTAACGCTGCCCCAGAGCAGCCTCGGCGAGGGGCGAGCGTGCACGCAGACAGGAGGCTGTGCTGAAGGCGGAGCGAGGCCCACGGCAGAAACGCGAGTAGTCGGGGAGCGGCTTCTCGGCGGGCATCCAGAGGCCAGTCCCCGGTGGCAGCGCCTTTGGCCAGACCCTTTGTGCCGGTGCTGGGGCAGCAGCACAGGCCTGGCAGGCTGCCAGCTGGCCGGCCCCCTCTATCCCGCCTTGAGATCCCTGGGGCTCCTGTCCCCACTTTCCCTATCAGTAGCTCCCTGCCATCCCCACTGAACCCCTGCTCTCTGCCCTTGGCCATGCTTGCCATTACATTCCTTCTCTTGCTTGTGCAAGGCCTCATCCAGTACCCGCAGCAGGCCGGGGATGGGCTGGACGAGGCCAGCCTGGAGCGCATGCAGCAGCGTGCTGAGTATCTGAAGCAGCAGATGACTCAGCTGGTTCAGGAACTGGAGCAGATGAAGCTGGAGCAGAGTGGTGGCGCCTGGGGAGCCCGGTTTGGGTGGCAGTTCTGGGCTCTGAGTGGAATCCTCACGCTTCTCTTGGTGCTGTGGTTTGACGTGGGAAAATTCAATGTGATCCAGACAAAGGTGGCCACAAGGAGAGGTCCAGCAGCAACTTAGTGGAGGAGGAAGTGCGGCCGCGCGGATGGCTGGAGTCCCGGCACTCCACAGCCCAGCTCGCAGTCCAGGTGCTTGCCCGACTCTGAGTCAGGTCCGCACCCGTGGGTCCGCAGTTCACGGGAGGGCGAAAGCCACGAAGCACGCGAGAAGAAAGGGAGGACTCAGGCAGCTGAGAAAAGTCAGATTTATTGTCTGACTAGGCGGGTACAGGACGGGGAAGGGCAACCTGGAATGGCCTGAGCAACCTGAGACCCAGAAAACTGGAGTGCAGCAACTTATAAAGGCAGGGGGTGGGTAGGGGTGTACACTTACAGCAACGAATAGGAACATCAAAACTTAGATACATGTTGCGAGTGACCAGCCAACTCAACAAATCAACGAAAAATCGAGGAGGAGCCCTAGCTCCTGTCCAATCACCCGACGCCCAGGAGGGAAGAATCTAGAAGAAAGGGATGGGTTGCTGGGTGATAGACAAGGGGCTTGGGGTGGGGAGAACTTGGATACATCGAGAAACCATGGTAACCTGGGTGGAGGAAATAGATTGACAACAAACTGCCTAAGGCAGGGACAAACCACTGCTGCTCAGGGTAGGGGAAAACTGGGATGAACCAAAAACAGAACACCACATCTCCCCCTTTTTTGTTTAAAAAGAAAAAGGGGAGGGGCGGAAGAGCAAAACTTTTTGGACATCGAACACAGCAAATCAGTCTCTGAGAGAAACCGACTCGGGGTCATTTCCATCGGAGGCACCAGGATCTCCTGAATTTCCACTCATCTCTGATTGGGAAGACGTCTCTTCCCAAGAGTTCTCTTCCGGGAGATTGACAGGCTGAAGATGAAGAACTTCTGGGGAGTGAGCTACCTTGAAAATGAGTCTCCTAACACAACCCCAAAGGATTGACCCCGAGATTAAAATAATTATTAAAGTAAAACACATATAGACAACTGATTTTAAGACAGAACTGACCCAGCCCGACAACCCCCACCCTGAAAACAGGTCCCCCAGCCAGTCCGCAGTTTGTTGCTTGATGTTGGAAAGAAGGCCATGCATCTTGTCAATAGCGACCCTTGCATCTTCGGCCCGAGAGGACAAGTTCATGCAGCAAAGGCCCTCAAACTCTTCACATTTGTGATTGTGGAGCAGCAACAGAAAATCTATTGCTGCTCTATTCTGCAAAGTCGCCTGCCGCGTCATTTTCTCATCAAATAGGAGGTCGGAAAGGGTGGCTGAGGTAAAGTTGGCTTGTTTTTCCACCCAACACTCTAGGCGGGCCAATTCGCCTAGAGACTTCGCAATAGACACCCACGGCAAAAAGATGGTGAGCGCTACGATTTTCGGTTTAGCCCAATGTTCAATGACTGAGTCACAGTCTGGATCAAGATCTTTTAGGTCTCTTTTTGCGCGGGCCGAATCAGAGGTCGAATTCAGGCTGTAACTCTTGTTTCTCCAATCATAAATTTGAGTAATGTTGGGGGTCAACAGCGACAGCCGACCAAATGCGCAAGGGCCTCCTATGTGGTGAGAGGGGATGCCTGCCCAAGCCCGGTCTCCGCAAATGAAAAAGATGCCCCGGGGGAGGGCTAACGGCTTCCCGCCCGGGGTGGAAGAGAGTGGAACTTTAATGGGTTTTTTGCACCACCGGGCGGCTTGATACCTGGGATCGGACGGGTTCAGGACCGTGTACCCTTTCTCTCCGGGGCGGGGGGTAAATCGAAACTGAATACAAACAGGAGCAGCTGCGGAACCGAGCAAATGGAGCTCTTGGGGTTCGGAGTCTAAGGGGACAAGACCTCGGACTCCGTCCCTCCAGGCGCTCCAGAAGGTTGCGATAGCATCGCGGGTGGTGGACAACGAAAAGGCATAATTAAAAGGAGGGGGTAACTCTGAGGGGGGGAGAGGGATCCCCACAAGGCAGGACGACATCGGGTCCTTTGCTGCGCCGGTGTCCAGGCAGATGTGATCTTGTCCTAGGGCCTCCGCAAGAGTGCGCCAGACATTCGCCTTGGGCTGGGGGACGATCCACGCGTAGATGACGAACTGCGTGGACCACAGGATGGTTGCGAGCAGGAGGAGGTAGCTTTGGGTCCGGGCCATGTCTGGAAAAGAACTAAAAACACAGGATGTCAGGCACAACAAGAGGTTAACCACAAGGGGATTCTGGGCTAAACAGGTAACATATGTCAGGGAGGATGACAAGGGGGTCAGGGGTTCTCTTCTTCCGCCTCCAATGCGCAACTTGGACTTGCCCGACCGTTGTCTTGTGCTTCGCCCCTTTCGGTACGTAAGGCCGTACCCATTTGGAGGGGACCCACTTGGGGCCTGAGGGAGTAGAAACACAGGCATATCCTCTCCCCCAGGTCACAAGGTTAAATGGCCCCTCCGTCTTCCAGGTCTCCGGATCCTTGATAAGGACCGGAGGCCTGGATTCAGGCTGCAGCTGGTTGTGTTTCCCAAAGTGCCTTACCATCGGAGGATTGAGGTTCTCGAACGAGCAGTTCAGGAAGTTAAGAGTGAACATTGCCCGTGCGAGGCGGATGTGGGGGGGCTCGACCTTCATTGCCGCTTTCTGGTGTTCGAGAACCTTTTTCAGGCTCTGGTGGGCCCTCTCCACCATGGCTTGGCCTGTCGGGGAATAGGGGATGCCGGTCTTATGCTCTATTCCCCATTGCTGCAGGAACTGGCGCAATTCCTTGGACGTGTACGCTGGCCCATTGTCAGTTTTAATGAGTTTGGGGATGCCCAGGACGGCGAATGCTTGAAGCAGATGCTTCTCACAATCCGCCGCCCTTTCACCTGTGTGGGCGGAGGCGTAGATAGCGCCGGAAAAGGTATCAATTGAGACATGCACAAAGTTCAACCGGCCGAAGGCGGGGATGTGCGTGACATCCATTTGCCACACCTCACAACTCGATAGACCACGAGGGTTTGTCCCCAGGCCCATGGATGGCATTTGGTGGGACTGACACTGGGGACATGTTGCCACGATCGCTCTGGCCTGTTCGCGGGTGAGGTGGAACTGGCGAACCAGGCCAGGAGCGTTCTGGTGGAACCGCTGGTGGCTAAGTTTGGCCTGCCCGAAAAGATCAGGGAGCGGGGCTACTTGAACAGGGGAGGCAAGGGCGTCTGCACGCCTATTGCCCTCCGCAATGAACCCTGGCAAGTCAGTGTGGGACCGGACATGCATCACGTAAAAGGGTTGCTCTCGGTGGGAGACTAGAGCGACAAGCTTCGAGAGCAACTCGAAAAGTCGGATGTTTGCAACGTCTTGGAGGATAGCACCCTCCGCTCTGGATACTACACCAGCAACATACGCCGAATCTGTGACCAAATTAAAAGGCTCGGAAAACCTCTCAAACGCCCTAACGACTGCATCCAACTCAGCCACTTGTGGTGAGCCTTCTACCATCGTAATGTCTGCCTCCCACCGCTGAGTTTGAGGATCCCGCCAAGTCATCACTGACTTGTGGGATGCTCCTGATGCGTCTGTAAAAACTGTTAAGGCGTCAAGGGGAACCTTGCTTTGAACTGACTTGAGTGTCAATGTAAATTCTTGATTGAACAATTTGTGGGCCGGCCGATTAACCGAAATTTGGCCGGTGTAACTATCCAGGGCTAATTGAAGCATTTCATTAGTTTCAAAGACGTTCTCAAACATCCTCATTTTGAGGTGGCCCGAATCAAATTTAATAGGGACGTGAATGCATTCCAGGTCCACACCAGCCAGCTCCCTGATCCGTGATCTTGCCTTCCGGATCAGGTCCGCCACCAGCTCAAGTGGCTGTGTCATTCTTTTGGACCTGTGATGGCTGAGGAACACCCACTCTATTATCAAGAGGGGGTCCCCCGAGCCCTGGTCCTTGCCCTTTTTGATGTTACTGTTCCATTGAAAGAGCAGTCCATGGAGGTGTGGCAATTTCCCCAACACTATGAAACGAAAGGGCAGGCCCGGTTGGTAACAGTGGGCCTGCCTGGCCGCAATCGAACTTTGAATCTTTTCCAGCGCTGCCTGGGCCTCCGGAGTAAGGGTCCTAGGAGAACAAAGCTCCTCTCCCCCTTTCAATAAATTGAAAAGGGGAGCTAGGTCTTCGGTCGGAATGCCTAGCCAAGGCCTTACCCAATTTAACGACCCACACAGCTGATGGACATCAGCCAAGCTCTTGATGTTTGTCTTAATTGCCAATTTTTGAGGAACAATGGTCCTCTTTGTGATCTCAAGGCCAAGGTACTTCCAAGGCGGCATCCGTTGAATTTTGTCTTGCGCCAATTCAAACCCTGCAGCAACCAACGCATTGGTTGTCAGGTCAAGAGCATGGGCTAGCAAGTCATCGGTCGGCGCACAAATCAAAATGTCATCCATATAATGATGAATGACAACGTCCTCCACCGCTGCACGAATCGGGGACAGCAGGGAAGCGACATACCACTGGCAGATCACAGGGCTGCATTTCATGCCCTGCGGAAGAACTGTCCAGTGGTAGCGCTTGCCTGGGGCTTCACGGTTGATGGAGGGAACCGTGAAGGCAAAACGTGGCGCGTCTTCCGGGTGTAGGGGAATTTGAAAAAAACAGTCTTTAATATCAACGATGGCCAGATTCCAATTTTGGGGGAGCATTGCTGGGGAGGGCATCCCTGGTTGAAGAGACCCCATGTCTTTTATGATGGCATTAATTTGCCGGAGGTCGTGCAAGAGTCGCCACTTATCTTTGTTTGGCTTTTTGATAACAAAAACGGGGGAGTTCCAGGGCGACATGGACTCCACTAAATGGCCTTTACGCACTTGTTCTTGCACGAGCTCATTGAGCGCCGCTAATTTTTGTCTATTGAGCGGCCACTGGGCCACCTGAACCGGTGTATCAGAGAGCCAATTCAGTTTCCAGGTGGGGTGCTCACCAGTGGCTGCCGCCCGAAAAACCTGGGGAGCCGCAGGTAGGTCAATTCTGGCTCCCCACTGGGCTAAAAGGTCTCTTCCCCACAGGGGCTCTGTGTAATCTAAGACAAACGGACGGACTGAGGCCAATTGTCCGTCAGGCCCCGTAATTTGTACAATGCTCTTAGATTGCCTCGCCAATTGAAGACCCCCTACACCTCGGATCTGCCCAGGAGCGTTTTGCAGATCCCAATGCGACGGCCATTCCCGAGAGGGAATGACCGTGACATCTGCACTGGTGTCTAGCAGGCCGCACATTGCGACTCTCTCTCCTCCCTTAGAAAGTTGACACATTATTTTTGGCTTCTCTCGCCCAAGGACTTGTGCCCAGGCTACCGAGTACTGTTGCGTTGACGCAGGCCGAGTGCTTGATGAGGATGCTGTTCTTGGGCTCAGTTCCGACACTCGGATGGCTTGCGCAATGACTTGCCCCTTGGGCAGGAAAAGAGGAGGGCTGACACAGTGCAGCAGGAGCGAAAATTGCTCCGAGCCTGCTGATAACAGACCCGGAACAATGTTCACTCCTGGTGGAGTCGTTTTTGTGTCCCCGAGTACGATATACTTGCAGCGCACCCGCTCCCAATCCTTCGGGCACTCTGGAAGCACAGCAACCTGATGAAAATCGGCGGAACGGAGATGGAGTGGCTCCGCAAGCTGCAGCCTGCAGGAGGAAACACAAGACAAAGGAGTTAGTTCTGTTTGAGTTTGGCGAAAGGTCAAGTCCGGTGATGATGGAGGCTGACTCCCTTCATTCCCCCCTTCTCCTCTAGGTGTTACGGTACCAGGATCTGCCTCCTTATTTTTGTCCTGGCGCAGGGGGGCACTGCGCTGCAGAACTAGTTTTTTTGCGGTGCCCTTTCTGGGGCCCCCTGCTGTGCCTTCTTGAACTCATAAAACTGTTTCCTCAGTGGACACTGAGGCATCCAATGCCCAACCTTGCCGCACAGGTGGCAAGGCGCAGCAGTTTCGTTGGGAGCAGGGGCAGATGATGGAGTTGGTCCCTTGAGGGCAGGACAGCAGTCGGCAGGCAGAGTGGTTTCTTCAGCGGCAGCAGCGATGTGACGAGACGGCGTCTTTTGGCGGTGAATGACAGCAGGCGGCGCCCCAGCGGGTGATGGAAACAGGACCTTCTTCCCACACACCTCTAGCATCTCACGCAGCGTGGGAGACGGCTCCAGAGGAAGGCTGTTGATAGCCTCGCGGCAGGCCGGGTTCGCGTTTAGAAACGCTACTTGCTTTAGTAGTTCGGCTCGCACGCTCTCGCCTTCCACTTGATTGTTGATTGATTTTCGGAGCCGTTCAACAAATTCTAAGAAAGGCTCCTCCGCGCCCTGCAACACTTGGGAGTATGGGATTTGAGGCGCTGCCGCCCGCAACCCCAGAAACGCTTTTTCTGCCGCTCGGGCAGTCTGCTGTAGTGCCTCCAAGGGGATGGCTCTCGCTTGGGAGTAGCCATCTGCCCAGTTCCCAGTCCCTAAAAGCAGATCCACTGAAAGCACTTCTCCTGTTGTGCTAAGGCCAGAGCTCGGGCTGTCCCATAGGGACGGGAGCACCTTCAGGATTTCCTTTCTCCATGCCCCCTCCCAAAGCACCTGCTCGGTGGGGTTGAGGAGGCAGGAGAAAACTCTGCGAAGATCGGCTGGTGTTACTGCCGACTCCGACAGAGCGGCCTGAAGGAGTCCCCGAAAATATTCAGAGTCCCGCCCGAACTCCCTCTGGGCCTTGCACAGCTCCTTCATTGAGGAGTGGGAGAAGGGGACCCACTGCGCCAGCGTCGCACCCTCCCCCACAGGATGAAAAGCGACCGGGGCGGCTGATGGGACAGCAGCCGGCCCCGTTCTCCGGAATCCCACGTCTTCTCCCCCCCCCCCCCGCCGAACCGTGGGAAACGGAAGGGGAGGCGTGGGAACTGGAAGTGGGGGAGGAGGAGGCGTGGCGTGGGAACTGGGTGGGAGGATCTACAGCAGACTGCACACCCCCTTGGGAGGAGCTTGCCGACTCCAAAAGGAAAGCAGGAGGCGGAGGGAGGAGAGGAGAAGGGGGAGGAGTTGAGGGAGGAGACGGAGGCGGAGGAAGGGGAAAGGAGGAAGAGGGAAGGGCGGGAGAAGGGAAGGGGTTGGGCTTAGGGTTTGGAGGATTTTGGGAAGAAGAAGGGGGGTTTCCCGCCACAACCATGCGGTCTCCGCCATCTTGTGGCTTTGAGGAGCCATTTTGATGGGGAGACCGAAAACGAACTCTGGACTTAACGGGGGTAGTGGGGGTAGGAGTGAGGGGTACTGGGTTAGGCTCCTCAGGAGACTGGCCAGGTCTTCTGGGGCGAGGGGTCCGAGTTGGGGGGGAGCCCAGGGAATGGTGGACACCTGGCGCGGGGCTGGCGCGGGCTGCTCTCCCCCGGGACTCGGAGCGGGAAAGAGGGTTACAGGGACGAGGGACAGGGGCAGAGGGACAGGGAGAACTGGGACAGAACTGGGGATCTGGTGGCTGTCTTTTAGAATCGAATTTAGATTTTTGAACAGACATCAAAAGCGAAATCCAATATAGGTGTTTCTCTAACGAACGCTCCCCGGTCTGGATTCCCTTTAGCAATTTAGACTGGACTCTTTTTAAGAAACTGGGGTCCAGGACCGAGGCTGGAGAAACGTCTGGAAAGTTGGAGGTCAGCCACCGAATTAAACATTTTATTTCTTTCTTATTAACTTTGAAACTCTTTCCCTCTAGGGATCCCACAACTTGGTAATAAATTCCCTTTTGAGTTGCGGACAATTTAGCACCCATCCCGCGGAAATAGAAATTGGGGAAATCCGCAACTCAGCTCAACCCAAATACTGCAGGAAAAGTCAAAGAAACCGAAAGGAAAAGAGAAAAAGGGGGAACCAACCCGGCCCTTGCTCCAAAAAGAGAAGGAAAGAGAAAACGGAGAAGAGAGCAAGGTGGTGATGCCGCAAACGGCCCCAGGAAACTCACCCTGCCGGTGGGTCCAACGAAAGCTGCAGTACAGGGGAGGTCTCGCGTGCAGGACAGTTCCTTGAGGTGCTGCAAGGAGGTGCTGTCCTTGTCCCCCAGGAGCACCGCTCCTCTAAAACGAGGGCGTGCTGCACTAAGGGGCGGCTTGTCGCCCAGCAGGAAATTTATAATCCAATTTCGCGAGGCGGTAGGCTCCGGTCCCAGCCGACAGCTCTCCAGGGGGACTCCCCGGGCGACTCCTCGAAGCTGTGCTGGAACGGCGGCGTCCTATTCCCGCCCCACGTTGGGCGCCAAGTCTGCGGCCGCGCGGATGGCTGGAGTCCCGGCACTCCACAGCCCAGCTCGCAGTCCAGGTGCTTGCCCGACTCTGAGTCAGGTCCGCACCCGTGGGTCCGCAGTTCACGGGAGGGCGAAAGCCACGAAGCACGCGAGAAGAAAGGGAGGACTCAGGCAGCTGAGAAAAGTCAGATTTATTGTCTGACTAGGTGGGTACAGGACGGGGAAGGGCAACCTGGAATGGCCTGAGCAACCTGAGACCCAGAAAACTGGAGTGCAGCAACTTATAAAGGCAGGGGGTGGGTAGGGGTGTACACTTACAGCAACGAATAGGAACATCAAAACTTAGATACATGTTGCGAGTGACCAGCCAACTCAACAAATCAACGAAAAATCGAGGAGGAGCCCTAGCTCCTGTCCAATCACCCGACGCCCAGGAGGGAAGAATCTAGAAGAAAGGGATGGGTTGCTGGGTGATAGACAAGGGGCTTGGGGTGGGGAGAACTTGGATACATCGAGAAACCATGGTAACCTGGGTGGAGGAAATAGATTGACAGCAAACTGCCTAAGGCAGGGACAAACCACTGCTGCTCAGGGTAGGGGAAAACTGGGATGAACCAAAAACAGAACACCACAAGGAAGAAAGACGGAACGTCGTTGGAAATGCGGAAGAGGGCGATGTCGATGACAAGCAGGAGACGGCAAACGGAGAAGACGACAATGGTAACCATGTGCAAAGGAAGCTTGGAAGCCTTTCAGAGGAGCGCATACAGGAGTTGCCTGTTCTGGATCTGGACAAAGGATTCTCCGTGATTACGGACCTGGTGGACAAACTCATCCACGTCTTTGGAGAAGGCTTGTCCAACAGTTTCTACCCGGTGCCACAAGCAGCCATGGGAGTGGGCAGCGCCTTTGAAGGCTGGAGTGCCCATGCACAAGGTGTTGTGTACCGTTTGCTTGTACCCCTGAGTCCCCCTCCAGGACATGCCTTCCACCTGGAGCTGGACACTGCAGGGATGGTCCAGAGGAACTTCTGTGTCCGTGTGGAGCTGGTGTGCACCTGCAGGAGGGAGAGGCTGGGGGAGGACATGCTGTGTTTCCTCCACCACCCCGAGGAGGAGCTGAGAAGGAAACAGGACCCCAGCCTCCTGCAGACCCTCTGCACCGGCTGCTATCTAGATGTGGAGAAAACTGTCCACTGGTTCTATCGATTTGTGAGAGTAGCCTGGCTGCTGTTGCCTGAATCGTGCCACTGGCGTTTAAGGTTGCAGCCCTCCAGCCGCTCCTGCAAATTTCGGCTGAGCAAAGACAAGGAAAGCTTCACGGTTGAGATGTTCTTTGCCGTGCGGCAAGGAGACTCAGATGTCTTTGTGAGCAGCCAGCCTACAGAAGTAGGCATCCCAAGCACAACGTGGCTGGAGACTTACGCCGTGGCAGAGGCAAAATTCTTCAGGCACGTTTCCAGACAGGTCTCCCAGCCTGCAGCTCCTCACGGGCTTCCTGATGGGTGTAAGTTTTTCCAGCTGTGTCCTGAAGACAGTGGTGATACACCTCCTGAGCACTGCACCCCCGACACGGTGGGGCAGGAGGGATTTTGGTCTGTGACTGATGGATATCCTGAAGTCCCTCCGCTGCTCACTGGAGACAAAACAGCTTCACCACTTTGTCATTGGCAATGAGAGCTTTCCTATGGAGATCAGCTTGCCCTCCGGCCTCCGGGTGGCTGTAGCACCCAATCTCCTTGAGCACCTGGCCAGCAGTCTGGATACCAAGCAGGAAGGCCGAGCAGGAGAAGAATTGCCTGCTGCATCCGTTTGAACAACTGCTGATCCACAGTCATTGAAGGAGATCCTGGTGCACAGAGCTGTGCCTGTGGGGCCTCGTGACTGACCCTGTATATATTAACCTCCCATAGTTAGTGCATTTATGGTATATATTAGTATTCTGTAATTAGTGCTCTTACTATATTTAATAATACCTTATAAGTAATGCCTTTACTGTATATATATATTAGGACCCAGTAGTTACTGAATTTACCATAGGTATTCGGACACTCTAGTTAGTGCCTTTACTATATAGATACATAATTACCCTCTAGTTAGTGCCTTTGGCAATCCCCATCCTTCTTTGGATTTGTTTCAATAAATTGGCTATTCCAGTATCTGGAGTGTGCAAGCTCTTCTTGAAGTGGAGCAGAACTAGTGCATTTGTAAATTGCACTAGTTGTGACTGGCTGGGAGTAGGCCCTCTTATTTGCAAGCCTTTTGTAACAAACGCACAAAATAATCCCTTTGTGTTGCTCCTCTCAGTTGTCTTCCTGGGGCAGCAGCCACTGATGGCCACGGTAGCTACAAAGATGATTTTTGCCCTGTTTTGTCCTTGCCCTCTCAGGCCATGATGGCCATTCCACATGGGCTCCAAAGCTCCCTGGCAGCTGTGGCTGGGCAGGGACCAAACAAGAGCCACCGCTGCTGTGACTCCTTGCGTTCACTGGGGTGACAATGAAGGCCGTGCCCATCCCAGATGCTCTGCTGGGCTTTGGCACTGCAGAAATGAAATTGTTGGACGTGCAGAACACTGCTGGCAGTGGGAGTTGCCTGCTGGTAATCACCCCCTCTTTCCACTGCTATAGAGATTTCCTGGGAGATTACTGAGATCTCTGTATTAGAGCATGAATATGGACTTATTCAGGGTCCTGGTCAAGGCTTTTTCCTTGATATATTTTGGAATATTTTCCTGAGCATAACCATACATTTTGTATTAGCATATCCTTTCCATTACTGGGAGCTATCTGTAGTCATATAATCAAATGATTTCATAGTGTAATGCAAATAAATATTCGTGTGTTTTGACTTTATACATATTCATGATCTCCTTGTACTTTTTGATACTTGTTTCAAAATAAGGTGTTATTTTGTTGAAAACTCGCTCTTTTTCTTACTTCATGCTTATCTATCTTTAGAAATCAGAAGCCTAGGATCTGTTTTCCAACTTCCCTCCCACATCCTCGGCTGTTGTGATCCCACACTGTCGTGAACGGCGGAAGAAATGCCTCACACAATATGCGTGGATGACAAATCCCAAAGTTTATTGAAAACTCACACATATTTATATTGGTGTTAATGAAGCTTATACATATTGCAAAAGCTGAGCTCATTATTGGTTAAAGCACACTTAGATCAACCACACCTACTTCTATCTTCTAATGATTATTTTGTTTCTATGTTTGCATTCTTCTAGCTTCTCTACCTAGGATATCTACATTTTCTGGCAAGCGATTTTCTCCCCCGTCTTCCCGTTTCAGCGAAGGTCACTATGACCTTTGTCAGTGATTGGACACCGGTTACATAATCCCCAGCTTGTTTCCCCTATCCTTATCCATCGGTATCACATCGAAATGTCCTTTCTCAGCTAACCAATTATCCAAAAAACTCTCTACATTTCCCCTGTTTTTCTGTTGAACAAGCATGGTTTGGTTAAATGCGGTAGTTATCATCTTTCGCACCATATTCTGCAAGCATATACAAAAACATGGCAAAATTAGTATTAACAACAAAGCTACAATAGCTACTACAATGCTAACCTTAACAATAGAACGTAACCATGACCCTAAGCTTAAAGATTTGAGCCATCCATCAATACCAAGGCCTGATTCTACCTGTAAATTCCCAGTTAACCTTCGTAACTCAGAGAGCTGTGAGTGTACAGACTGTGCATGATCAGAAAGATTCATGCAACACATGCCCTCAAATTCATCACAGCCATGGCCTTGTGCAAGTAAAAGAAAATCGATTGCAGCTCTATTTTGAAGTGTCGCATGGCGAATAGAATCTACATCAAGCAAAAGACTAGAAATCGCTAAAGAAGTTGCATTTGTTTGTTTAGCAAGCCAACACCCTAACCTATTTAAAATAGCATGAGCACGTGCTGCTGATACCCCTGGAGCTAAGAAAGATGCTGCAATTATGGCCGCTGGGGACCAAAACTTTACATCGTCCCGGCAGTCTGCCGCAAATGCATGAGCCATTCGTTTGCTTCTACGATGGCGACGGCTCATGTTTAGTATCATGGACATGTTAGGTGTAAGTAGAGACAGTCGTCCAAGTGTACATGGTCCCCCGTGCAGCATTGATGGGATACCGGCCCAAGCACGGTCTCCACATATCAGGAAATATCCTGCTGGCAATTGAATAGGGTCATTTGATGAGACTGACACTCTCTTTGTTGTATAATTGCACCAGGCCAATGCATTTTGGTAGACAGCCATGCTGGAAGTTACAACATTAGAATGGTTCTTGACTGACAGCAGGCTTCTATGGTTAAAATGAATACATGCATCTGCCATCACTGACTCTAACAACTCCAACTCTTGGGGTTCCTGTGGTGCTATAGGAAAGTGGGAAATCCACTGATCCCAATTATCCACACTCGTCCTAGCATTGCTGACCTTACAAGTTGGTACATGTGAAGGGCACGGCCAGGGATCTGCTGGTAATCCAACCAAACAAGTTGTGAATGGATTGCCAGGAGAAGATAATGACAGGCAAATAGTCTCCTGTTTAGTTAGGTTTGCCAGGGTGACCCATATGTTAGTCTTGGGCTGAGGTGGGGCCCATGCCTGATGGTCCACACTATCCCCAAAAGAAGCAAAAATTAATAAAACAACAACATAAAGTTTCCATCTCATCCTGATTTTCCCAGGCACTCTTTTGGACCACTCGGCCATCATGTCTGTCACAAACTCTTAAGAATATCTCTTCTTTCTCAGCTTCAGCTTCTTTAGGTTCTTCAGACAATCATCCCACACTTGGTTGGGATCCTGACCTCCCAAAATAGGACCTATCACATTCGACTGTGACAGAGGAATATTTCTAACACACTTAGTCTGCAAAATACAGGACCAAGATATCCCCAAAACATGTTTGACTAAATGTTGTATTTCCCACCTAAACCATGCAAGGATTTTCTGTTCTGGGGACTCATACAATTGTAACCCTTGGAAACCAGGTAGTCCTGTGAACAATTTAAGATCTCTCTGCCAAGAGTTAAACCGCCAATAGAAATTACAGCTTTCACACCACAATTCAGCTAATCGAGTTTGGTGTACTCACTTAGTTTCCTGACAACCTCCACAGAAAAATAATACCCATGCAGTACAACGTCTATCTTGACACTTAACACAAGCTAAATCCCTAGGCCCTTCAGATTCAAAATCAGAAAGCATCGAATACAAGCTTAGTATGTTATCAAGAGATTTGCACCGATCAACTGCTCGATCGATGGCAGCATCACACTGTCCTTTCAGATTGAGAAGTATCGGTCGAAGGATGATCAGCAGCTTCGTCTCCACCCGCTGACGATCCTCTTCGCTCAGCTGATCAAGGTGTTCCATCAAACACAGCTGCTCGGGTCCATTTAGCAGGTACCCACAGAGATCCTGTAGGGGTAGAAACACAAAGATATCTGCGGCCCCAATATAACACCTTAGCAGGACCTTGCCATTGTCCTGTTTTAGGATCTCTGTATCTCACCCATACATCTTTCTTTACATCCTCTGTTTCTAGTACATAGTGACAAATCACAGCAGGAACCTTATTTTCCCCAAAAACACACAAGTGGTTCAAAACAAACAAACACTTTAACAATCTTTCTTGTGGCTCTCTGGTATCCATATATTTACTCAGATATCTTTTCAAGGTACCATTTGCTCTCTGCAGTTGCATAAACAGCTCATGTAACCTCCTGTTCTGAACCTCTTTTATAGAGGCATCCTCTATTTGCTCACACACGCCTGCAACATACAAAGAATCTGTTACAATGTTAAGAGGTCCAGAGAAATGCATCATGGCCCATACAACAGCCAATAGCTCCATCGTTTGCAAAGTGTCCAACTCAGTAGCTCAGAGTATATGATGATGCCATTGTCCCTTTTCTCGCCAGGTCACTGCAGCAGTTTTGGATTTTCTTCCTGCATCTGTGTAGACAGTTATAGCATCCGATAAGGGCTTTAGTGATCTCTTTGGACATTGAATCCAACCCCATTGTCCTATCACGACCCTTTTTGAGCAAATCAGCTAAAATTTCAATTTTCTGAAGAAGGGTTTTATGTTGTTGAAGTGGAGGAGATATCCATTCCAAGGCCCATATCTCCCCCGTTTTTCTGTTATGCTGAGTAAGTGCACCCAGTAAAAATTTTGGTCCACACCAAACTGTCAGCTGTATAGGGAGATCAAGATCACGTCTCCGAACACTGCCTTGTGTAACACAGTCCAATACCTGCTGCAGTGTCTCAATCTGTTCAGGGGTTATACGAACAGGCTGTGCTGGATCAGTTCCCTTTAACAAAGGTCGAAGTTCATCTAACAGTTCACTGTTAAAAGAGTAAGACCCCCCGTGGATCCAAATCCATGCTCTCCTCTCGACTGTGCCTGACGAGGGGGTACAGTTTTAGCCAAGTGTTGCAAAGAAATCAGTTGAGCTATCCTTTGTCCTTTTTCAATTTGCATAGGTAGAAAAAGGGTATGCACCATAATGGAAATCTCCCCTGTATAATCAGCGTCTATTATTCCAGATAAAACAAATAATCCCATCATTGTAGCCGAGGAACGTCCTAAAAGCAGAGCTCCCATAGGTAATCCATCAATAATGAGCGGTGCCTTCACTCCAGTTGGAACCTTTTCTGGGTGAATAGTCATCAAAGTCACTGTTGCTGCGGCTGCCAGGTCCAATCCAAGGCTCCCGGAGGTGGCGGGCTGGAGGCAGGCTGAGCTGAAGCGGTGACAGCTGCTACTTGTGTCCGGGCGCAGGGAGCTGGTGACCGGGAAGCAGAACCGCGCCGGGCAGCCGCGGGGCGGCGGACTCACCGGAGCCCGCTTCCCCACGGGGGGTGGGAGGCCCGTCCTGCTGCCCCCCCGGCTCGGGGGTCGGGGCGGCTGCGGAGCGGAGCGGGAGGCGGCCGCGCTGCAGCTGTTAAGTCGCCCAGGGCCGGGGCCGGCACGAGCTCCCCCGGCGGGGTGGCCGCGGGCCGCGCTGCGGCGGGGAGGCTGAAGGTGCGGACGGCACAGCTGGAGTACGCGCGGGGGGGGGCTGCCGCCTGAAGCAGGAGCTGATAGCTGCAGGGAGCTGCTGTTTAGAGCAGGAGCTAGTGTCGGCGGGGAGCCAAACCAGTCTCCGTAACTCCTGTTTCTTTCATGGGCTGCACTAGCCTGCTGGGCAGCTCTTTCCTCTGCCTGGTATTTCAACAATTCAGCATGCACGACTCGCCATAAATTTCCCAACTTTCTCGCGGCTTTATCATCATCTATGACTGCCTGCCACAACTTATTCCTAAATATACGGCAGTCTGATAACCTATGCACTGTGCGAGGGTTCCAAAAAAGTCCTTGAGCATACCCATGAGCTAACAACCCATGAAGCTCTTTCTGCAAATCTATACCCTTAACCTTACGCTTTTATAAAAAGCTAGGAAATAAATCATATGCTGCTTGCCTTTCTTTATCCGTGTTGAAGATAACAGCGCGCTTCTTGCAGCCCTTTCAGACTCCGGCAGCACGTCTCGGCCGGGCTCTCCTTTGAGGTCACCCGGGGCACTGCACTTTCCCTTTTTCAGCGGTGCTTTTGCCGTCCTCAGCTGCGATAGGACCTGAACTTCTTACGCCGCTCGACCGTGGCTACTGACGAAGAAGAACGTTCAGGGTCACCATTTGTCGTGAACGGCGGAGGAATTGCAGCACACAATATGCGTGGATGACAAATCCCAAAGTTTATTGAAAACTCACACATATTTATATTGGTGTTAATGAAGCTTATACATATTGCAAAAGCTGAGCTCATTATTGGTTAAAGCACACTTAGATCAACCACACCTACTTCTATCTTCTAATGATTATTTTGTTTCTATGTTTGCATTCTTCTAGCTTCTCTACCTAGGATATCTACATTTTCTGGCAAGCGATTTTCTCCCCCGTCTTCCCGTTTCAGCGAAGGTCACTATGACCTTTGTCAGTGATTGGACACCGGTTACATAATCCCCAGCTTGTTTCCCCTATCCTTATCCATCGGTATCACATCGAAATGTCCTTTCTCAGCTAACCAATTATCCAAAAAGCTCTCTACACCAGACCTCTCCACTGCTGCTTTTTACAAGTGCTCCTGGGTCATTGGCTGAGAAGTGACAGCTCACCTTTGACAGTTTAGCATTATAACTCTTTGAAAGAATGTCCTTTGGTGTCACTTCTCATGCTATAACTTCTTTCAACCCCCTCAAGAGGATTTTCTTGAGCATTCTCTGACTGTGGTCATATTGGAGCTGCTTTGGCACTCCTGACACACCTTTTGGGTCGCTGACAGGCACCGGAGAAAGGGCTTCCATGAACTCAGCTGAACTTGACGATGTATAAAAGAAGCACATTGGGCATTGCTCATGGGGATTTGTTTTTAACAATACATATTTCCAAGGCTGTGAAATATTGAAATATTAAAGGGCAGATAGAGTGCAATGAAAGAAACATTTATGTATACTTCACAGCACTAGTTGATTTCAGAGGTTTTACAAATTTATCAGAATTCTTTGTGTTAGTAAACCTGCTTGGATTTTGAGCTCATGGCTGCCTTGTGGAGAGATACTAAGTGAATACATAAAGTGATTGCTTGTGAATCACAGGAATACAATTTACAATGTGATGAGTGAATACTTACACATAAGAAAATAAGGTACTCCGTTACTATAATGTGAAGCTTTAACTGCTCATGTTGTGAATATAGGTGTGTTTTAGCAGGGACACAAATTAAAACAAGGTAATTATTGCCAGTGGTCTAGCAACAAGTGTTTTATAAGCAATTTAAATTATAAAAAAGCCCAGTAAAGCCTGAGAAGGTGGAGAAGATGCTGAGCAAACAAGTATTGAATGTTTGATTAAGAAAAAGATATTATTTGAAGGAGATGGAGATATTTCCGTTAAGGACATCTTTCTCCAGAAGACATGTGCTACTGGGAGGAAAATTTCACACATATTATTCAGGATCTGTCAGTTTTGTGTAAGGTGCTGCATTTGTTCTTTGAAGGTTTTAGTAAATTTTTCCAGAAAACCACTTTTTGGAGGAAAAACATGACATCTGTGGACTTGTTTCTGCTGGTTTTTCATAATCTGCAGTTTCATATTCACAATATGTACATTAATGTCTGACAAAAAAAGAAAAAAAAGCAGTGACCAAATAATTTTGAAAAACTCTTTAATCATAAGCAATGTATATTGCTTCTGAATATCTATGTCCTTTGGCTTTAAAATTAATTTTTCTTGCTAGGATAGAAAATGAATTTTCTTCTGTGTCTATACAGTTTTGTGATATACTTTATGTTGTATAGGAATGAGGTCAAATGCATCTTTGATACCAGCAAAAAGAATGGATGTTATATCAAAACAAATTTGGCTGAGTGTTTAATGTGAACTGCTTTGAAAACAGTTTTATTGCTTCAGTTACACAGAAAAATTGTTCCCTTTAAAAAAACCTTTATTCAGAACATAGACACACCTTGATTAGTAGTGTTAAACCTAGAAAGAGATCTGAACAACTCACACCACTTCTAGACACCTAATCATGTAATCAAATTTTCTTTTTTTTTTTTTTTAAATGCAAAATGGAATGCTTCCCATGAGGAAGAAGTGCCAGCATCTCAGCCCACAGTCTTGTGTATCACACACTCTGGGTAAGAAGGAGGTAGAGAGATTGGATCCCATTCATAGGAGAGAATTGAAACTTGGGTCCTTGGATTTTTGGATGTGCCCCAAGTCAGACTTGTTTGTGTAGGCAGACTGAAATTATCCATGAGATATGACCAGAGCCGCTCATCGCTGTGAAGGCTCAGATGCCTCTGAGCCAAACATGTGCCTTGGGCACTTTGGGCACCACTGAGTTGGACAGCAGCTTGGTGATAGCATTTTGGACTTCATATCCTTGATTTGTTAAAATCCTATGTAGGGTGCATTTGAACCTTTACAGATTGTAGGACATAAACTCTTGCAATGTATTCATCAACTTACAGGAATTCTCCTTATTAGTATTAAATAACACTGGCTTCAGTCATCCTTGTGGGTCCCTTCCAACTCAGGATAGTCTATGATTCTGTGAACATCCTGTTTCTCTTAGGATTTGAAGTTACTCCCTTCCCAAATGGTAGAATATTATACTATTCATGTTGTGCCTCCATACTGTTCCATACTGTGCTTCAAGGATGTTTAGATTCTGGATGTTTTTTTCCCCTTCTGTTTTATAACCAAAACTGTCAATCCTCTTCTAACACCTAGTAACTGATGAGATCAGTCACTGTGTAGTTGTCAGAAAAGCAAGGACAGTGACCAAACTGACCTGGACTGCAGAGGAGGGATGTTTCATATAGTCAAAGAAAAATCCTGGGTCTGCTCAGAGAGCTAGAAGGACTGCACTAGGGATGTTTACAAAAATGCTGGGTTTGAGGGCCTAGTCCTCTGACAACTCATGCCATCAATAAAAAAGGAGATATGTCCATCCAAACAAAGAGGGTGAAATAGGCTTTACTCTAACTTGCCTAATCTTTTTCTGGTCCACCATATGGTTAAAGTAATAATAATAATTTAAAAAAAAACAATAAGAAGTGTTGATCATTGGAGATTTAGTCCAGTTCATTTCCTGGATATTGCCTGGAGATAACAATTTGGAGAGAATAGTGGCATCATATCTTTCTGTGCCACAAGTAAAACCTATCAGCTGAACTAAGGTAGGTGTTTGTGGTGTTCACACTTGGAGAAAGGTGTTGAACAACTACAAAGGCTTCACAAACACATTTTAAGAATCACCAGGTCCATAAAACTCAGTGTTATAGGGGGAGATGTTGTTACCATATTGCAAGAGTTCTATTGTCATTACATTGCTAAGGTTCCGTATTGCTAGAGCTTTGTACCTCCTTGATGTTTCTCATAGGCAGCTCCTCTAGGCACTGACTCTTTCTTCTTCTTGCAGTAGCCAACTGACTCCAGTTCCCCACAGCCAATCAATCCACTCTTTTATAGCACTCTTCTTATTACTGGCTACAGCTGCGGCCTGTTAAAGTCAGGCCTGCTCCTAATCTTTAATAATTAACCCATCTGCAACTCTTTAGGGGATAAAATTACTTTCTATACTACCTTTATTTACTCATATTCTATCCCCCTACAGAGAGACACCCAAGAAAAGATTCAATACTAATAAAGGTTGAGAGATTGTTTGATGGTGAGCTGTATTGTTGTTCTTGGCAGAGGACTTTTAGTCCAGATGTAGAAAGGTGCAATAAACCTTAGTAGTAAGAAGCTGGAACTAGTTCCAAGCAAGCAAATGCATGTTTTTTAGTAGTGGAAGGAAGTGCTTCTACCCAGATGAATTGAATGGGAGAGATGTGGGAGTTTTAAGTTATTTTATGTTTAAATCCAGTTTTAAGGCCCCCTAAACATAAAATATACCTGCTCATATGAGAGCGTACAGGAGGAGGTGAGTGGCTGTATCTCAGATCTTCTGGGGTACATCTGTTTTTCTGAGTCAAATTCATCTTTACTTGTGACTGTAGCTGCCCTTCCAGGGAAGTGGGAATTTGATATAATAAATTACCTTAACAATGTCTGCCAGAGCTGGTGGGTTGTGTCCTCAATGCTCTGAAAGTACAACTTGTGAGAACTACTTGACACTGACTTGTCACTTGGTGAATAATTGTGGCTAAGCAGGCTGGAGGGGTTCTCAGGGCAGGATGCTAAAATTAGCTTACCTCATGGTTTTAACTGGATCCCACCTTGAAGGTCACTTCCAACATGGAACAGCATCAACGTTGACAAGGAAAGCTGGGAAGCTGTGCCAGGGAGATAATTAGGTACAGATTGGTTGAACAGAAGGTGTAGGTAAGGCTGTGCTGGGATACATCATGTGTGAGGTGTGAGCATTAATACAAGCCAGCAGTGTACTCTTGCAACCAGTGCCACCTGGGGCTGTGAGGGGGAGTGCTGTCAGCTGAGGAGGTAAGGGACCCTCCCCTCTGCTCAGCACTGGTGGCACATTTTGAGAGTGCTGGGACCAGGTCTGGGCACCCCAGTAGAATTGAGGCATGGATATACTGGAGTGGGTCCAGTGAAGGACCGTGAAGGGATTGAGGCATCTGATATATGAGAGGCTGTAAATACCTGATGAGGGGAGTAAAGGCAAAGGAATAAGGTGCTCCTCAGCAATGCCCAATGGCAGGACAAGAAGCAATGGAGACACTTTGAAATATGGGAAGCTCCATTTAAACATAAGAAAAGACTTGTTACTGTGCAGGTGATCAAAGACAAGAGGTTGGCCCAGGGAGGTTGAGGAATCTCCATCCTTGGAGATGCTCTAAAACGTGACTGGACACAGTCTTGAACAACCTGCCCTAGCTGACCCTGCCTGAGCTGGTGGGTATTGGCTCAAACAATATCAAGAGGTCCCTAGGACATCAGACATTCTGTGATTCTGCAGTACCAGAATACATATTGTGGAGAAAGAATGCTGGAGCTGATGACACTGGTCCTATTAAGAGAGTGTGCCATTTAAATTCTCATGTATGTGTATCTCATGTCTGTATGTTTTGATTAGGACTTTTATTGTAGCATCAACAGTCAACTGCTGTTGATTAACCCTTTTACTTCTTATGAGCTTCTTTGGCATACCCTATTGCATTTTAGGACTCAGTCCCAGATCTAGATATTTGGTTCTGTTTTTGGCTTTCAGGTTCATGAGCTTGCATTTGTGATAACATCTGAATCAACAAAACATGACAATGTTTTTATCTCAACAATTGATCAGTCAGTCTGTACAATAGAGCTGTTACTTTTATTGTTTTTCACATTAGCAGCAATTTGGGTGTCATATTGCACATTTTATGTACAGTGATGCAGTTCTCCTCAAGGGCATTGATAAATGTATGGAAAAAATTCATACCCAAAAGATTCTTCCATACGTTTGAAAAATATGCAATCCCTTGAAATGAAAACACTTCAGCTATAGTGTATTTTTATGACCTAGTTTTTAACTGGTTTTAAAAATTAACATGCAATATGCTACATTGATTTTGTTTATAGTTGGATTTTAATGCAAGATTATGTCAAATATTTGGCAAAGACACTATTTCAGCCACAATCTTCATTATCAGTCTAATGCTTAATCTCATTAAAACAGTATCAAATTTGTTTGACAGTCTGGGTTCCTGGGAAATTGTGTCGACTGACATTAATAAACCCGTAATCCGTTAATTCCTTCATTAGTATCCCATATCAGCATTTCTCTTCGTTTGCTTGATGACACTTGCTAGCTAAAGCTGCCTGTAGCTACCCAGGTGATTATATTTATTTCCTGAAAAAGGTGGTTCAACATTAACTTTTTCTATACAAAGTCTGAAATTCAAATTACTGCGGTGCCATTGCCGAGGGTCCTGCCAGCAGAAGCACGGGATTGCCGGGCACGCCATTTTGCCTTCGGTTTCTTAACCCTTCTCCACTCCCCTAAAGGCGACGGAAGGCTTTTGCCGCCAGCCCTGGCTGCCGGCCCCGGAGCAGCGGTGCCCGCTCCCGGCGGGGCGGCGGCCGCAATAGCGTGGCCATGCTCTAGATGGGGCTTCAGCACCGGCGGAGGCAGCGACTGAAACCGGCCCTAAAAGGCCATGGAGGGGTTGGAAACAGGTCGTCCCGCCTTTAAATTTATCTTTCTTCCTTTCATCCAGTTGTCTTTTTTCACAAGGCTTTGCTAGTAAGTAGAGGCATCCCTCGAGGATGGAAGCTGGAGCCAGTATTGTTTAATGTCTTTATTTCTGAGCTGGCCGAGGGATGGAGTTTGTTGGGGTTTCGGGTATACATTTCCACTCCTGAGGTTTGGCTCTTGGGCTGGGGGTTGGTTCCGTGCCTCTGCAGACAAGAGTGGTCTCCAAAGAGCTGTGGAGGGGGTGCAGCTGGGGCCAGCCTTGCCATCGGCAGCTGCTTTCGGCTGGGTGTCTTGTGCCAAGGGCACTGCCCTGCAGATGGGACCTCACCTCATGCACAGGCAGCGCCGTGGCTGTGGAGCAGCCTGGTGACCGCGGGTCTGGGCTGAGCCCATCGCCGCCCCGGCCCTGCTGGCTCTGCAGCCCTGCGCCGCTGGCCTCAGCCAGTGGGACTCTGCAGTCCCCACTGTCACCCTTGGGGACTGAGGAGCCCCATGAGAAGCAAGTATGGGCCAGGATGCAGCTCCCCAGAAAAAGCCCTGGGATCCTAGTGATGAACATGACTCAGCAATGTGCCTTGGGATCTCCAGTACAAGAAAAACATTTAAAAACCTGGATTGAATCCTGTAAAGGACCACCATGCCAGTGAGGAGCTGGAACACAGGATATTCAAGGGGAGGCTGAGGCTGCTGGCTTTGCTCAGCCTGCAAAGAGATGCTTCAGGGAGAACTTAGTGCTGTCTGCTGTTAGCTGCAGTGGGGAATGGGGGAGATTTATCCACACTCTTCCCGAGGTGGAAGGATAAGAGGCAGCTGAATGCACATTGCAACATGGGCAATTCTGACCAGATGCTAGGAGAAAAATATTCACCATGAGGGTGGTCAAACACTGAAGAAGGATGCCCAGAAAAGCTTTGGCATCTTCAGCTTTGGGGATGTTAAGACTTTAACTGGATGCAGCCCCAGGCAACCCAACATAGTTGCCCCTACTTTGAGCCGCTTGACAGATGGCTCCAGAAGTGCCTTCAAACTATGTTAGTCTGTAATTCAGTGATTCTGAAATGGTGTTGCTGTTTCCAACAGTGTGCCCTGGCCTATGCTGCCTCCCAAAGCATGCACAGGGATCATTGTGGAAAGTGCTAGCTGAACCATGAACACCATGGCACTGGCTGTGGTCACATTTTCACAGGGAAGGAGACAGTTACAGTTACAGTTCTGAATTAGTTTGAGTAAATAAACACAGTTTCCTAAAATATAAATTCAGAAAATTAAAATACCTTTTTATTTTCATGCAAGTGCTGTTAGCTCATTCATTCTGTTAATCTGATTTATGACAATAGTTACCAATGTGAAATCCTGATCCTTCTCAGGCTGTGTTCTGGATAGGGATCATCAGTGGCTTGTACACACCAGTACAACTAAATATAGACATCTTTTCATTAGCAGAGATATTTCCTTTGTACTTTTGTAGATTGAAACCTCTTTTTGAAAATGAAATTTAAGAACTGAACTAAAGAGTTCTTAATGTCTGACTGATTTCCTGTAATAACACATTTAGCTAATTACTAATTCCTTATTCCTGTTTAGGATCCATTCATATAAAGATTTATGAAACATAGTGACTTTAAGTATTGTTAGTTTTTCACATACAGAGGACAGAATTTACTTTATACATATTTTTAAGCAGGTTTTCAGGAGAAACTGAGAAAGCTGAGAATATTTCCTGCACCTTCCAAATTCACAGTGTTGTTCCTTGGGAGAGAATGTAAGCCAAAGGAAGTGAAAATGCCCTGCCATCAGCCTTTCTATGTTTAATCTATTAGCCACTCAGCTGTATAATGTATTATCTGTCACACAGTGATAAGCAGCTTAACTCTCTGAGATCATATTAAATATGTTCAGTTTAGCCTAATTCTGCAGTGCTCCATGAGGAGACACCCTGATGTCCACCTGGAGTGCAGCCCTTCTGAACCCAGTGCAGCTCTGCACAGGGGTAGGACCCTCCTCCATGGCTAATGGCCTTAAAGGAGAATATTCTGACTGTCTTTCTTTTTTGCTTAAACCCTTTCTTCAATTCCTGTTCATGCACTTTGAAGAATGAAATATTCAAGCGAGCCCATGCCCCAGAAAACAAAAATATCCCTGTCACAGATCATCCAGAAGTTTATAGGTTAGAACTGCCTTGATCTCATTTAACAGGCTCTGCTGGAAAAGTATGTTTTAAAAAGAACTCCTACCCTGCATTTTCCATACTTTAAAAGTACATCTATTTAATATTTTGTTAATCATTCATTGGAAGTTGGACATCACATCTACTCCCTATATTGTCTTTAATTACATGTAAATTTCATGGTTTTTTCCTTGAAAAAAACCCTGAGGCCTGCTGAAAGTCCTGACACTAATACTTAGGTAAGGTATCAGTCTTTGCCTTTTTTGCCACCTTTCTGAGGCTGATGGGATAAAGACTGTGTAATGACAGATCCTCTCAGTCCTTTCTCCACAGTGACTCCAAGTGTTCCTGGCACGGATGCATGCACTCCTTGGCTGTTCAGGGAGCTCCATCTGCAGCTCAGTGATCACAAGCTGGATTTTTACCAATAGATATAAATAGGTTTGATGGAGATGATGAATGTGATAGTCATCCCTAGACAGTCACTGCCAAGAAAACCACAGAATTATTAAAAAAAAAAATAAATCCAAAATGTTTGCTTTTTTGGAGGGGCAGAAGGGGGACAAACTGAGCTGGAAAGCAGCAGTTAAGGCAGATGTAGAACTTCAAAATAGTATTAACTGATAATGCAGGTCTACCAATATTGGTGGGTGACCCTGAACTAAGAACTGGTGAATACTGTTTGTGGTAGAAAAAGTAGAATAAGCACAAGTTTCTGCTTTTTACTCTTGACATTTCTGTTCAATCTTTGCATATTTTAAAACACAATCAGAGCCCTCAATTCATCAACTTAAAAAAAAGGCTGTTGCTCATGTTTTTTCTCCTTATAAATTCTAAAATGACTATTTTAAGGGTATTGCATGTACTCCTTTTGGTGGAAAATTACATTTGACATTGGAGTTAAAGGTCATATGACCTCACACAAGTTGGGTGACAGTGCTGAGAAAACTGAATAGAGTGGTACAATTTCCACAGGATTTAAAATTAACCTCATTGGATGATTGGCTTACATTTCTAATCCGATATGTCAGGCTAAATATAGACTTTGAAGACAATTTCTTTCCATGCAAATAATCACTGCAGGCTAAAAATGAGTAAAAATTTAAATGAAGAGAGAAAAATACTAAATTAATAGACAAACTACCATCTTGCTAGAATATTGACCTGAATCTGCACATACAAAAGATGCCTGCAAGGAGGAGAAGGCAAAAGGAGAAAAAAATAAAGAGCAAAATTATTATGGTTGTGTATATATATTTATAGAGGGAGAGTTCCTGATGCTGTCAGCAATTTCTGTCGAAGATCTATCTTCAGAGGCATCACTGTTGACTTTCAAACATTTCATGTTTTATTACTGCATTTTAATAATTAACTATGAATGTGTCCCTGAATGATCTGCAGGGTCAATGAATCATTCATTATTACTAAAACAAACCTTTTTTTTTCCTTTCCAAAAAAAAAGCAAGAAGACAGCAAAACCTTTAGAAAATAACTAAAGGTTAGGAAATATTTTAGGAAATGCTACAAATCAATACTGCAAAAAACTCCAAGGTCACAGAAGGAAACAGAGAGTTGGGAGATGAGATTAAGACTGTATGCAGGGTTGCTTTTTTGTTGTTCTTGTTTTTTTCTCCTTTAGTCTTCTGAACTCCTGAAGAATATAAATATCATAAAATACATTATCTAGGCAGATGTAACTTGAATTTAGTAAGTCCATACTAATATTCTGTAGATAAGAGAGATGCTTCTATGCAAGAACCAGCTCTATGGCACTAAACCCATTTGGAAACAGTCTTTCATTTCCCATATTAAAACAAGACATGAATTTCCATGTGACAGACAAAAAAAATATTTGCTTCACTGACAAATGTTCCTATCTCTGTTGGAATTCAGCAAGTTCCAGACACAGGAGAAATATTATAACCCAGTTTACTTGGTTTTATTTGTTAGTGTAACTTGTACCAAGAAATATAAATAGCCCTTAGTTCCTGAGGAAGCTCACAGCACTGTTTTTGATCAGTCTCATGAGAAATTTGCTCTGAATATCTAAAGGGTTTATTCTTAATACATGAATTCCAGCCTGTGAGAGAAACTCTGTCTTCAGACATGATCTTGATAATATCCTAAGCCCTTAAAAATCATTCTCATTCGTTCAACATCTGTGTTGAACCAGATGCAATTCCAGAATAAGAGGTGATGCCTTGGAAGTGGCAGCAACATGGAGACAGCGTGAAGATACCACAGATAAAGCTGAATCTGAGTAAGATGGAGATGTCTGGAGGTATGAACACCATGTTTAACATTTATTTACTGCTTGTAATGCTTAATGGCTACATCACAGAAAGTGAGAAAATTGAAAGATCCTAAAAGAAATATTGCGATAGAGACTGTCTCTCAGAAGTTGCTTTCAAGAAGATATGCAGGATGCACATGATTCTCTGATTTTCTGCCTTGGTTGGCAGCTAAAATCAGAACCAAGCCAAATTGCTCTGGGCCCGTGTCTCACCACTGGGTCATGGAACAGAGGGTTTGTAAGGCCTTGCCAGTCACATTCTAAAAAGAAATCTGCTATTGCTTTCATGATGATTCACAGTCATCTCCCAGCCTGAATCTGCAACCCATGTTGTGGAGTATCTGTCTTTCATGCAGATAGTCCCATTTATTTCACTGAATGCTACTTGTCTGAGTGAGGTCTACTCAATGGGAATAACGACTGCAGCTGCAGACTTTAGTGATTCAATGGGGATTTGAAATGAAAGATTTGAACTGGCTCTGTGGGTATATGAAACAATATTTTTCCCTTCTATCAAGTCTCCCATGAGGTCTTTGTTGAACCCTTGTAGTCTTTGAACTGCTGATGATCTGAGGAGGAACCCCCCACACTGGCCTCCAGGGCAGCCTATTATGTAGTCCAAAAAGTCTGAGAATGGGTCTGTTGCATGTCCTATTATCTAGATTCCATTGAAAAATCCTGCATCCAATTATGACACAATTGTGTTGAGTTTAACATTTCTCAGGCTTTCCTAAACTTTAGTTATCATCATTAAAAAGTTAGTATTGAGTTGAAGTTACCTCCTGTTGTTTTAAATAGGACTGGCTGGGGGGTGGAGGGGGTTTGCATGTTGAAAGTAGACATCACACTTAGGGCCTGATAGAGCTGTTATATCATATTTGTCCATTTGTGGACAAATTGTTGTAAAAAAACAGCTTCCTGTATACAAAAAAGAAAATTTAGACAAGTAAGGTCTTTAAAATACTGTAGCTTCTTTGTCAGGAGTTATTTAAGAGCAGCCTGTGCTGACCATGACTAAAATAGGTTATGACTGAGACTGGTATGCTGTCAAAATAGGTTTAGCAGCATACTTGCTTGGCCATACCTTCATTAGTTATTTTATATCTGCTATTCTGAAAGTAATTTTTGTTCAGTCTAGCTGCATTTAGAAAAAAATCAATGGCAGCTTTGACATGCTTACCATGCCATGCCATTAGCAGAGCAGCAGACTTGACCCTGCTGGCTGCATGATGTCTGTTGCTTAGTGAAATAGAAAGTATATCTTGAGAAGATGGTTCTGATGGATCAAAAAAATATTTCTTGCAGCAAGATTAATTTTGCTAGCCTCTCCTAGCTTCTCATTTTGATCAAGCTATGCTTGTTTTACAGATTTCCTATGAAGAGCAGTTGTGTGTCTTTCATTATCCTTTTCTACTTAAGTAAAAAAAAACCCAAACAAATGGGGCTGTATAAGCTTTTTGTTCTTACCATGCAATTCATGCTCTGACAAGTCTGGAAGCTGGCCTAGGCTGAGCCTTCACTGACAAAAGTCATACATACTTATAGTGTCAACCAGCAATTCTCTCAGTGGAAACACATGGATGCAAAAAATGTCATTCTTTTTCTGCGAAGAAGAGATGGTAAGATCAAATGTGGCCAGGGTAACAGTACTGAGTTTTGTACCTGACTTTTGGGAATTGATAAAAATTCCACTTAGCGTTTTCACCACTTTACATATTACCACTGAACAACAGTTGCAGGTTAATTAGCCCCCTATGGAAAATGCTACTTTCCAACCACTACCTCCCCAGTACCTTTATAACAGGGCAAAATAAATTTCAAGTAGTTCTGAGATAGAGTAGCAGCTGCACCAAAAATGTGATCAGGGAAAACTGTGCAGAACACAAGACATGGAAATGCAAAATGAAACCAACTTTATTCTAAAAATTTAAAAGGAATAAACAAATATTAGCAATTTTTCAGGGTTACCCTACCAAAGAATACAAAATGTACATCCACTTTGACAGGCAGGTCCCTGTTTAGGTCAAAACAGTTTGGATTGAGACTTGTAAGGTGATGCATGCAATGACATGAATGATTCCTCTACCCATAACCTGACACACTGTTTGGTTTCTCATTTGTTTGGCTGTCTTTTTGTTTGGCTTACATTGCCTCCTACATGTTCCTTTGTTCAATGTATTGGTTGCAGAGGTTGTGTCTATGTTAACCTGATGGTGCCAGGCCAGGCACCTGGTTCCATTCTGTGTGCTCCTGCTCTGAGTCCATATCTCTTCAGTTTCTGCCCAGGCAGTAAAGGGTCATCTTGGTTCAAACAGCCCATGACATTGCAATCACTTCCCATGTAGGTCAATACAGCCTGTCTGCAGCACAGGCCTAATTACTGCTGCCACTCTCTCCTTTGCTGCCTTCTCCCTCTACCAGCTTCAGCTCCATTTGCTAGTCCCCTCTCCAGACTGGGTCATCCCCTCTCCAGTTTGGGAAACAGAATGTCTGTAATTTCTCCACTCTTTCATTCTCCTTGGCCCCTGCCCAAGAGGCCAACAATGCCCAATGTCAGGGCTTCACTCCCCGGGTCCAGAAGAATGCCAGCAGGTTGGCTGCAGTTGTCTGTACTGTTTCCATGGAGTTAAATTCATGCTGGTTGTGCCTCCTGTCTGTAGGGAAGGGCTCTGTCAGCTCTGTGTCACCTTCTGCAGGAGATGGGCAACACCTGAGACAGGATAGGGGCCAGCAGACCCCTACTGGCCACCCATGCTGCATGTGTGGGACACCTTTGGCCTCTGAGATGAGGATTAAAGGTGAGCCAAAGATTTTTTTCTGATGGTTCCTAAAGATTGTCTCAAACTTGTAACCGAGTACAGTCTTGTGCCCCCTCAGTGGGAGAGTGGCCTCCATCTGTGGGCTTGAGCCCATGCTTGAAATGCAGAGCACATATAGTCCTTATCCTCAAATTTACATCAGCTTTCCACATTTGAGATGCTTCCCTAACTCTCTGTTCTGTGAAACATCTAAAAAACTCCTAAATACTATAAAAATAATAACTAATCTTAGTTCATTTAGTGCATACACTTTAGGAAAGCTGCCAAAATTCATGTACTCAACTGCTCCTTATTCTCCACAAGATTACTCTTTTTGTCCTTGCATGTGTAAATATTATTGCTGACCCACTTCTGCATCCTGCAAGAAATTAGTCTTCTAAAGTGCCTTGTCGGAGTGGAACTGAACAGATATGGGAAAACCGCTGAAAAAAAGCCAAAATGGATGTGGTGGTAGATTGTTTTTCCGAGGGCCTGGCAGAAGATCCCTCCCGGAAAGGGCTGGCAGGAATGTAAGGCTCCATGGCTGTTCTTTGAGTGCACTTCACATCTTGAGTACTTGCTAATTTAGGTTTCATTGGAATGGCAGATGGGGAAATGAGATTTTTGGGGGCTTTCATCCCTCATCCTTCTGCAGTAATGTAGATTACTAAATGTTGTTCAAATCAGCAGAAATATGAATGCAAACCTACTGGACTTGACATTGTTGGGCCTGATTTGCTGGCAGTATCTTGTGCTAAAGTACAGACAAAGTAGAAGGCTTGACACTGACTGAAACCTGCCTGAATTCCTGCTCCTCAGTCAGGGCCACCACCTTCAATAACAGTGGATCATTAAAGACACAAGCAGAAAATGAACTCTAGAACTCCTTACACAATGTAGCTGGAAGCTTAAGGAATGATGACTGATTTATACAGAACATGAAAGATGTTTTAATCTCCAGGTCCAGTTGACTGAACAAGTCAGATGACTGACCTAGATCAGATGTGGAACTTCACAGGAAAATGTTTTTCTTTTCAAATTTCTTAGTGTTAGCAATTCATGGAGGGAATCAAACCAGCCACAGATTCTAAAACTAGTCATGTTTTAAATAAAGAGCAGCAGATTGTGACTTCAGCTAAAGAGCAGACCCCGAGAAGAATGGACTCATACAGCTTTGTAATTATCTAAGTACATTTAGATTTAATGGCATGAAGGAAGGTTTACTTAAATCTCTGGAATTTTTAAAATTTGTTTGTTTGTTTGTTTGGGTTTATTTTCTTCTGTCAGTTATAAAGAGATGGCACAGAAATAATTCTGAAATGAAGAACAGATGTATATCTCTGCTCTCCTCAACATGCCACAAATTCGTAAATGCAAGAATCAATAGCTTTCTCAAAATTGTTCCAGCTCTGTCTCTTCCCAAGAATCTACTTTAACATATGTGCTTCATGGTAGCTTCAGAGTAATTCAAGTCAAAAGAGAAAGAGCTCTATCTTGGGATGTTATCTCTAAAATCTGACTGTGGGAAAAACTGAGAAATGCTCTGAATGTAAACTTCTGGCCACAGTGAAGGTTCTGGAAAGAACAGTCTTGGATGAAACTGAGTTTGTGATTGAGAAACATCAATGATTGATAAAACATCCAAAAAATTTTGCAAAGGATAGAGTGATCCTGACTAGGATCTGCTTGACCTGTTGTGCATGTAGAGGAGGATTCATAGGAGTATGCACAGCCCACAGCTGCAGCACATTTAAGCACAATGGAGAAAATGTGCCCCGGAGGTTACTTCTGTGAACAAAATGATACTTCAAAAATACAGTGGCTTCTAGGATGTATGCAGAGAGTTGGGCTCCAAGCAGCATTATCTCATGTGCTTTCAAGCTGTGTCTGGCCAAGATAGCTATCAGCCACCACACTGAGTGCCATTACTCAACAAATGAAACAGTCCTGTACTTACATTACATTGTCTTGGCCATTTTTTATGGTTTAGAGCCTTGTAGTTATCTTTCTCTGGTGTTCTGCACTGCAAGAGCAGCTGATGATACTCTGTTGAAGCTGGAGCACTGTCTCTTCTCTACCCTTTAAATTCATTTTCTTCTCCCTACTATGACAGTCACATTTCTACAAAAAAAAGATTGATCTGAACTGTCAGAGCTTTTAATAGCATTCTAAACCTGTAATTTGCAAATGTTTTGATGCTTGGAATTTTTAAAAAGTTATAAAGACCTCTTTAGAAATTTGAAGTATGTGGACTGAATCTATGTTGCAGAATCTATGAGATTTTACTGTTTCTTAGCAATATTTCACAGGACCCAGAGAAATAACTGATTGGTAATAACAACCCACGGACCAGAAAACTTCTAAAATGCCTTGGAAAGACTGCTTCTTTCAGGTGGAAATAAAGCCACCTTAGTAATTTTTTGAGTCCTGAACATAATAATTTGTTTGTCCCGTATTTTTATTCTATGCCTGTTGCATCTTACTATACAATTACCTTTTATCATAACTAGAATGTTCTTTGTTCAAAGTTGTACTTTTATACTTCTGTTTTCACATACTCATGAGCCTTGTACTTTGTTACCTTAGCAGCAGCAAAGTTCTGTTTAATCTTCCATGAAGGTCTGGCATAACAATGAATCATTCTTACCATGAAATCTTTAGAAACTACCCCTGCCCCCATAAATTCTCATTGTCTACTCCAGTCTTTCTGTACCTCCTGTAAACATGGGAAACTGCTCATAAATAATTTTAGCAATGTTTTTAATTTATGACATTTCCTCTACTTAACTAAAAGTTCATACCACTTTGTCTTCAAGTGTCCAGAACTGTACAATAGAAATGGAGTTACAGGCATGGCCTCAGGACATTTACCAGCAGCAGCTGCAGGACAAAGGGTGATGTCCAGTCTTAACCTGTACAGTACTTGAAAATGCAAAACATCACAGGGTGATGTCCAATAGGTTTTACACACCACAGAGGAGCAATTCTCTGCTTGGGAGCAAGATGCTGCTCTACAAGCTTTAAAATCTTCAGCTTCTCAGTGCAACATTTATTTTTCCTAACTTTCTGGATTAGTTCCACAACAAACTAGCTTCATTATGTGTATGGAAAGACTGGCAAAAGAGAGACATGAGAAAGCTGTCTGGATTTTCAATTCCCACGTTGCATCAAAGTTGTTACTGAAAAGTCCCAGGTGCAACATTTTTAGGCCAAAATATTACAACAATACTTAAAAATTGAGAAATACAAGAAAATTCATTGACATACAGGCTGAGATTTTTCAAAATCAGTTCCAAAGAGTGTTTGAAAGGATCCTTTAATTAAGTTGTTGCATTAGTTATCAAGTTGAATGTGGGCAGGGAGCCCCCTACTCTTTGATGGTTTCTCTAAATATGTGTGGAATAAAGATGCTGAAGCTTTGGCTGAAGTTGTGCCAAGTGTGATAGAGGGAAGATCTTCATGAGCTCTGGTACTTTAGCTCCATTTGAGTTTATCAATTCTGGCTATGAGTTTAGCCACTCAGACTCTGTTTAGAAGTTCAAACTGTAGGAATCTACCGACCCAACAGCTGCAGGAACAAAAGGGAGACTCTAAAAACAATATAATGAAAATTGTGCAGTGTCTTGTCTATTATTTTTCCTCCATAATTTTTGAGGATTTATACAGCTTATAAGCACTTTCAAATGAACTGAAATGAAAATTGTCTGTTTTCCACATGGGAAAGGAGACAGTATCTGTGGCTTTTGGAGCTAACAAAATAGAGGATTCTTATATGAAGAGGAAACAATCTTAAAAAATACCTTAATTACAGTTTTTACAGTTCCATTAGAATTCTTAATTTTCTTATTTACAGCTCATGCTTTTTCCATATAATGCTCTTGCCACATGCTTTCTCTGGGTTATTGGTCATGTGTCAAGGCTGTCTCTGAGATGCAGGAGCATTCTCTTCTTCTATTTAGTGTGAGAGATAAAGATGTCCAGCACCCTTTGAATCAGTGTATCTTTTTTTTGTGCTTTGCAGTATTTATGAAATATATTAGTGAGCAGAACTTATTAATATTATAGTTTAAAGCTATGTATTAGTGCTGTGAGTGAATAATGTACAACCAGCTGCAGTGAATTGCCCTGATTTTGTTTCATAAATTGAGAGTACAGCCAAAACAGAATATTAAACCCAATATTTTCTAGTAGTGAGTAAATAGAGAAATATGTAGGAAGTAAGCACCTCCATCTTTTAAAGAAAAACTTTGAGAAATACAGTAAAATTTGTTGTCAGAAATAATCCTGCAGCATGAAGGAAATTCACTGAGTAAGGTAATGGGAATTTTCCAGCAAATTCCTATAATTACTCACCTATCACAGAATTTTAACAAGTCGCTTGGTGCTGCCTTACAAACCAACATAAAAACAAGTTTGTCTTCTTTGCTGCTTTCCCTGGTCATTCAGCAGCAATTAAACAATAAACACTTGTCGTTCACCAGTTTGTGGTTCCCATAGTAAAAGTTATGCTCAAGTGAAAACAGGAGCACTGAAGCCAGAAAATCTTAACCTTTGTACCTAAGTGCACTCTAATAAAGTTTACTCTTTTTTTCTTTCAACAAGCACTCTCATGAAAGCAAAGTAATGCATACATTTCTGCAAGATTGATACTTGAATTCCCATTTTAGGACTTTATATTCCTGATATTAAGCTCCAGTCCAGAGGACAATGAAGTCAGTAGAAATCTTTCCAATGAATCCCACAAGATAAATCAAGCCCTAAGAGAGCACAGAGTTTTATGGCTCCTGCTAGGTACTTTCCTCAAGAAATTCAGGATTTCAAAATAAATAATCAATATTAAAATGTACAACAAGCTTTAAGGATATATTTAGCAGCAAGTCGAGGTCTGTGCTTCGTCTGAACAGTGGAAATTCACTGAGGGCAGTGGCAATGCAAAGGTGTGAAGGAAGATGACACAGCACACTTCATCATTGGGGTGAAACTGTGAAGGGGAAATTTAGTCAGAGGGATGAGCAACGATCTGGCTGCATGCAGGGAAGTAACAAGATGGGGTTATGACTGTAGTAACATGTATAAGGTTGTGAACTGTGTGGTTCTTGACTTTATTTAAAGGCAATCTGCATCCTCATAGACCCAAAAACTGATGAGGACTGAGTTGCCCTTGGTCACTTGCAGATGAGCTGACTGATGAAGGGTTATTTGGGGTTATCTGCTTATCCTGATGATTAATAACATGTGTTCCACAGCTTTTTATTGGAACTGTACATCCATGCCAGAGAGTGAAAATGGGCAGCGCTGATTAACTCCTCTGGGATATACGGCATAGGACAGTCCTCTCACCCATTGTCCTGCCTCTCCTGCGTTGTCCCTGTTGCTTGCCTATCCAGAACGGCTCATTTTCCACCCTTTTGCCGCAGTAAGCGGCGATCAAGGGGCCAGACCCGGACCCAGCGGATCAGATCTGGCGGCTCCGCATGGGGTAGGAGGATCAGGAGCAGCCTGAGCTGGAGGGAGGAGCAGCCTTCCTGGCAGGGGAGCAATTTCAGGCGTTGCTCACCTCGACCTGCGGGCAGCGCACCTGGAGGGCGGCACAAGCCCCTCTCGGCCTCTCCCAGGCGCACGGTGGCAGCCCCGGGCGCTGGGGCGGGCAGGCTGCGGCAAGCCTCCGTTTCCCCGGCAGCTGGGGGCGGGCAGGCTCCTTCCCGGCTCCCTCCCGGCTCCGTGCTACGGCTGTCCCCGCCCGGGGAGGACTACAGCGCCCGTCGGTCCCTGCGCGCCGCCCACACACCCCGCCTGTCGCCGCTATCGCTGCCTCCTGCCAGCCGGGAGCCGGACCCGGCTCGCCCGAGAGAGCGGGGCTGCGCGGCAGGGCAGGGCAGGCAGGGCAGGCAGGGCAGGCAGGGCAGGGGTGCCGCTGCTGCGGGCGGTGGCCACGCTCGGGGGCGGCGGCGAGGTGGAGCTGGGCGGCCCCGGCCCCGTCCCGTGCGGGGGAGCGGCTCCTCGCAGCCTCGCTGCCCCGTCCCGAGCGCTCCTGTGGCCGCGGCTCATGAGGTGAAGATGGTGATCCGCGTCTTCGTCGCCTCCTCCTCGGGCTCGGTGGCGGTGAGTGGGGGCGAGCGGCGGGGAGCGGGGAAAGCAGCGCGGCCGCCGCGGGCAGGGCTCAGCCTGCGGGGCCGGGGACCGCGGGGCTGGCAGCTCGTCCTCCCCGCCTGCCCAGCCTGCCCTCGGCTCCGAGCCTGGCCCCACACGCCGGCACGGACCCGACTCCGTCCGTGGGCTGCCGCCCTGGGACGCGGGGCTGAATTTGCCGCGGTTGCGTGTGCGATGGGGGCGGAAAAAACTCTCCTCCGCAAGGCTGCCGAAGCTTAACTGGTTCGTAAATTGCCTTTGGCAAACCAGGTACCCCGAAACCTTTGTAGGGGACAAACCTTGGGTGTGTTTAAAGGGTCTTAGAGGTCGTTAAGTGGGGCTAAACTTTCCTTGTTGGGAGGCGACCAGCGCCGCGGTGCAGGGAGAACATCCCGAGGGAGCCGAGCCCGCGCAGGTGCGGTGCCTCGGTGCCTGCCACCCACGGCGGGGTGGACAGATAAAATACATGAGAGCCTAGGGACAGGCTGCAGGCCACCAGCACCTCTCTGCATTTAGAAATACTCTGGAATAGGTTCAGCTCTTCTCAGACTCACTTTTGAAGGACTCACTTTTTGAAGGGCATCACTCTGTTTAATTGAAGCTTGTACATCATTCACTTGTTTAATTAATTATGCGTGTGACCTATGAATTTCTATATTTTCATATAAAGTGACAGCTTTCTGTTAAGGGAATCTAGGCATAAAGATCCTACTGAATTCGTTCTTTAATAAGAAACATCTAAAGGATTTAGATATAATTGATATTCTTTATGCTTTGGCAGTGAGGCAGCAGCACTTTCTGTGTTGCAGAAGGACGTAGCACATTCCTATCTGAAGGTTTATTGTGTATTCAGTTCCTTCAGCCTTTTACTGTGTGGATTTAGTTTTCAGGTCAGTAACATGATGACAGGTATGTGTTCTGATATGTTTTGGCGTGAAGTGTTCAAAGTGCTTAGTAGCTGCATTACAGCTAATAAAAACTAATTATCCATTTCAGTAGCCAACTGAGTAAACACGGCATCTTCAGAACTCTGTAATCCATGTCCATCAAGCATCCATAAGAGAAACATCATCTTCCCTGCATGGGCAGTTGGTTCGTGCTGTGGTAGCGTAGCATTGCTGGTTTTAGTTTCTGTTTCATGCCCCATGGGCTGAACAGTCTACATACAGTATACATTTTGTTTTCATTGGAGGGCTAGAAAAGGGCCACATCGTTCACTCACCCCCATCTCCAGTCTGCAAGGAGGTTACTGATAGGAGTTTTTCATTCTGTCTGCCTGCAAGGTACAAATGCAGTTGGCAGAGCAATATAATCCTCATAACTATCTATTAACCCAATAAAATCTGAGTTTGACAAGTAATTTAAATTGCACATTGGTTCTCTTGCTGACTTTTTTTCTGGGTTGGCCAGCAAGAAGACGACAGAATATGGGTAATAGTTTGCATGCTGGTGATAGTCAACTTTCTTCATCTAGTCAGTAGTACATCTGAGTGCAGCTTAGCCAGAGCAGAACAGATGATTCGGTGATTGAAGGTACTGTTACAAAGGGCCAGTGCTCTGACATCTCTTTTCTGTCAGTTTTTTTCATCTGTGTTATCACAGCATTTAAGACTTTTAATTATGGGCTAGGTTCCTGCTGTTCTCAGTGTTGCATCATGGAGCCTTTCCTTTTTTTCTGTAGGCTTTGCACGGGGGTGTCCTTAGATCCAGGCTAAGGATGGAGGAAAATGATGAAGAAAACACTATTATTAGCTAGTTATGTGGGAATCTGCATCTGGAGAAGAAGGTGGTTACCGTATTTCATGTCTTTAAACAGTTTTAAGGGAAGTTTTAAACTTATTATCATCCTTCTAGAACTAAACATTAGTGAAAGGAGTTTGAGTCATACAATTGTCATCTCCTCCAGCCTTCAGCACTATATCAGCTATTTTTTGGGATCCTGTGCAATTCATGAGACAGAATTATTTCCCCATCGAGAAAAAATGAGTACCCCATATAGATCCTACTCTGTGTCCTACTAAAAATGGTGTCAGACTCCATGGTTTAATTTCTACCTCTAACTTGAGTCAAATTGTAGGCTAACTGCTTATAAGAGTGGGTGTTTCTCAGATTAGTATCTGACCTGCTGCAATTGACCAGAAACTTCTATATGTAATACTGGCTGACAAAAAAAAACCAGTGTCATTGTGACGTAATTATTTTTCCAATCTTTCTAGAGAGACTTTGTGAAATTAATCTTTATCTTTAACTGGAAGTCCATGTAGTCTCTAGTGTAAGCTTTTGTTTTGGCAAATATAATGAGCTAAACTCTTTGTGTATGCCTCCTCTCGAAATCTTCAGAATACCCAGGTCAAAAGAAAGGCATTTGGCTGAAACATTCCTGAGAAATACACTGATTGTATACTCAGAAAAGGCTTTACTTTGCATAAATATAACTTTATCTGGAAAATACTAAAGTATTTATTGATCTTGATACTTGGTGCAGTTTGCTTTGGGTTAAAGAAGATAAAAATATATAATTGTCACACATAATTCTAAGAGTCTAGTGCATAAAGTATTTTGAGGGTCATTCCAAAGAATGAGAAAAGGAAGTAATTAAAGGGAATGAGAAGGAACCAAGGATAATGTGAATTGTCCCTTCATTTGGTTTTGGAGTTCTCCCTGCAGCATCTTCCAAACATCTGAAAGTTCTTAGACCCCTGAGAGGTTAATTGTTGTAACTGCTTTTTGTTTGTTTAATAAAACTTGTGACTATAAATGCTTCATGAGCTTAAAACAACTCACAGATCCCAAAAGGTAGTTGTTGCTGGAGTGGAAACCTTGATCTTCAGTGTTTAGGGAAGCTGGACAGAGGGTTTAGCCTGTAGGGACGCTGGACAGAACTTTGAGACTTTCGTGTGGGAAGGGCGCGGGAGGCATTGTGCGTGCGGGTACATTTCTAAATCACCTCCTGTTGTTCTAAGCCTGCATTAGGCAGATTCAATCGAATAGCAGTGTGAAGCCTCTGAATAGGCAGACAGGCATGTTTCTACAAGCCTTGCTGTCTCCTGCTCTTTCTGACCTGAATTTCTACTTGTGTTGGTAAGCTGTGTCTCGAATTCCAAGCACTTCTTTGTAGGGCTGGGGAGGCTGGCTTTGCTGCTCCTCCCTGATAAGGACAATCATTGTTCTTTTGTGCCTAAGAGAAATGTTACTTTAAAAGTAGCCTTTGCTTTTCTCCCTCAGCAGTGCTTCGCTATTTTCAGGAAATAGTTTATGCCCATGTTTTTCACCAGATCCTTCCCAGATGACTGTCATTTTATCTGTTTCACTTTCTCCAGTCTATCAATAAGAATTTACACTTGTGCTACTGTACTACATACAGACTCATAGTTAAATAGTTTTCAGTGTTTTAAAGCAGCTTTACCTTTGTCAGGAAGCTGGTAGTATGAGCTAAGTAACTTTAAGCTTGGAATTCCTGCAGTTATCTAGAAATGCCAAACCAGAGAAGACTTCAGTCTTGCAGTTAGGGGACTGAAGATCATGTGAGGGGAATATCACTGAAGAGCTGTTAAATAATGGAGAACCTTCAAACAACTGCTTCACTTGTACTTTCTTCTTTGTGGTGTTAATTTGTTGAAGCTTCATCTGTTGAGCTGAACAGATAATATAGGGAAATTAGTGAAATAATGGCACAGCAGGCACAATCTACTTTGACTAGTGAGATATGTGAAACAATTTTCCATTGAAATTTTTGTATGTTCACAAGATGAGAAAAACAGGTTACTGAAATGAATTCCTTTTAGTTCACAAAGATAAGTGCTGATCAGCCATATTCTTCAGGAGAAATGTTTGGGAGGACAGGAGAGTTTGGGGAGGAACAGCAACAACCTGAAAAGGATAGACTATTTTAAATGACCAAAACTTGGACTTTGACTCTTGCAACTGAAGAGGATTATGGATTTTTTACTAGGAAGCTCGATAAGATAGGTGCAGTTATTGTTAAATAGTTTCTATAGCAAATATTGGCTTTGTGAGACTAGCGCTCTCTTTTTGATTAAGCGTATTATGGAGGTCAAATGAGTTGGATTTTTTGTTTCCTGGAATGACTTTAAATCACATTATAAAACTTTGGAATGTCAGAATAATTATAGTCATGTTTGTTTGGTTCACTTGTGGTTGGGTAATGTAGTGGAGACAAATACAGTGCTAGCATTCTTAAGGCTAAGCTGGTTTCCAACGGATGAAGAATTTCAACTCCACCCTTGTTTGTAAAAAGTCATTGTAACTCAACATTTCTCATGGCACTTATCAGGAAGATTGTGCTTCTTGTTGGACTTGTGGAATAAGTTAACTTAGAATATGTCACTTCTAGAATATCCACCATCTTAACTTTTTTTTCTTTGCCTCTCTTCACCCAAAAAGCACAACAGTCAAAACCGAAAGTGATTTTTTTTGAGTGATACAAGCGCCTTTTGAGAAAACAGTATTAGTTATGGTGGTCATTTGGAGGGATTTACAACTTGTTGAATATGATTTATGCAAGTTCAACTAAAAATAATGAGCTTTGTAAATGTTACATATTATCATGATTTTTTTTAATATGTGGATTTTGTAAAATCAGATCAGAGCAGCAGGTAAGCTAGCTTTTCAGAAATGAGACAATAGTCTTTACAGTTGGAAGTGATCCTGAAATATTTACCTGGGAAGTAGCAGTATTTTAAGTGTTTAACCATAGTATTGTCTACATCTGTCAGCATGCTGAGGATCCTGTTGGATTGGATCCTCAAAGCCTGATTTATGAATCCCACACGAACCTCATACTGTGTCACTTCACCTTTCAAGGTGGTGGTGCTTTTGGCTGTGCACCTACAGAGCGCTGCTGTAACCACAGCAGTGATACTGGAAGAAAAAAGCTGGATCCTTGCTCAGTCACTGGACACATCTTGGATATTAGCAATTATATTAGGTGCATAGGAGAGATGTGGGGACTTTCTGGATCTAATCCCTTGACTTCATTTTTCCTCAAGTTCCTTATTATCAGGTCAGGTGGCTCATTCATTTTTGCTGGCTTCTGTCAGTCTTATTTTGCAGGGCTATGGCAGAGAGAGCCTGAGAGTCTCATTCATGATTATGAATTCTCTGAGGCAGGGAGGTCGATGTTGAAGGCTTTAGCTGATTTTCACCTTAAGGACTCACTGTTTGCATCTAGGTTTCAGGTCTGTATTCCAAATAAGTCTAAACTCTAGTTCCATTCTCCTGCCTTGTGATGGAGAGAGCTGTGAGCCTGTGAACAGCAGTTCAGATAATTAAGGAATGTGTTCAGGGCTCAGCTGAGTGTGAACCCTAGTCACAAGGATGCAGGCTGAATTTGTGTATGGTATTAAGTACCTAACTGTTGCACCATTCCTGTATGCTCTAGTGCTTTCCAAATATTTACACTTCTTCTCGGCAGATAGATCATGTCAGAAATAATGCTGCTTTAAAGAACACACTTTGGACTACGCAGTGTCATGTGCAGAAAGTTTCTTACTGAACTTTGATTACAATCAGCTGTAATAAAATTTCAAAGGAGGTATTGTTCTGACAGAGGTTATGAAGACTGTTCCCCTTTGTTTTTCTATAGAGTCCAAGTCCCCAAATGGACATACTTCACTGATGGTAACCTGTTCTCCCTAATCTTCCACCCAGATTGTTAAAGTCTAGAAATTATTTTTTCTAATTCTGGTCATAGTGCTAGTGATTTCTGGATGTTGTATATAATTGAATTTGATTATAATAAATGAAAAAGCATATTGAAGTAAAAGCTAACTTGCATGCAATATATACTTGCAATTTATTAGTACAAGTTATTCGGGAATGTTCAGCAATTGGGAGTTGTGGGAAAAAATAGCATTTAAGGAAGTTCTTCATTGTATAATATCAGTATCACTTTTATGTTTATTGATCTGAGTGCAACTTGATGATAGAAAATTGTCACTGAGCTGGTAACCCAGAGTGTATCTCTTCAATAGCAAGTACTCTAAGGGCAACAGCTTCCTCACCTGCCCCTAAGGTGTTGGCCCCCTAGGGGAGTCTGTCCAAAGGAAATGCTGCAGTTATTGTTTTTCTTATAATGTGGAAACTTGCTAAGAAGAGTAATGAACACAAAAACACAGCACTCCATGGAATCTATTTCTAGTTGAAATCTACTATATCCAAAAAAACATGGCCATGTTCAAGTATGTCAGTGTTTTTTAACAGCTTAATTTTTAATGTTTTCCAGAAGATAGTTACCATTTCACAAGTCCCTTAAGTTGGCAAATTTTCTTCCTTGGCAAGATGAGGGTAAATGTAGAGGCGGTGGTAGTGTTTCTTACCTGTGACTGTCAGTGAAATTGATCTGCAGGTAGCTGCCAAAGCTCAGAAGAGCTTCTGAATTTCTCAGAAGCTGAGACATTGTTTCCATTATCTTCTCTCTTGGAGTTGGTTTGTTGTTTAGTTGGCACCTGTTGGAGGGGCAGATGGACTCAATCCAGAGACCTAAGTCGCTGTTGCCTGTCATTTCTGAAAACATCAGATTTCAGTGTGTCTCATGTAGATGAGCAAAGGGTGACCTGATCTTTCAAGGAATAGCTCAAAGTTGGTGGTGACTGAGCAGAAGCAGTGACTAGGATACAAATATTGCACAGGCAGCTCCTTTAACATAGTTTGTCTTATTGCAAGAGAATACGGACACAAAACTTCCTTTCTTGTCTTATGTGGGCTGTAGACCTTCATCTGTGAAGTATTTTGGGGTGAGATCTTTTAATTATTCTGTTCAAAGCTGTAGGAGTCTTTCCACACAGGTGTGCTACTTTACTGTAAGATATTTATCACCATTCTGAAGGGGCTGAGTCTAAGGTGTGTGGGTATCCTCCTTTTGTGGTCATAAGAGCTACAGTGATGAGGAAGCTACTCAAAACAAGTTATTTCTATCTCATTAGTGGGGGAAGGGAAAATCAATTCGATTTACATCAGTAAACAAGCTTATTTAGTCTAAATTTAATATTGTACTTCACTGTAATTGAATTTGGGAGAGAAGAAAGAAAAGGGAGTAACTGTCTTGCTAGCTGATTTCTGAAGAGAGTTCTTCGGAGATGCAGGCTGTTCAGGGAGTCAAGTGAATCATCAGGGACAGTGTGCCCTTCTGTTGCTGCCCATCTGCCTTGGGTAGGACAGACCTTGTCTTCACAGTTAAGAGTTCCAGGATTTGTTATTGTTGGTTTTGCTATTCTATCCCTGGATAGCTAACACCCATCAATCCTACTAAGACAAAATGAGAAAACACAAGGTGTTTGTCATTGTATTGCAAGGAATAAACTTGCAGGAGTTAATGCCTGGGAGTGACGTTTGCATATGTATCAACTTGTATTTTGTTTGAATATGCATAGGTAGATATGTACTTTTGCATGCACACACACACACACACACACACACACACATATGTATCTCCTTACCCACATATATATTATATGGATATTTGTATCTCTTCATATATATGTGTGTATATATATATATGTATGTTTATGTATGCATACTTGAACCTTTGAATCACTGATAGATGCTAATTATCCCTCAGTAAAAATAAACCACTGATTTTAGCATTTCCAGCAGAGAAATAAAGTCCTGATGCCTTTAGGATGCTCAAGATATGTCAGCATCTCTCAGGGCTGTGTCAAAAGTGCCTGCTCCTTTATTGCAATTGTGGATGTCTATCTTCAGTGTAAGCTAGAGAGCAGAATTCATGGTGCTTGCTCCCCTATCTCTATTATTCTCTGTTATTCCATGTGTCTGGTCTGTGCTTGAGAGCTTTATTTATGTACCTTACTTCAGCTAATGAGTTGTTTGCAGAATATCAGAATAATTATACCAACATAAGATACACACCAGTATGATTGGGCTGGCTAATGGGGACATACAATGGAATAAAATAGTTCCCTTCCTGCCTAGGAAAAAGGTAACATGGGTGTAAACAATGGTACAAAGATTTTTATCTGACAGTTTTGACAGGGATGACGGGGGCACTGGAAGACCTTAGTGCTGATAACCTCAAAGTTGCTCTTCTGCCTGTTTCAGAGCTCTTGGGCTGAACACCCGGCTGTGTTCTGGCCAGTTGCTCTCTGCCTGTTTCAGAGCTCTTGGGCTGAATTCCTGGCTGTGTTCTGGCCTCCTCCATCACAGCTGAGCATTTGCCTTCGTGGATGCTGAGGTGGCTGAGTGATACATTGGCCCATGGAGCTCAGCATCTGCAGCACCAGGCCATGCTAGTTGTGCCCCTGTCACAGGGGTAATATAGCTTAAGGCAAGCTTCTGCTTGTGGCAAAGCCCTGAACACTCACAGTTTCTGGCTTTCTGAATGTCCCATTTCATGGGATTGTTCTGTTGCAAACTCTGCCAGCAGTGTTACCCTCAGAGCTTTTGTTTGTGAGAAGAGGCCTGAAACCATGAACCTGTACTTCATATTAAATGCAAATCCAAACATGATTTGGTATGTTCCATTCACACATACTAATTTGCTTTCCCATTGGCTTTTGGATTTTCATGCTGTTACAAAAGGGCAGAATATTGTTTACCTTCATATGTTGGGAGATAATGGCCTGTTGTGATTCTTTTCACCAGTCTGTGTAGCACAGGTCCTCTGAATTCACTGGGTAAGTCCCACTTGAAGCAAGAAAAAGTGACTCAGAAAAAAATTCATCAGGATTTTAACAGGGGAAATTCTATTAGAACTTTCACAAGTTTGTTTTGTTTCCTGGCATTTCAGTATGCTGCAGAGAATCATATTGGGTATTATCAGTACTATAAAGACATTTATGAGTGATTATTTGGAACAATTTAGTAGTAACATTACAAATCAATTAAAGACTGGTTTCTTAATCTGTGTTTTTCAGAGAAAATCAAGGGAGTTTTTGTGTGCCTTCATTTGAAAGGAAACTGCCTTTGATCTGATGAACAATAGAGCATCAGCAAATGAAACCTGTCATTAAATTGCTGCAGGGTTAGTGAAATTATCATCCCTGTCCAATCTAAAGAAATGCAATTCAAGTGTGCTTTAAACCTTTGATCTGGATCTGCATCTCCTAAGGTCAGATAGTCTTTCTGAAACATCTCTAATTGAGTGATCTGATAGGTTTATGTAGAAACAGAGACAGGAGTGGCATTTGAAGGGTGTAGATACCATCACATTCTTCAGTAGGAACCAGTTAGGAAGCTAAAATTAGTTAGAAAAGAGATACAAAAGTAGTCTTTGATCAAAGAAGACAGCTGCTATGAAGCCCTGATGTGCAAGCAAGTCCCTTCCTGCTCAATCAAACTGCCTTGCCTGCAGCAAGGTCTCTTTTCTAGTGAAGGTTCCCAGCCTCAGGCCCCAGGGAAGTCTGGAAGTCAGTGGGCTTATGCAGCAGTGGTGTTCAGCAATACCTTTGGCTATGTGGAGGTGACTCCTCTAGACCTTACACGAGATGTGTCTGCAGTTTATGGGATAATAATCACCTGGCTGCTGTGTTTGGGGATGCACCTTGTCACTAAGAAATAGGTCTGCAGAAATATAAAAGAAAAAAGAATTTACAGATACAGAGCTGCAAAACCACAAAAAGCTACATAGATAATAGTTGCATTTGTTGAAAGAGGAATAATGTTGACATTTATTAATAAGGTTAGAAACCTTGTTCTGCTCAGTTGAGTCAAAGATAATTTTGTTACTGATCTGAATAATAGCAGTGGCAGTCAGCTCTGGTTTAGAAAAATCCATCCTCCTAGTCTTACAAAAACATGAGAAAATGTTGCAGTAATACAGTCCAATTTTATCTGAAATACGACATTTGTCTCAAGCCACAATGCATTTTTCTGTTGCAGTTTCATATAGTGCTGAGAAAACCCGTAAATATCTGCAAAAACGTAGCACAATGGAATCTGGATGACTTGCACTGCTGTTGCTGCTGGTTTTTTAAAGTGCATTGTCAGGGGTGTGTATATCTGTAGTTGGCAGAATGACACATCTGTGCTGTGTGGATAGTAACTGTCAGGGGAAAATAGCAGAAGCATTGACAAGTTTGTTTCACAAACTTGTGTTTGAAATTCTTGGGAGCATGTTGGAATCAGAGTATCTCTGCTCCTTTAAGGTGAGAGAACAAGTAAATGCAAGCATAAGCCTTCTCAAGGAAAGGCTAAATGTTTTTTTCCAAGTGGTCAAGAGCACTTATCATTCCCCCAGATTCATGGAGGGGGATTAGTACCTGTATGAGAACAATATGGCTGTGACCTTGTTTATGTAGGAACAGGATTCTGCATTAAACGCAGCATGCCACTGCTGGGCTAGACAGTGCTGCAGTCCTCAAGCTTGCCTTGCTGTGCCTTAAGCCCTCTGCCTTGCTCTCAGGAGACTGCTGCACGTGGCATCTTATGGATCCACCTTCTGCATCCACTGGCTCTGGTTTCAGAAGTAGCTGGAACAGCAGTTGGATGTACCTAGGTGTTGGGCTGTGGGCCCTGAGTGACAAAATCTAAAGGGTGCAGCTCATGCTTATGGCAGGAGGTGGCCAGAACTTATATCTTGAGCTGACAGAACTAAGACCCCACCCAGATGAAACAAGGCTAATTGCTTGTTCCATCTCCTGGTAACACACTGCTAGGTGTTTTTTATACATTCTGGTAGAGAAATATTCCTATGCCACTGGGTTTTGCTGCTTAAAGCTAATGAGAAGGAAGAAACATGACCTGCATTTTTAGTGCTGAAAATTTTCTTTTGTATCTCATTTTCAATAAATACAGAAAATACAGCTGGGAATGCTTTATTCATTGTGACAAAACAACGTGACTGATAAATACAGAGAACTAGTTCAAACACTTTCTGTGTTCTGCTGACTCACCTCATCACAAAAAAATCAATTCTTTGTTTTCATCTTAAAAGTTCAGGTGGTCAACATGTTACATAATAGGAAATGTGTGTGAATCTCGTTAGGGGAATTTTTTGTTTTTAAACTTTTATTTTTCTCACAGAATTTAGAGTAGAATGGAATATTTCAGTTGGAAGTAACCTACAGTAATCATCTAATCCAAGTGCTTGACCACATCAGGGCTCACCAGAAGTTAATTAAAGCATGTTATTAATGGCATTGTCTAAATGTGTCTTAAACAATTGCAATCTAGGAAGCCTGTGCCAGTGTTTGACTACCTGTGAAGAAAGGCTTCCTTATGACAAGTCTGAACCTCCCCTGACAAAAGTATTCCACATCCCATCACTGGATACCAGGGAGAAGAGATCAGCACCTCCCATTCCACTTCCCCTCCTCAGCAAACTGTAGGGAGCCATGAAATCACCCCTCAGCCTCCCTTTCTCCAGTCTAGACAAGCCCAGGGCCCTCAGGGGCTCCTTACAGGACTTTCCTTCCAGCCCCACCACCAGCTTTGCTGCCTTCCTCTGGATGCATTTAAGGACCTTCACATTGTTCCTAAACTGTGGGGCCCAGAACTGCTCATGATACTCGAGGTGAGGCAGCACCAAGGCTGGATGCAGTGGGATAATCACCCCTCTGGGTCAGCTGGTGATGCTGTGCCTGGTGGGCCCAAGGCTGTGGGGTGCCCTCTTGGCTGCCAGGACACACTGCTGAGTATTAGAGCATTTGCTTACTTTCCAAAACCTGCTTATAAAGCTATTTCAGTGAACTTTAATCAATTACCAAGTATTTAATGTTTTAGGAAAATAAAGAAACAAAATGGATTAATCATGTTTTACTTCCCAAAATCATAATTCTACCAAGCAAGCTGATGCACACAACAAAGCAACATCTCTTAATCCCTGCAGATTTTTAGCTGTAGCAATTTTGGACTCCCATGTGCAAGATACCAAACTATTCCTTGCTCTGCAGAACTGAGAGACTGAAAGATAACTTTCTGTTCATCTATGCAGGACTGAGTTTCCAATAGTTTAGACTTGACAGTTCTCACCTACCTTGCTGAACTGGAACTTTGCTGGGGAGCAAAGTATATTCCTCAGAATCAAATAAGAAGAAATAAACATGAATAAATGTAATACAGCATGGAGATCAGGGAACAACTTGCATTTAGCTAGTAGGTACTGAAAAGTAGTTGAAATAATATGGGTTGCAGTTATATTTGTATTTATGTGTATGTATTTTGAAAAGGAAGATAGATGTTGCTGGTTGAAAGGGTTTCTTTCATGATGCAAAATACTTGCTATAAATATGCCACTTTGACAAAAGGGAGTAGTATGAGGAGGAGTTAAATGTAGAATACCAAACAGGAGATTTAAATTATTCTCTGGCATCTTTGAAAGGTTTCTGCTGGAAAAATGCACTAAAATAACACTTTCTTTTTAACCACGCTCTTGAACTACTGAAACATATGGTAAATTGCAAACAAAAACATCTATCTATTGAAGGAAGTTAGCTGCCAGCTAAGATTCGAATTGTTAGTCTTTTGAAGCAGTAGTCTAGCCCTGCAGGATGGTTCCACCAGGAGAAGTTCTTGATAGCAGAGGATATGTTCTATGAATCCCTGAGCTCTTCCAAGCTGGTCGAAGTTTCTCCTATCTCTTGTGCTAGCCACCAAGATCCTCACTTTGTTGAAAAGGAAAATAAAAGATCCTAACCCAAAATTGTAATAATTTTGACTTTTTGGCTCACTGTTGACTGAGACATTTCTAAAATCAGATGAAGTTATGGGCAAACTCTGGTAACCTGCCCTCTGTTTTAGTTAGAGGTGAAGAACCATTGAAGAACCCACACACTTTCCCGTGTCCTCACAAGAAAATGCCTGTGAATAGGGAACATCCTGTATCTGTAGCAAAAATACAGTTTCAAGCATGCATTTTGTCAAATGTTTTCAGGATAGTGTAATTCCACAGATTCTTCCTGTGGGTTATAATCTAAACTGGCAGCAGGCTTTGCAAGCTCCCCTACTGGAGCAACCAGCTTTGCATCCTGACCTTTAATCTAGCAGGCACCTGCTGCTTGCCTGCCAGGCTGGGCAGGGAATCTTCTGGCTGTGCTACTCAGTCTGCATGGAGTCCTTTGGCTCTTAGTCTGTCTCACTAATTTGGAGCTGCCTGTACCCTCAGTGAGACTTCCAGGATCTGGTTCAATTCCTGCTGTACAGTCTTCAAATTTCACCTTGTTTTAGCCTTTTTTTATTTCCACAGCAATGCTGTATTTTTTAGTTTCACACTGATGCAAGAAGAAAATTCACACCATTAATTGGAGGGTAGATCCAGCATCAATGGCATTCTTATTCTTTTGATGGGGAAGCAATGAGCCAAATTTTGGGGTTTATAGCATCTGTTTTCCTACAGTCCTTCAGAGACTCCTGGGTAAATGGATTTTCAGTGTTGTAAGAACACATTGTTCCTACTGCAAGAAGAAAATTATAGAATCACTTACTTTATTTGTGTACATTGGTGGGAAGTCTTGTTTCCCAAAATACAGAAGAATTCAAAAGAAGTAGACTTGGATATGACTTCAGAGGCTTTTCCAGCTGCACACATCTCAAATGCACCCTGTGTGGCACTGCCTCTAGGTGATTTTTCTGTAGAACGTTGTCTTTTTCTGTTCTTGGTGTTTCCCCTTTTTCTGTTTCTTACATTTTTTGTCTCTTCTTTTTGCTTTGTGCTTATTGAAACAACGCCTAGTAAACACATGAGCAAATTTCCATCATCTCTTTTTTAGCAGTGATAGTTGTATTTATACTTGCTAAAGACCCCTTTATGTTTCACAGTGTTACTCTCTTACTTGCACAGAGAGCAATGATTTCAGACAAACTGCCTTAAAAATAAACTTTCCCCCTCACCTTGTGATAGACATATCTGCACAGAGAGAAATAGAATTAAATGCATTTATCAGCATGCAACATCTGGATAGGAAGATAATGAGGCTAGCAGGCATTGGGCATGGAGCAGTTTAACTGTCTTTGTAGCTCAATAGAAAATATTTTCATTTGCTGACTGCTTGTGATTAAGAATCTCTTAAAAACCAAACCTGTCTCAAATTTAATTGCATTTCTTAAATAGTGGGTTCTTTTTGAAGTTACCATACAAACATTGCACAGAGGCAAAGGTGTGCAGAGTCCTTGGCTAAGCAGATCTCAGCAGCTCCCAGGGACCTGCAGACTGATTTTGCATAAGGCTGAGCAGATTGCCCTCCCAGTTTAATAGTGTTTCATGTTGTGTGTCCTTAATTATGTCTCTGTGTGCAAGCGGAAGTTTGCTTCTAGCAGGAGACCATGGCAGCGCTGGCTGCATGTGGCCTCTGCTCACACACTGTTCTGTTCTCTTCAGGTTGAAAAGTTCTGTAGTTAGTTTTTAGGATATTGAAACATTTATTTTTTTAAGGATGAAGCATTCAGGTGCTATTTGGAGGCCTGCCATGAGAAGACAGTGTTTTCCTTCTGTCAGATGCAATGCGGTATTCGCTGTGGTGGAGAGCCACTCACTTTACTTTGGAAATAGTTATGCAATGCTGATTTTTGTTTATTTTTATTTTAATTTTTTTTCTGTTAAACTTCTTCTCTTAATTACACCTTCTCATCCTTTTTTCATATGTACATAGCTGAGTTGTATTTTCCTGCCAAGAACAATGAAATAATCATATGAACCTTTGTAAAGTTCTGTCACAGTGCTGCCATTTCCCTGCAATAAAAATTGCCAGGGGTCAGTTATGCTCTCCTTTCTTAAGTAAGTTAGGCAAAGAAAAGAGAAATTTGGCAAAAGATCTCTGTCACTACAGGTCTCAAATGTAAAAGGACCATGAGGATTTGCATTTCAAGTTTATGAATGTGGGGATAGTTTTTTAGTGCTTCTTTATTGGAGCAGAAACATAGTGGAAACATAAGAAGAGGATGCTTCAACACAGTTCATAATTCTGTTCCTTTAATGTGTTTAGGGGTTGTTTTGGTTGTTAGAGCATAATATTTCCTTATTATCGGTGAGTATATGTTAAGCTACATCTGTGTGAGAAGTGAAGATAAGTAATCCTCTGCAGTAGCTATATTACATCTGCATTTTACACTGCAACAGTCCCTTCGGGTATGGTTGCATGATTTGTAAAGGCAGAGGCTCACATATAATATTTTCAGTTTGGGAGTGAGTTGAGCTTGTGTTTATGTAACACAGGTGCTGCTTATGCAGTTCATGTTTCAGATTCCTGTACCTTTAACCATGGCTGAGACACTTTCTTAGGATGCAATTTTGTTCCTGATATAAACTGATGAGATTGTGGGGCTGACGTTATTGATGCTCCTTCCCTTGTTCCCCTGGTTCCTGCATTATGCTTGTGTGAGGAAAGCTGCAGGAGCTACTTGGCAGGAGGGAGGAACATTGTGTCATCTCAGTGACAGCCAGCAGTGAGATCTGCTGAGTTGTAGCATCAAACTGCACCATAAAGGTGCCCCTGCCAAATGCAGGACATTCAGTTTTTGGCTGAGTCAGTGAGTGGATAACGTGGCTGATGCAGTTCTGGAGTGAGGGCAGGTATGTGGAAAGAGTAACCAAATTTAAAAAGAAGGAAGAAAACTGGCAGGACCATCTCTGTCTTTAGAGCACAGGTGTGCCAGGCTGTGAAAGAAGTATTTGAGATGACTTAGACATGCATTCAATTTTTGTTTTTTTAATGTCAGGCTTCTAAAATGTGCTTGTGGTTTGACAAGCCAGTTTAGAAGATAACCTCATAAGGCTTTGTTCTCACTCACCATGTGTGGTCTGAATAATTTTTGGGGTGGGATTTTGTGTTAGAAAGATGGTCATTTGTTCTTGGGATCTGTCTGGAAGGAGTGGACAGTTCAGCCTAGGCTGTCAGTTCCTTCAATTCCAAGAGGATGAGACTGTAAAACAGTCAGTGCTGCACATCTCAGTCACCAGCCAATTCATGGAGTGTACCTGCTGTCTTTCCCTCCACTTGCAGGCAGGAGGACAGAAACCCAGGGAGTACCTTATCTCCAGTAGGTGGAGGATAGAGTCTACAGCAGAAAACCAAGCTTCCACATCCACTTTGTGAGAACCAGACACTCAGCAACATCCTCCTGTTGACACTGTGAAGAAATCTGAAACTGAGAATGGGTCTGCTTTGTCCCATTTATATTAACTGGGCTAATGAAAAAAGACAGAGAAGTTCTCTTTCATCATGGCAGAGTTCCTATTAGTATTGTGACTTGAGTCATTTTGCATATAGTAGAGTAGAAGGAATATTCATTTATCTGAGTTAGATAAATCCTGCTCTACTAAGATTTTTACAGGGTATTGAATATCTTGGTTAAAATAGTATAGAATGATGAGCTGCAGCTGATTTTAGTAATGGAGAGACCACATGCTATGCTCCTCTGGTTCAGCAGCTGTCAGTGTGGAAGCCTTTCTAGGACAGGAGAACTTCTGAAAACAGGTTCAGGAAGCATAGACAGGGCAAAAAAGAAGGAAACTTTTACTTGTTGGAAGTGATGAGAAGCTTCCAGGGAACTTTGGATAGAGGATGTAATCTGATTTTTCTAAACTTCTGCTCCAACCTGGACAGGATTTATAATGGTAACATACTCATTTTCTCATTCTGCTACTGAAAGAGCAATACTACCAGAGATGAGTGTTCAGCTTAGCTGGGGGATGTGATATTAGTTGTGTAGGAAGCAGAAATCTTAGAACAGAACCATTTTTAGTTTGGTTAAAGATGTGAAAAGTGAGGTGGCTGAAGTGAGGTAGATTCTGAACAGAAGCAAGCAAATATTTCAAGTAAAGACAGTCAATTAATTGTGGAAACAAATTGCAAGGACCAGCTCTCTGTTATTATCAGTTCAAGAATGGAGCTTAGAGGGGAAAAGAAGTCTGAGGAAACCCTTTACTCCTTAGAGGAATTAATTCAGGGATGCTGAAAGTCAGAACAGATAATCCCAGTGGTCCCACCTGGACTGGCCTGAGTATGTCTTTGAAATATTTCTCCAAAGCAGTGGGAAAATGTATCCTCCTGTTACCTGTTGCCAATCAGTATAAAGAAATGAAAACTAGGACAGAAAGACAGAATACTTTAGTTACAATAGACTTCCTTTATAAATCGGGTTACTGATCAAGTGATTAGCTCATTTTAGCAGTTTTATGTATCACAATGGATATCCTATTTTTGCTGCTTTTTAATCCTAATAAAGATACCAGCTCTGAATACAAGGATAAAATTGAGTTGTCTCTTGGGATTTTTTTCCTGTCTTAGCTTTGTGAATAGAAATACAGATTAACATTAAAACCAAACCCAGATAAATGATGTTCAGAAAAGAATTACCCTCCTAAAAATAGGGGAGGCAAACATTGGACTATAATAGCCGACCATTAACTCCATCAGAGTTTTCTCACTGCATTTAAAGATAGATTAGGATCATATTGCATAAAGACTTTCCTCTGAACCTTCACAGTGGTGAAGGTTCAGACTTTCCTCTGAACCTTCACACCTTCAAAACACCTTCATGTTTTGAAGGTGTATTTTGCAGCATCTTCTGGTGTGCTGAAAGGTGTTAAACCCAAAATATATTGGTGCTGAAGTAGTCTGTCATGTAAGACTACAAACACTTTCCCAAATTGGTGTATGAATAGCCACAAGCCAAATTTTTCTGAACATGGTACCTCTGACAATGGGATTTCTTTTTCCAGGTTCCTTTCAGTTGCATCAAATGCAAGAAACCTTGGTAGCAGCAAGGTACTTTACAGAGATTATTATCCACCTCTGTAGTTTGTCAAATGAGGATGTATTTTTCTCCACTGGGCTTCTGACAGGACAGGCTGGTGAGGAAGCAGGGACTGCCACTGCTGCTTGTACCATGCTGCCTTTGCTCTGTGTTGCAAACTCTGGCAGCTTTTAGGGCTCTGGGGGAGCCCAGATGAGAGCTGCAGGCAGGACTGTGTGGCTGACGCACTTCTGAGGCACAGATCCAGTGGTAGACAGAGACAAAGGTCCTGTGGTTTTCTTGGGGAATAATCAGCTGGCTTCTGTTGTGACAGATGCTCTGAGCATCCCTCTTAAACAACAAGGCGTGATTTAATAGGATTTTAAATACAACTAATGCTCTTGTTTCAGTTTATAGGCCTGAATCAAATAAATTGGGGAGGAGAAAATGCTAGTTTTTTGGCTTGAAATTTTCAGGCTATTTTGTTTAGGTTTATGCAGCTGGTACATCCACAGCTGATAACTCATACAGATGTCATATGGAGAATTGTAAGGCTTATGGTTAAAAAAACCAAAAACCCCAATTTCCTTCACTTCAACATCTTAATTAGTTTTATAAAAATAAAATGAGGCATTAGGAAATCTGTGGTTGTGGAAGAATTCTAATGATGTGAACTGTAAAATGATAGGGATCTGACTAAATCTAGGTTGTTCAGTTTACAGGGAAAGAGTGGATGAAAATGGGTCCATGTGGATACACCTGTACAGGTGCATGTCCTGGCTCTGAGAATGGAGCACTCTGGTACTCTGGAACTCTTTGAGGAATGGTGGCTGGCACAGTCAGCTTTGGCCAGGGCTAACTTAGAGTCTCACAAGCAGCCCGTGGCCATGATTTAAATGTTTCAGCATGCCAGGGATCATTCCCAGTGTGCAGTTTGCAAGCAGCAGCTTTGAGAGGCTGAAGGTTTAATAGCTTTGGCTAGAGGATGCCAGTTGGCCTTGGGGCCAGAGGGCTGGCCCAGCCACTCTGGAGTTTGCTGACTGCTCTGACCAGTGCAGGAGGGATTTCATGTGAGTTTTGGTAGCACGTCATCACAAGGAAGTGACCTCTCCCACATATAATTTTAGACATCTCTTTTATTTTTAATCAGATATTTAATATTTGTATTTAGAATATCTCTGTCTCTGCCCCTTTTGTGTTCTTTTGCAGCTTCTTGTTGGAAGACAGAGGAAAATGTTTTTGTCTTCCACTTCTACACTTCGAGTTTTCAGGGACATAGTAAAAGGCACGTTGCCTTTGGTACCTGCCAGTGATGATGATGCAGTAATTTTGCTGTTGTTGATAATGCATTAGTTGCATGCAAGTTTAGGAGCTGCCTTCTCTATGAAAAAGTGATTCTTTCACATATGCCTGATAAACTGTACCAGTGTGGCAAATAAAGGAAAAAGAAGAAGACACCATGACACAAATTTACTGTGCAATCCACTTTTAAGAAAGACAAAGATAGTTTCAAAGCTTTGTATTTGTAGTTTCTTGGGATGGCTGCCTTATTTAAAGGACATAAGAATTCCATCAGTATTGCTTCAAAAATTATGTATTTTTGTGGTGCATTTAGATAGGTATACTTGCTTGTGTGACAGGAGGAACTAGCACATGCACTTTGAAAATCTTTTGATTTCCAAATAGTATCTAGGTCATATGGTACCCACAGGCATGATTCATCCACCTGGGCTTTATGCCAGCCAGCAACTGCAAGGATATGACACTCCAGGAATACTGTAAAATTATTAAAGCTGTTTTTTTTTTTTCACATAACACTGTGATGATAGCTGTAACAAATATGGCACATAATTTATAGTTCCTTTCTGAAAGTATTAATTTTATTAGGTTGATGCAAAAAGTACACAGACTTTAATTTCAAAGGTTGCTGTCTTGATACCAAGTCCTGTTTGAGGCAGAGGTTGTCCTTACCTGAGTGTATCTTCTTGAAGCCCTGCTAGCTCTTAAGTGCTGATCTTAATATCATAGAGTTGTTAAGGTTGGAAAAGACTTCTGAGATCATTGTGTCCAACCAGTGTGGATAAAAACTTCCAGTCTTCTGCCTCTTTGTATAGAGATGATAATCTCTTTGAGGAGCAGAAACCTAATACATTTAATACAAATCTCATGTGCGCTTTTTTTTTTTTTTCAGAAAAGTTCATTTTCAAGAGATGACATCATGCTTACTTTCAGGCATGTGTATTATGCTGACAGACACTCTTGGCTAAATATTCAACAATTCTCTTGCTCGGGAAGCTGTTGAGCTGTATTTTAAAAAATGTGTAGGTGTCTAGAAAAACAAAATTGTGTGTAGCTAGGGTGGGTTTTTTTCAGATGTACTGACATGTTCATCTCAATGAACACTTTTAGGAGTAAATTCTTCTGAGACTTGCCAGGTTATTTACCTTGCATTTTAGGTGCCTGTATACTTTAAAAATGTGGCCCCTAATGTCTTTGAAAACTGACTGCCTCTTTTTACTTCTGCTTCTGAAGAGACCCTTACAGTTTGCTTTTTAAAAATATCTTTAGAGAGTAAAGGCTGAAATTACCAAAGCTGAATTAAACAGTCCTATACAAGTGAGGTGAAGAAGTATAACCTTTGCCAACATATAAGGGAACAGCAATGCTTAACTTTTATGAATTTAAAACTGAAAAAAAAAATTCTCCTTTGTCTTTCTGAGTTTGTGACTTCCCATCCTATGAAAGTGGGATGAGAGAGGAGGAATGTTCTCAAATTTGTAAGCACGTCTGTGTTATGGAGGACTTGCTCTGACTCTGGGTTTTTTAATTTTCCTTCTTCCATCTAGATAAAGAAGAGGCAGCAGGATGTGGTGAGGTTTCTGGAAGCCAACCGCATAGAGTTCGAAGAAGTGGATATCACCATGTCAGAGGAGAAGAGACAATGGATGTATAAAAATATTCCTGAGGACAGGCAGCCTGCACAAGGCAATCCACTGCCACCACAGATATTCAGTGATGATCGGTACTGCGGGGTAAGCAGCTGTTGTGCTTCTCAATATATTAGTGTATATACATTATGTTACATACAAAATATTAGTACATTATATCCAATATATCAGTGCACTCGGGTGCCATTTAAACATGGGACTTGCTGTTGAGCTTTCTCTAGTAGAATCTGAATTAATGGGGCAATAGGATCAGGTAATGATCATACAGGGAAAATTGAGGTCGTTTTTCTGTAAATCCTAGGGCTGTCTAGGGGATTCCCTCCAGGAATGTAAAAGTCAGAAATGTCACAGCTTTCACGTATGACCTGTTGATGGTAAAGCGCCTGGTGAGACCACTGTAAGCTGGGAAATTGTGGTATTCTTGATGCTTGGGTCTAGTCCAAGCACAAAAATTCAGTAGGAAGTCTGTCTTTGGCACAGTAAATGAGAACACTGGCTAGATTGAGTTTTATTGTTATTGTAATTAAGCTCCTTCTCTGCTGCTGTCACGGTGTAAATTTCATTTATGCTCAGAGCATCTTTATGCAATCAGAGTGTTTAGGATAAATGAGCACAATTTGCTGTAAATCTGACAACAGGTTGATGGGTGGGCTGTTTTTTTGGTGTAAGCTTCTCCATCCACCAGTGCAAGCTGGAGCACTGGCCTTTGATATGTACATCCAGAGTGATTCTGACTTAGTCCCTGCTGGATTCAGCTGTGCTGCTCAGATCTGTTGAGAGCCTGTTGACTGCAGTGCAATTGTTTGCTTAATGCAGGAAGGATATAAAAAGTGATTTAGGATCCTCTGCAACAAAGAGGTTGGGTATGATGCAGCAGCTAACTGGTTTCTCAAAACAAAGTATTTAACATCCTTCCCATGTGCTTTGTATTGGCCTTCCTTGTTTACCTCAGTAGTATAACTCTTATCTTCTTATTTCCAGGTAAGGTAAGTCAATCAAAGAAATGTATCTGGGACGTGGAAGGGATTATTACCCTTGCTTATGGATCAGCCCCTCACTTACAAATAACAACCTTTACATTCTTCTGTATCATTGTAGTTTGCCTGGGAAACACAACATTTTAAAGCTGTTGTATCTTACCCTTTCAGATTGCTTTTACAGAGTGTTTTAACCTAGTCTTAGAAGTTGCTGTTTGGAATTAGCAAGGCAGAAGATGTCATGCAACATGTGAGATGATCTCATTAATCTGTCTGCTGAGCTGATAGCCATTTTGGTTGAGCAGAGTTAATCCTATTACTAGACTTCACCGTCTGCATGAACATCTTTAAAGAGCAAACATGCTTTGAAAGAAACTATATTTTTTAGGATGAAGGAGCAAGTACGTGCAGGATCTCCAACATTCATGAGTTAACCTGCTGCATTAGTTAATGAAGTTCTTAGGTAATAGAGTGGAGATGAAACATTATGCAGAAGGCAAAGGAGGTCAGTGCTGGAAGGGGGGATAAAATATTACAATTAGATAGAAGTCAGCAAACCTTGCACATCTTGTCTCTGTTATTTCCACATTGAGTGTTTTCATGTGTTTATCTTGACATAAATAACTACAGCATAATCTCTACTGAGTAACTTAAACTGAAAAAATACTGAATTTTCTGTTAGTTGAGTTAGTGAAATTTGTAGCTTATCATTTCTGCTTTGTGTCCAGGCAATTTTTAGTCCATTTTTATCTATTAAAAAACTCTGTCTGTTTTTCTACATTCTACAGTCTTATCAGGAGACTTTCTATGTACTTATGCTGTTTTATGCACTGTTGCTGACAGTTCACACTTATAATACAAACTGGTCAGGCCCATTGCTGTTCCTCTAAAGGTATGAGGGCTAGACAGTGCAAAGCAAAATAGCACTTTTTATTTTTGTCATATTATTTCAATAGAAGTTCATGAGCATATGATGTCCATGACTCAATGTTATGTTCATAGCTATACTGGTTTTAATATGTTAGTATCAGCATTAATAGTTTTGGGATATTTTTTCTCACTATTTTCTCCTTAAAAAAAACCCTCAGCAATGTGCACAAGGGGTTTATCTAAGACTAGATTTTCCTGGCTAGGACATCACCATTTAAAATAATCACTTTTCAGGATGTAACTGCAGGCTAGAAGAAGTTTGTCTTTCATGATTTCAGTAAATATCCAAAATGAATTTCTGTCAACCATTTGAACATCTGACAGCTCATGTTGGGGGGAGAAAGGTGCCAAAAGATGATTAAAATTTACTGGTTCACAGAGTGTCTTGTACCCCAGGGGGAGGGATTCTTCTGGTACTGAGAGGCAAACTCCATGTTTTGAAGTGTGAGCAAGACTTTGTGGTTTTTCTGAGTTGATGTAATTGCAGATACAATCATTAATCATTAATCTATCTCTTCCTTTTCTCAGTCTACTGAGATGCACTCCCAATTTTTCAGTAACAAGTTATGCTAATAGATTTTGAAATAAAGTACTTGGCAAGAACAATTTTTATTTCCTGTGAACAAGATAAGAGCTGCAAGCACACAAGAACACAAATAATTTTACTGATAATTAAGTGCTATGTTATAGTACCAACTATATGATAATTTTCATATTTTCATGACTTTACAGTCTGTTGTTTCATCTTAGTGACATTGCTATAAAGTAGTGTGTGAGAACAGAGTCTCCCTTTCAGACAAATCAGACACACGATCCTGCTTTTCAAATTTGCAGTATTGTAAATCTGAAATTAGTATAGTTATCTTGCTCTAGTTAGTGCTCTGTAAGAGTGAGGAGATGTTAGTGTCTAGTGCATGTTTCTGGAGAAAACTCATGCACTTTGCATAAAGAATAGTAAAGTGGGGTTAATTTGGAGTAGAGCCTTAATCAGATCCGGTAGGTTGTGTTGTGTTGTTGGGCACAGGAATCAGTTTTGTCTTGCCCAGGTCCTTACAGAGCTCATCTTCAGTCAGATTTAGTAGCTCCTGCTATAGCTCTTTGACCTACAGCTCAATCCACTCAAATTGTGGATTATATTCACCCAAGAAAATAATCCCATACTGTCTTTCCCAGCCACTGTTCTCCACAGCAGAGGGGCTTTGCCCACCTGACTTGCTTGATCATGGTGGATGTTTCACACTCATGGATAACCTGTTCAGTGACTCCAGTGGTCAGGTCCCCCCCTTGATCATGAGCCTGTCTCTACGTTGCATCTCCTCCTAGGTGTCCTGATGTGCCACAGGCCCACTGAGCTGTGGTCAGCTTGCCCTTACGTTCCCAATCCAGGTCCCCTGCAGCCATTTCAGTTCTGGCAGCCTGGTCTGCCTGTTCCTTGTTTTCATGTTCTTTGGTGACATGGCTCTTAGGTATGGGAATATCTACATAGCATCCTTTATAAAGGTTCTCTACCCAGGCAGCAGTGCCCTGCAGCAGCCCAGATATTTAAGCAGAAAGCCAGAAATGCTGGAAAACTGAATGTCTGAAATTAGGCCTTTGCCTCACACCTCCCTCTTCTTGAATTCTCCACTGCTGAGTACACAATTTTTCTTAGACTAGAAGTGACTCCTGGATCTTTCAGAAGACTGGAAATAGCCACTTGCCAGTGAAACTGCACTCTTGTGAAGCTAGCTGCAAGTTAGCACTTTGAACAGTGACAGTTTTATATGCAGCAATCTGCCATTGAAGGGAGATTGCCTGAAATTTAGGCCAACCAAAATTAAAAGGAAATCTATCTCCAGGTGGGAATTTGAGCCAAAGGGAAAATATTTACATAGCAGGCTGACTCTTTTTTTTTCCCTTTGAAGCTGTTCATATGGTTTAGAGTGTTATGGTAATTCTGATAGAGTGCCTAGTGAGCAGCAGTAGAGACAGAGATATGTGATATTTATTGTCCTCCCCTGAAATATAATATAGGGTGTCAACTCCAACAAAACAGCAAAGGCATATAGACAAAAAGAAATGAAATAGGCTGCTGAAAGAGGTGCAGTGTTCTTGGGAAACTATTCAGTACACAGACAATTATTGTATCCCTGATTTCTTTGCACTGTTATGTATCATTCTATTCTGGGTTTTTTTAAGATCATGAAAAGATGCATGCATGTTTCTTTTTCTTCCTTTTTTGTAGGTGTCACATTACAGCTAAATAACTGCTCACTGATAAAAGAAAGAAGAGAATTTAACAAAACTGGCTAGAGGCCACCTCAGATTTTCTGCCCTAGCCTGTCATTGGAGAGTTTGTTATTATTCTGTGCCTACAGGTACAGAGAGCTTGAACTCTGTCTCTAGATACTCAGGCAATGTGGCAGAATTCACCTTAGCATGCCTGCTGTAGTGTATTCACTTTAGGGATTAGAGGAGTTGTGAGGCTAATTTGGTATTCAGCAAGTCTACATTTGATTCTCTGCACCCTTGCAGGTGTTTTATCTAATTCACCCAGCAAATTTTTGGTCCCAGTCTGCTTTTAGAAGAGGGATAATTTTGCTAGATAAAAGTTAATGTGAATTACTCAGAGATCATGTGACATTTGTTAATGGCTAATGATGCTAAAACTTTCTTGACTAATTATTTTTGCCATCGAAGTAGAGTTTCCTGTATGGTAAATTTAAGCTCTGCGTGAAATTGTTCTTAATTACCTTTTGCAGTTGTGGTTGTGTTGCAGCAGTTTTTGGCTCAGAGGCACCCACAAACCCTAGGCTGAATGTGACTTGAGGCCAGTGACATGCACTGTTTATCTTCCTGGTTAAGGCTTTGTCTCAATGAGGAATACAGAAGGCAGAGCTGGTGTTGGAAAGCAACCCCTGGCCAAGAGTCTTCTCCACGTTGGGAGGATTCTGCTCGGATCATTCACAAGGGCTGGTTACAACTTTCAGACTATGCCTATGCTTTTGCCATCCACTTCTCCATTGATTTTCTGTGTCCTGAGGAAAAGAACTTTAGTTCTGTGTAATATGTACTTTATAAAGGGAAATGTGGTACCAGAGGCAAAGTGTAGAGTAGCCAACTTGCCCAGTGCCAGGGCTTAAAAAATAGAAGCTCAGCAACTAAGTAAAAATAAAATATTCCAAGAATTTTATTTTCCTCAGAGAAATCAGTACTCATTTCAGTAATGTATAATAACTGAAAAAACAGTAATTATATATTACTGTTATAATATATATATAATTACTGTATAACAGTAATATATATATTTATATATATAATATAATATATATATTACTGTTATAATTATATATATATAATTTATATATATATAAATTATATATATAAAAACAGTGTTGCTGTTTACCCTGTAGTGGAGAGAGTACAATCCTGTTCACCACCACAGTTTTTATTTGGACTAAGTAAACTTCATTAATAGCTGTTTCAAAGTGAAGTAGCAGGTATTTTGTAAACAATCCCTTCACATAAAGATGATAGGCATCAAAGATATCTCTGGGGATACCTTACTCTATTTGCAGACTTCTATTTCCTAAATATAATAATGTAGGGTGTTTATGTATTTTAGAACACTTAAAAGGGACTGCAAAATTAGAATTGTTACTTTTAGAGGATATAGTAGAAAATACTGCACATTTCTTTTTCATTTTTATATTTATTACATTGATATTCTGCAAAACTTATCAGCAAGTGTGACATAATTATTAAAAATTTTATTTGGGATCCTAATTTTCTTTTTCTATGGAACAGAAACTTCCTATTGTGCCATGCTTTCTTGAAAGAGCAGGTTTTATTATTGAAGATGTTGGACTACTTTAACTAAAGTCTTTTTAAAAGGCGAGTTCTAAAATAGAGGATAAATTATATATGAGGAAAGGCTAAGAAATCTTAATAAGTGGCAGTAATACTTTGAAGCCACATAGTATTGCACAGAATACAGATGAAGCAGGTTTTTTTGAACAATATCTAGAAAAAGCCGTGGCTGTTGTCAGAGAGCAGCCAGGATGAAATAAGTAATTCAGTCTGCTGCTGTTCCACTTGGGTCCAAGTTAAAATATGTCCATGCAGAGCTACTGTGCAGCACGGTCATTTTGTATCTTTTAGTCATTACCTCACATACCAGGCTGGCTACCATAGTTGACTCCCTGATATTTCCATCTCTCCCTTTCTCAAATTCCTGTTGTGGTCTGATTTGATAATATTCTTATCCAAACAATTTGTAAAGTGACATAGTGAGATGGAAGGTCCAGAAAAGGTGGAGGTGACAGCTCTTACCATCCACAGTACTTAGGGATTCTGCCACTTACTTCCCTGAACTCTTCTGCCCCAGGTGGGCACTAGGCACTGGGTTTGAGGTCTTCAGTGCTTGTCTAAGGGAAGCCCTGTTACTTTTGGACTCCTTGCCTTGGAGGTGAGGGATATCAGTTCTTAGACAGTTGATGTCTGTGTACCCTGGCACCATTGCTGCATGAATGGCAAACATCGCATCAGCCTGAGTTTGTCCTGTACTGTCCAAACAATAGAGCTGTGGCTGACATCTGCTCCTTTTTATTAAAGCCTTTGTTTGTGGAAGGCTACAACTGGACAGATTACCAAAATAAACATCTGGCCTTTAGTAGAGGAGTAACAAGTTGTTTTGTAGAGTCAATTCTATAAGCTCTTTAAAAATCCTGTGCTGAGATCTTATCAGAAGGGTAGGTAATGAAAACTGTCATGTTTAGCTTGTTCTGTATTGTACAGACAAGATCTTCTTTTATTTGTATATTTATATAATATTAGAAAAGACTCACACATGCACACACATTCTCCAAGGAGAGCTGTGCTGTGTAAGAGTTTTCCATTGTAATCCTAATCAGATCAGTAAATGAATGTCATCTGTTCTGGAGAACTGAACTGCCCTTTTCATGGAGGATGTTAACAGCTCATTCTCAATGGAATACAGTATTAACTCAGGAGCAAAGTGCTGATTCAATGTGTTTAAATTATGGGTTCCTCACTATTACTTGAGGGAGCAATTATGTTGCCCCTTTTATAAGAACAGAGAGATCATAATCTTATATTAAAAATATTGACAAAGAGAAATAAATTTGAACAGCATGCCAATGGAGTAATCTGTAAGTGTTTTCCAGTAATCAATGCACTTCAAAAATCTTTAGGAAAAGCTGTGCAGGCTACATTTGGGTGGGTTTCTTGTTTTGCAGCTTCTTGGTGTGGTAAGCAATAAAGATTTGTCTGAGATGTTTAATGAGCTCACTCTTGTTGCCAACTAAAAGCAAACAGCAACAAAACCAACTTGCTTGTTTAAAGAAACTTACTGGAAATAATTTTATTCACAGTTGCTGTCTTTAAAAGTTCATTAGATGTAATGTTCTCCTAATTTCAGTGCATTAGTGAAGGTAAAATTGCTAACTGTAAATCTGCTTTGTGTTAATGTTTTACTTTGATCCAATGCCTTCATGTTTCTCCTGTGTTCCTTGCAGCCCAAATAATTATTTATGCTGATCTGCAGTACAGCCAGTTTTAACTTTGGTATGCTGTAAATAGTTTCTCCTAGCAGTGACAGTGTTTATTTAAACAATCCTGAGTACACCTGCTTAACAAAATCCTGAGCCAAATTAATTATGGCAGTGTCTGTAATTACATCACTGCAGTGATCTGGTTTCCAGGAATACATCACACTTAAGGAATACATCACACTTAAGGTGATGTATTCCTTAAGTCTAGTGATCATCACAGCTGGGATACAGCTGATGCTGCACCAGCTTGAGCTTTGTGAAGTTGGGCATTGCTGTTGAGAGAAGAACCTACCCTGGAAGTGGGATTTCTAAAGAGGACCAGTGGTTTTCCTACTGGAGTAAATTGCGTAAAACCCACATGAAGGCCAGAAGAACCTGAGGCATTTGTGTCAGATTTCTTGAATGCTTGTCCAGTGTCTCAAAGACTAAGCTGATGTTAGTTTTCTGTAGCATTTGGGCAGTAGATGGTCTTTGGCATTATTCCATAATGTAGACATTAACAAAGTTCTCCTGTCTTTGATTAATCTGGTTTTAAAGAGGTGCAAAACAGCTACAGCATCTTTTATTTCCAGGGTAAGCTGCAAAGATCCAAATTTTAGAAACAAAGCTGTGGAAGTGTGAGGCTTGGAGGCTTGAGTTGTTTTGTGTTTTGGTTTCTTTTTTTTCCCTTTACCATCATACTTAATGGACAACATCACATGGCCTTACTAATTATTGGGGGGTGGAACTAGATGGTCTTTGAGGTCCCTTGCAGCCCAAGTAATTTTCTGATTCTATGATCATTTTAAAACTTAGTGTGTGATAGACCTTAAGATTAGCATAAATGGCCTTACATTTGTGAGACTGAAGGTCCCTCAAGCCCAGTTTTGTCCCAACAGTGGCCATAAACCTAGGAAAGACCACAAACAAGATATGAAATGGTCAAGTATTTTCCTTGTCTCTAGTTACTTTTCTGAAATAAATGTCACTTTAACGTATTTAGTAATTCTTACTACATTTTTCTTTCATGAATTTGAACCTTCTGGTGGAAACCTTTAGCATCTTCAGTATGCTCTGGAGGTGCATTCCATGTGTCCACTAACACATCTAGTACCAAGCATCCTGCCACCACAGTGAGCTTCACAGCCTTCCTAGCCTTCCTCCCCTTACTCTCTGGGGTAATTTTGGTCCTGAAGACCTTTGCAGCCACAGTTTGTCTTTCTGTGCCAGTTTAGAGTCACTCAGCAGGAGCTGGGAGAGCAAAGCACAGCTTTAGGCCACACAAGGCCAACAAGATTTTGCATGTTTATAGGTGAGCTACAGGCAAGGAGCTCACCTACAGTGGCTTCAGCTTATTTTCAAGAGAGCAAGAGCTTATTAGGTCAGCTAATCCACTCCATAGCAGTTCATTGAATGCTGTTTTAATGCTGTTTTAACACCACTGTTGGTGTTAAAACAGAGAGGCTGTGTCCTGCTCAGGTTAAGTGGTGGGTGATGGACCTGCCTCCAACTTTAAGGGTGAGGAACCATGCCTAAAGCAGTCAGCTAGTTGTTACCTTGTTGAAAAGCCCTTTCTGCCTTGAAATAGCTTTTTACTTACCTTCTTTATCCTCCTGTCCCTTCTTTATCATTTTAAACCATCCTGAGATATATTTTTTCCTCCTAACTGGCATTTGTCTTTCTTGGTAACATTTCAATCAGTCATGGGATTTATCATCTGTATTTTTGGCTTTTCAACTTCTCCAGAGGGATTGAGTATCTCTGCATTGCTGATGATTCATGTGCACTGTCTCCATGTCCTACTAGTTTTAGTACTCAGTTTTTAGTCAGTTTTGATCAGCTACTGATGTTGCCAGAATTCTACACGCTAATGAAGTGATTAGCAGCTCTGGAAAGCACCAAGTTCTATAATTTAAAATGTTACAGTCAAAATTATGTTGTGCACTTAGTTGCCTTTTGAAGTGGGGCAGTGGGTAGCAGTTTGTTGTACATTTTTAGGTAAACTGCTGCTGCCTGAGTGCCTCCCACTGACAATGGGAGCCACTTCCTTCCACAGGGGCAGGACAGCACTGCTCCACTGATCCCAGCAAAGCCACAGCACTCCCTGGATAGAGCTGCTTGGGACAGTGACAAGAGGGTTGTAGTAACTTGCTGCTGGTGGTGAAGCGTGGTGCAGAAAAAGGGAACCACTGCCTTGCCAAAACCAGTGAATGGTGGTGTCCTTCCTCTGTGGGAGGCAGAATGTCCACAGAGTTTTCCCAAATTGAACCCATTGGGTCACCAGTGAGTTAGGCTCCTGCTTGTGTATGAAAGTCTCATTTTCACTGAGCTTGTGCTGTTTTCCTTCTTCAGCCTCTACATCTACTGCTGCTAGCAGTGTGATGTCCTTTATTGAGATTAGAATTTTTATGTCCTTACCCATGGATTTAGTGTCTTTACACATGGCCCAAATCTGCACAGAATTCCTCTCCTTCTAATGGTAAGATCAAAGGCAGGGTGTTTTTGGAGCATCCTTTATCTCATCTGTGTTACAGGAAAAGCCAGGGATGCCCACTTTGAACTCCTACCACTCATGACACAACCACTGAGTCATTGAGATCATACTTCTCAATAATCTCTTAAGAAACTACTGTGCTAAAGGGATTTCTTAAAATTTTTATAGGACTATTATGCATTTTTGTAACATTTTTTGTTTCACATTTGAATATGTTGAGATCACAGATTGTAATTGCAGGCATGACTAGGAATATTCTCCTATTTAAAATTTACTTCTACTTTATCTAAAAGCATGATGCTTCTTCTCACCCACTGCCCATGCAAGTGTCAATAGGATTTAAATACGTTTTGCAATGCAGATATTTCAAAACATCAGGGAGATTGCTTCTGGTGGATAATCTCTTGTGGTTCCTAAATATTCAGGTCTTTTTAAAATTAATCAATCCACTGGGTTTTGTGCTCTTTCAAACATAGACTTAGCTCACTGTTTAACCTTCACAATTTTTTCAGTAAGTGAATCCAGGTTTGTTAATGAGTAAAAATGTGGGGAAAACATACTAATCAGGACCTAATAATTCTGAAAGTAAAATGATAACTAGTACTTTAAGACAGCTTTTTATTATTAAGTATTAAATTACTTTACAGAGGTTAGTTTAAACAGATGGTGTTGGTGGATTAGCTGAGTCTCAGTCATTGTCAGAGCCACAAGTGCAACCTTTTTTCTTATGACATTATTTTCAGTTTCTGTGTCCTTCTGTGATCTGTTTTTCTTACCAGTTTATTAACAAAGAAAAAAACATGGTCTTACAGGGTTGATACTTCTAGAGCTAATTGAAGTACTGGGATTAAGAATCTTCAGGAGAATACCAGCATTTGAAAACGGTGCTGAGAGATGATGACTCACCTGAACAAACACAGAACCTTCCTTGGACAAACTGTTGAGACCAAGAAGTGTCTGGGGGTTAGTGAGGACTTGCCCGTGGTAGTTAGGAGGGAGAGTATTCCTGGCAGGGACCCAAAAAGGTGTCTGCCACCACAGCTGCCTGCCTGCAGGTTGGCTGCTGGTAGTTTACAGGGCTCTAATGGGCATCTTCAGGCATTTTAGACCTGCCCTGATGTTAAAGAAAGGGCTGTGGGCTTTACTCATCCACTGCTGCCCTACCTTCAGCTTCAGAGGGTGTGATTCACTTGTCAGTGAGCACCATGGAGCAAATGAAGGTTATTTCTCAGATTGATCACAGGCTGTCTTCTTGTGTGTTGGTTATGTAGCCTGTGTCCCTCATGGGTTTTTATCTGCCTTAGAAGAGTCAGAACAGACCTTTTTAAGGTTTAATATGTCCATGCAGCTTTTGAAGTCTCATTCGTAGAGGTCAAGGGTTTAATAAAACATCCTTCTGCAGAGCTTCAGCATTACTTATTACTCCTCTAGGTATTCAGTGATTACATTGTTCCTTTTTAATCCATGGTGCAGTTGGGAATCCTTTCAGTAATCTTTCAGTTTACACCATGGCTTAGTTGATTTGCCTATTTTACTTGGATTTACTTTCTGGCAATTAATTGTAAATTTTTATTAATTCCTAAGTTAGCCTATGCCATGTTTTATGAAGAAAATAACAAAAAGTCATCTTAACAAGGTTTACTCTTTCTATTTATGTCAGCTAATATATCTGAGGCCTGAGGACCATTATACACCTGCTGGCCTTCTGGTGTCTTTCACAGGTGCTTTCACAGGTGCTTTCACATGGGGCAGCCATGGTTGTGGTTTTGGGGAGGCTGAGGCTGTTTGAATAATTATGCAACTGCACAGTATTTCACACACAATATAGCAGCGTGAACTTTGCTGAAATGCTGGTAAAGCATCTCCATCTAGACCATCATGAAGGTTTTAGGAGAAATTCTGCACTTAAATACCTTTAAAATATACCCACAATAGAGTTTCTTTTGATGCAGGTACTTCTGATGCTTATACTTTCCTGTCAAAGTAGTGAGAGGTGTTGAAGTTAGAGAATTTATGTGTTCTTCTTTGCCTCTGTAGTTTGTGATATCATTGCAGTTTAGGTTTTAGGTTTGGGTAGGAGAATAGGGGTAAGTATCAATATTTTTCTGAGCATTACTACATGTTACTCTATTCTAATACAGGCTGTGGTAATATCAATAAGGAAAATAGGAATACAAATGTTGACTCATTTTTTCTTCTTTTAATTCTCCAGGATTATGATGGCTTTTTTGAATCAAAGGAGAGCAACACTGTATTCTCCTTTCTTGGACTGAAACCTACTTTGGCATCAAAGGTCAGTGTAGTATTGCAGATTTTTTATGGAATTCTTGAGATGTTGAGATTGAATTTTCTTTGATCCCTGTGTGGGTTGGAGCTCTGTGTTTGGATGTATCCCTGCCATGATCCATACCTTGTTCATATCACCCTAGTGCTAATGAAGTAATTGAGATGGTTGTAAGGAAAAGTAAAGCATTTGAAATGAAAACAAGCATGTACATGGGAGTAATTTGGGACAGCAGATAAATTAAGTTTAAAGATGACATTCTCCTTTACGTTATCAATCTAAATTGTAAGCAACTGGCTTAATTATAACAGGAGACAGAACTTAATCACTGGACTTTCTGAAGCCTGGCATAATGGCTCAGCATTTATTCATTAGGCATTAATTAATTTAATGCTGAAATGCTGGAGTAGTCAGAACTTATATTAACTTTTTTGAATTTGGTTTTAGCAAACACATATCTAGAGGTCAGAACACAAAGCCAGGTGATATCTTTCTGTTGAGGGCAGTATAACAGAGGAAATTTTATTGCCATATGGAAGTCTGGACACTTGTTCAAACAGATTGTGTGGTGCACCTTTTGGCAGTAGATCAGACACAGAGGGGAGGATTTTTCTTTCCTTGGATACTGTAGATATAGATGTACTTGATACTATTACTGTTTCAGGCCTGGGTGGTAGCTCTTGAGTATCTATAGAGCACTTCTTCTGCCAGGAATTCATTTATTCTTGGACCCCTTGAGGGACAGCAGTAGGAAGGAACCTCAGCTGAGAACCACAGAAGCAGGTTGTTTTGGCAGCCCGCCTCACTTTTTAGTTTGAAGAACTTGTCCTAGGAAAAAGATGATGTTCTGACACAATCTGAAATAGCAGCTTCTATGCAGCTCTGTTCCTAGAAAATATGGTGTTGGAGGCCTGGAGAGGTCTCTCTATAAACTTCCTGCTTCAGTCTGGTGGTACTTCAGAGAGATGCATCCTCAGCTTCTAGGTGGTCTGCAGTAGAGGAAATGTATTGTACTTGAATATCTGTGTAGAGGCTTTGCCCCGGGAGATCCCGGTTGTCCTTGATGGGCTGCAGCTGTGACCAATGAAGATAACTGGGATAAAAGGGGGTGGGTTAGCCAGTCAGGGAGAGCCTTGGAGGAGCTCTAAACTGAGAGGGAACAACATGTAGAAGAAGGAGTCTGTGCTGTGAAGATCTGCAGCCGTAAGAATACACCGAGGAGGTATGGACTTTAGAAGTCTGATAACAACAATACGGGACTCTAGAAATAGAACAACAACAGTTGTCTGGGAATAGGGTCACCTTATATGCTAAGGTCACAGGTATAGGAGATGACAATGTATCCATAACATTAATATTATGTCAATAATAATTAATAATACTATTTATTTTTTCTCTTTTCAATAGGAGTCAGAACCCTAGAAAGGCCATATGAAGTACCAACAAGCACATTCCTGAATGAGTGACTATTCTCCAGCACATAACAGCTTCCCTAATGGATCACTGTGATAGAGCAAATGTGTGTCAGTAGTAGTAGTCTGCTTGCCATGAGATGGTGCTCTCCAATAATGTGGAGCTAATAACATGCATATGAAATAGGATTAAGGCTGGGCTACTCATCTCTTGTAAAAATGCTCACTGTTGATGTTTCATTTTTGTCTTTTGATTGCTTTTGCAACTAGCCCTTATATTGTAACAGGCACGTGTGTTTGAGAATAAGGAGTGAAAGTGTAGGGCTTGTATCATTCATGGGTATTCTTGTACAGTCACATTCCTTACCTTTTTTAATTCCTCCCACTACTGTAGTTCAAATGAATAGTTAAAGTGCTGCTGGTTATTATGGTGTTTGTGCTGGCTATGATCCAGAAGGTAAAAAGCATCAATCTTGAGCTCTCAGTCTAAGCCAATAACTGCCATATTTTTGCTCTACATTTATTTATTTATTGCGATGTTTATTCTAGATCATGGTTATTTTAAGAGACATGGGCTGCTAATCTTGTTAATGAAGACTTGATTTGTCTAATGATGCACATTGCAACTGACTGTTTAAAACAAGTTGCTATCATGAAGGAGGTGCCAAAGTGAAATATTTTGACATGTTTCCAAATGCAGGTGAAATGTTCAGTAAAACACTTGGTGGAAATACTGGGGAGTCCAGAAGAACTAAAGGGGTCTCATAGCTAATGATAATATGAAATTACCTCTTAAATGAAGAAGTCTTAACACCCAAGGTTGGAGCTCTATAGTTGGACTGTCTTAAAATGAAATTTTGCCAAAACTTCAGTTTACCTTCAATAACACACAGCTCCACCACAAGCCACATGAGAGTCAAGGGGGTACTTTGAGAGCCAGGTTTCAATTCCATGATGGTTAAACAGTCCACCATGGTCCAAGAGCATGCCTAACTTGCCTAGCTGTTGTCCTGGTTTTATATCCCCAGATGTGGTGATGTAGAGGTGCCTCGAAGGCAGTGAGAAAGCTGAGTGTGTGCTTTGCCAAATGAGGCTAGAGAGGTTGTTCAGCTGAGGAATAAGTAAAGGGAATGGAGATTATTCCAGTGGGACTGCACTGATGCACGTAGCAGAACTTAGGCGCATGACTTGCCAATAATTATTACAAAAAGGATTCTAGACAGAAGTAAAACTGCATCAGGCATTTTGAATCAAATCTGATACATAAATAACAGCTGTGCTATGATGTGGCTTTTCCTACAGTGATTTCATACTGGCAAGGTAGTGCCACCACAGTGAATGTCCTCGTGTCTTTGGGTAAATGGGAGACAACCACTCTGTAGAAAAGCTACTTTGTAATCGCAGCATCACTCAAACTGTGTGGTTTGAAGGAAGCCAGACTTGTAAAAAGTGTCAGAAAACAACACTATCACAACAAAAGCAACACTGTGAAACAAATCACATGTTCTGCTGGCATCAGTAATCATGGCATACCAGACATGTCAGCTGGAAAGGACAGCTGAAGGTCATCTGGTGCAGCACTGTCCAAATCAGGCCAAAGAACCACACTAGCTTGAAACAAATATGGGTTTGTCTAGCAGAGCATTAAGAATATCCAGAGATGAAGATCTCATAACTATCTAGGTAACCTGTGACATTGCTGCAGTGCTTTCCTAGTGAAAACTTTATCTTTTAAAGTCCAGCTTTGACTCGTAGGCTTTAATTTGAGGCTGTTACCTTTGCTGTGTCTTTTTGGCACTCACAATAAAAGATTGGCACCATTCTTTTTTTAACAGTCCTCAAGATAGTTGTAGGCAACCACTGGGTCACCTCTTAGCCTTCTTCTTACCAGACTGAACAAACCTGGCTGCTCAGCTGAGCTAAAGAGCTAGATGGAGGAAGAGCACACACAGATTTGAAGTCTGTAGCTGTATTTACTGGCTAAAATCTTTGCCAGAGCACCTTCTCTAGAGGAATCCTGAATGGGCATTGATGTATATACGTACATTTTTAAGAATTATGTTGTCTGTGTCAAGGTACTGTGACATTCTTGTAACCAATCCCATATTTTCATGAGACTTGAATTTCACTATAGGAAGGGAATATGACATGAGGTGGAGCTGTACATTGTTAACTTCACCACATTCAATATAACTATTTCTTAAAAGAAGTTAAAATATTTAACTTTGTAAATGAATAGAGATATAAATGTACTTAATTCTGCAGTTGATTACAGAGAAGCCATCCTGGATTTATCATGTACTTGATACATTGTAAACCTTGAGAACTGCCTGAAGTCCCAGGTCTGAAAAATTTACCTAAGTGTGTAAGCATATACACATGAGTAATCCTGGATGAAATCCCAGGCTTACTAATGTAAAAGGAAAAACCACACTGATTTCTCCAGGGATAAAATTAATTTCACAGAGCTCCTTTTGAATTTTGATAATTGTAGAATAGAAGGCTCTTGTTTAGTGGAGAGTTAGTCTTGTTTCAGCTGTTAAGTAAACCTGGCTTATTTCAGAGCATATGTGTGGGCATAGTCAGTTGTATGGAGGACAACACTAGCTCCAAAGATATCCTGCTTGCTTGCATGGATTGGCAGTGTAAGTCCCTTAGAATGTGTGCTTTTGAATTATAAATAGCTAGTTAAAAAAAAAAGAAGTATATATGTTTGGATGTGAATTTTGTCTGTTGAATGACAGCCTTATTTTTGTAATTAAAGCAAGTAGACTTCTAGTTTGTTACATAAGATGATCAGGAATTTTTTAATCAGTTTTGTAGTAATGAAATGTAGCTATCAGGTAACTGAAAAGGTCTGGGGAATCTAGAGACATTTACTGAAAGAAGTAGGAAATTCTTAATTCCGTTTAAGATTTTGGCATATAGAGTTATGCTTAAGAACCAAATCATCCCAATTTCTAGCTAATACTGATAACTACCCCACTTCTTAAAATGGAGAGCAGTGTGAATGAAATTTAATCTTTGTACCTAGCTAAAGTTGCTGTGTGGGCCGACGTGCACATTCACTGTATCAGTGGCTTTGATAGAGGTGTTTTTGTTTGTGCCACACACTACTGGATAGTGCCTTGCCAGAAAGAGGACTGTTTCTGTGGGGTCTTCTTAGATGTGCTTAAACTTTGAACTGAGAAAGGCTTAGTTTCTATATTGCTATTTTTTAATAATACAGTAAATTTATTTTGATGCCAGAGTCAAAAGGCACATGCTTTGTAAGACTGAAACAGTTTTTGATGAGTCTTCTGAACTCTTGATTTTTCCTAGGTGACTTTGTTTTTTGATTTTCTTTTCCTTTTTGTTGACTGTCTAGAATCAAACTTCTCAAGGGAAGTGAACCTGGAGTAAAGCCCATAAGTTCATGTTTACACTTTCTTTAAAATAGTGTCTGATTCTAATGTTTAGCAGCTCAAGTGCTATCACTGAAAGGAAGAGTAGCTGCCAAGCTCTCAGTGGATTTCTTGGTTGTCCCTCCCTGTCCTTTTCCGCCATCAGGCCATTTATTTCAGGTGTCCTATTCAGGCAATACCATGATTCAGAAGTAGGACCCTAAAATTGCCTTGTGGCCCTTCCTGGAGTTCAAGAGTGGAGTGATCACCAGGAAAATGCCAAATCTCATTAGTTTTCAGTAAGTTATTCACTGATTTCACTACACCTTGGCATGGACAGTGGGAGGAGGATGGAGTCCCATATGTTCACCCTTCACAGAGAGCCCGAGTGCAGAATGGCCCACAGCTTGCTCTGGCACCATGAGCAGGGTCCTCACAGGGACCCTTGGCTGGCAGTGGCACGTGTGACACCATGCACCACTGCTTTCCACAGGACTCCAGCTGCATCATGGCCTATGCTTCACCCTCCTGCTCCCTAAGGAATTTGGGAGGGAAAACAGAGAACATCTTCTTGAGAGCAGTCCTTCAGCCAGGACAGATCCAGCTTACTCCCTTCTTGCTGGTCTATACCTCTTCCTCATGTGTGTAATCCTGTCCTGTGTAGACCTACCTGTGTGCAAAGCTTCCACTCCCAGCCATCTGTAACATCCCTGTGGGGTCACAAACGTGGTGTTCCCTTCACAGTGTCAGTGTTCTGTAACTTGGGAGGGGAGGGAGCATGTTGCATCCTAGGTTGTGTACACGTTATGTATTAAACTCTGTTCATCTAATAAACTGCAATTCAAAAAAGAAATTTGCACTGTGTTGGATGGGCTAAAATAAACAATGAAAAAATATGAATTTATTCTTGCTGTGGCTTGCTCTGGTGGCAGCCTGGTGTTTTGGTTTGGGCAGCCTCTGCAGGTGGAAGCACTGCAGAACTTTTCACCTGGGATGGGTGAACCTGATTCTGTAAGATGTTAATTGGCTTTGAACCCCAGTGGCTGCGTGGGAATTGCAATGTGTCCAGAATACTTGCTGGTTTGGGGTCTCCCCAGATAAATAGCAGTAAAGGGAAAAAGGGATGATGTATTGTCTTCCATTTCTTATACTTGGGTTACCTGGAAATAAAGGGCAGATCCTTTGGGGTGGCTTGGACACTGGGGACAGGAAGTTTTCACACAATGAAGTTGTGTTCCTAGGGTTAAAATCTTCACTGCTTTTTATGTCTCGAATGAATGCAAGTTCCTGATTTGCCTATCCACTTTACCAATCCAGAGAAGGTAATTTAATACATTTTACCATTTTACCTGTAACCAAAGGTACAGGTTGCATAATTACAGTTTTCCCTTGATTCTCAGTCTAGTAAATAGTTTTGAATACCTTTTTGTTTCTGTCTAAAACTTGCCCAGTCTATTGTGGTTGCTGCAATGAAAACTCCATTTGTGACTTTTGCTGCACCCTGGAGCAAGGTTCTGAGCCATCTGCTTTAGGCAGGATGCATAAAAGAGGTACAGATGGAATAGGCAAGCCTGAAATGCCTGCAGTGGGATCCTGAGCTGCTGTAGGATCAGTAGCACTGCTCTGACGTGAGTGAAGCAGTAGTAGCTCAGCTCTTACATCATGGTGGGTAGAAGCAGACAGGTTTTGCTGCATGGGTGGGCAGGATCTTCTTGATTTGCAGAGGAAGAGATGTTCTGTGTCACCTTGCTGGTGTTGCATCATGGCCTGCACTCTGGGAAAACCAGTGGCACTGCCCTTCCTCCTACCTGGCTGCTGGGGACCGCACTGAGAGCAGAAAGCAGGCAAAGGTCACACAGTGTGGCATGCCTTGCTACATGTGGCTGTCATCCTTCTGTGCATCCCTGCTCTGCCTCTGCTCCCTGTGCCAGGGCAGTGTCAGTGCAAAAAAAGCACTTGGAAGTCATCACTGTGTTTGCACACATGCAAGTGCGTGTGCTAGTCTGTCTGCAGCTCATTCCTACCCCAGGGCAGACAGGCTGGGCTCTTAAATGGTCCTATTGAACTCTCATTTGCTTGATTTGCTTGTCAGGTGCCAGAAGGACTTGCCTAATTCATCCCCTAGACTTCAACCAAGCTGTCACTGCCTTGATGGTGTCATCTGAAGTAGCCTCCTCAGGCTGCATGGTGCAGCACAAACAAACATTTTGGGTACAAGTCCTCTATATGATTTCTTTAAAGGTGATCATTGCCTGTAATTCAGTCCTGTGGTAAATTTGGGAAACAGAAAATGACAGATTTAAGGAATTAGCACTCTAAAGAAAAGGTCAGCTGGAGGCTTGAAAAATTGTGTTCAGAAGACAAGAAAGGAATTTTTACATTCTGATTTGGGAACAGGGAGTTGAGAAGCAGACACCTTGAGAAAGGTGTGCCAATCTCTAGCTGCTTGGTTTTCCATCCAGTTTAGCTGTCTACATAAATCTGGTTCAGGAGAGGAACCTCCCCCTCCAGGGAAAGCACACACTCCCAGGTCCAGGGGTTCTACCCCCTTCAACCGTGCCACACAGTATCCTGTGCTTATCTTTTCCTTTGTATCTCTTTGGAGATCAAGATCAATTCCACTGCAATCGATGGCTGTCAAGATGTGAAAAATAAAAGCTGAGCCAACATCTCTCTGTGTTTCAGCACCTTCCACAAATAAACCTGGCAGACTGAATTACTCTGCTGGGAACCCAAAGAAAAAAAAAAGCTAAAAAAATAGCTTGTTTTTTTTGCCTTATTTATTTGGGTGAGGTACTTCTGGTATCATCAGGATTTTGCCAACACGTTACAGTGAAGTGCCAGAGTTGAGGGTGTGGAAGACATCTAGCCCCAGATGCCAAGCAAGAGCCATGACTGCTTTTCAGACTCCCAAAGGGACCAGACCACCACTGCACCTAGGCATGAGGGACTTGTTTCAACAGTGTGTGACTAAAGGAGTGAGGAGCAGATCAGTGCTGGCATGGAGACAAACCTGCAGAAGGTGATTAGGAGCCCAGGGGCAAGGCCAGGCAAATAATATGGAGCTGTAGCAGGTGAGGTTTGCTGAAGATAACAGCTCAGGTTTGTCCCATTCTGCTTCTCTAGCTGCTGCTACCCCATTACTCCTCTTCATTAAATACTTTCAGTTCACACCTTCCCAACAGGAAAAGGGTTGTCATCAGATTTGATGGTTTCTGCATGCATTCCCAAGATAACCAATTTTCTTCTTTCCTGCCAATCTGTGTGACAACTTCTTTTTCACGGGGCAAAGCTGTAAGGAAAGTACACACAGTGCTGGATATATGGATACATGGCGTGGGTGCTGCTGCTGTGGGGCTCCAGTCTGCAGCACATAAGCACCAGCCCATCCTTCATTTGCAAAATCCATCCTGTGGAACCTGATGTTAAGGCTAACAGCTCTTCGCTTCATTTTCTTTAGATTCTCTGAATATGCTTAATGAAGGGAGGTGGGAAGAATGTGGGTGTGAAGAGGTCAGCCTTTCAGGTGTAAGAATTAAGAAAGCTGAATCACTCTTGAGCATGATATGAGCAGCACAGTAATGTGTTCAGATACATAACATTTATCATTTAATTGTGGATTTTCTAATTAAAGCTGTATCTGGATGGGGCTCCAGCTTTTCTGCTGCACCTCCTTTGCCCACACACCCACATTGTCCTCTTTCAGCTATTGCCTAATTGCTGTCTGCTGGGAATAGCCCTTGCAGAGTCCTTTGGTGACATCACCTGCCTGGAGCAGTGACAGAGCCATGAGCCATCTCCAAAAGGCAGGAGCACTGCTTGCTGAGATGGCTGTGGTCCCACAAGCACTGGCTCTGCCTCTGCTGCAGAGTCTGCTCATCCTGCTGCTGCTGCCCTAGCACACTGCACCTGCCAATGTCTGTTTAATGGCTTTCACTGCTGAGCCCAAGGTAATGGCTTTCCTACACGAGACTTCTGTTATCATTGGCACTCTTGATATATCCTGCAGCCTGTTTTAATCTCTTGGTTTTCATAGCTTCAAATCCTCTGTTTTTCTTCCTGGATGTGCTTTTTTTTCTTTTTAGATGTATTCTGTGAGTGGCATAAATTTGAGCTTAAGCCACGGAAGGGCTTTTAGGTCAGAGAGTTATACAGCATTGCTGTGAAATATGCTCTTGAATCATTAAGGTAAATTGCTGGAGCATCAGTGCTGCTCCAGCTGGACTATAATACTTAAGCCCTAAGTGGCCATTTCATGTCCTTTGGAACATTCTTGCTCTGAGCAAAGTGAAATTATCCATCAAACCCACTTATACCTACTGAAACCTGCAGAGGGGATGGCATTTCAATGCAACAGATTTCATGGTCTGCATTAAATAATCAGCCTAGAGGAGATTCTTGGGTTACAGAGACAAGTCCTCTGCTGTTTCTGTTGCCACAGAGACTATTTCATAAAACTACTCAACCCCAGCTAAAAGCACAACATTGGGTCTGGGTTAATATTTTTCCCTGTGGCTTTTTGGCTCTGCTGTGCTACTTGGAAGGTTGTCTCAAAATCCTGCTTCTCTTGCAGCAAAAACGAAACTCTCTTCCAAATTCCAGCTGAAGTTTATTCATGGCCAGCTTGTCTTCATTGTCCTGGTTGTTCTTTCATTTGAATAAATCTCCCTAGCAGGAATTACCTGTCATATGAGTTTGTTTCTTCTGCCTTAGCTATGCTTTTGTCAGGTAGAAGAAGTGGCTGAGCCAGTGCAGAGTCCAGTTCTCCTGATGGCACCACTGACATCCAGGGCCAATTGAGATCCCCAGGGTAAGGAGATTCCCACTAGTCAATAGCATAGAGTAGCCTCATGAAGCAAGTCCAGAATGAGCTCTTTAATTACTTCAGCTAGCAGAATTTGTAATTAGAGATGATCCTGATACTTGCTGTCAGTGTCTTGGCAGAAGTGTTGCTGTTTAAGAGTTTCTCATTTTAGCTCTGATTGAGCTATTGCTCCAATTTAGCATATTTCCAGGCATATTGTGTGGGCAGATGAAAGAACAGTGCTTGCTAAATACATGAATTAAACATTCTCTTGACAGACTTTAACCTTCATTTAATCCAAAGGTGTCAGAAAAATCGATAGCTAGGGATGCACTCCTTGAACTTAACAACAGCTGCAGGAGTGGAATGCAGGTCTGGAAAGGACCATGGGTAGCCAGCCATCTTTTAAAACTTTTAAAATTTTATTTCAGTTGAATAGATAGACATATATATTAAAAATGTTTGTAGAGGCAGATCCCAATTCCCCACTAGTTCAAACAAGGACCATGGGCTATCCTTGGCAGACAGCAGCAGCTCCAGCATGAGATCCTGTATGTGAGGGGCCTGAGATCTGTTGTGCTCATGGCTCTGTTCCTGAGCTGTGGTGAACAAGACAAGGGCAGTGGCCACTTTTCCCCAAGCATGTACACAGTCTGTCTCCTTCCTTTCAGCAGCTGAATGCTGCCTGCTGTTTCTGCACAGGGCTCAGGCTCTCCCCCTTTGCCCTTCTCTGGCAGTTCTTGCTTCTGCTTCTCATTCACCCCCAGCACAGTGCTGCTGCCTGGATTTCCTAATGTCAAAGCAAAATCACTGCATTTGCCCCAACAAAATCACTCCTGTGGTGTTTGCCCCCACCTCTTGTTGTACCATCCTACCGAGGCTTCCAACACATTTACCTGTGTAATTTCCAGTTTTTGTTCCTTGCTTTACATCTTTTTGTACCTTCAAATGCATTCTCTGTGCCATTGTGTCTTCTCTTTGCCACCACCCCCTGCTTCACATCAGTCTCCCTGCCTTGTGTCACCAGTTGAGAGGTTATAAAGATGAATGAGAAGTTTTGGGATATTTTGTAAGGGGATATGTAATAAACATACTGATTATCTTCTTTCCCAGGGTAATCAATTGCAATTGCAATGTACCACTCACCAGAAAACACCTCTCAATGTGGCAGCCAAAAGTCCCCAGAGCAGATACATCAAGATGGTGCTATGGAGTTCATGCTCTCCAAACCCCAAGGAGACATATGCCCTTATGTTTAATAATAATAATAGTAAGAAAACCACTGTTGGATAAGTCCTAAAACCATGGAGAATGAAACATGAAATGTTAACTGCTTCAGCAGCTCTTCCCAGCTAAAGACTGGGGAGAATTTTGATCACTGTAACTTTACAGGACCTTTACCATGAGGACCTGCTCAACATCCTCTCAGGGTTAGGGGAACCTAAAATTTGTATTAATCTGTCTTCAAGGATGGTAATAGTTAAATCTAAAAAAACATTTCAGGTTTTCTTAGCTTCCTCTATCCCACCCAACTGTATTACAGTATCTTAGCAATATCTTCAACCAATTATTAGCAGTTATTACAAAAGATGCTCTTAGAGACTTAGCACTATAGGGGATCGATAAAGGCAAACTATATAATTGTTGTACATTTCTGAAGACCTTTTTTCACATCTTAGGGAATAAAAAGGGAGGTGGAGGGCTGAAAAAAGGTGAAGTTAGAGAATGAGCTCTGTAGTGAATATGGGCTTCACACTGTGCTGGCTGAAGGTTTTTACATTAGGGATGTTTAGAAAAATGTCACTCACTTTCCTTGTAGAATAAAGAGATGGAAAACAAGCCAATGCAATAATTATTTTTTGCAATTTTCTTGAAAGATAGAAGCCCCAAAGAGAGCAGGTATGTTGACATTTTTTTTTAATGTGCACTTTCAATCCCTTCATTTTTCATCAAGATAGGCTTTGATGGAAAACTATTTTACTGGCAATTCCATTAATAAGAAGTTCACTTCATATAAACTAGAGTAGGAAGTTGTTGAATTCTCTTCTCTTTCTCCTGCACCTCCTTAGCTATCTGTTGTTGGAAGATCCTGCTGTAACACCCTGGGGCACACCCTGTCGTGGTGTTCCCCATCTCCATCCCCATCTTCACCTGTTCACCTCTGAGGAGAGCACAGCTGCTCTGGGAAAGCCCAGCCCTGCTCTCTTGGCCATGGGGATGGTGCCCCAGTGCATAGTGAGGCACCATGGTACCAAGGAGTGGTAACCCATGGGAAAACTGAAAACTGGCCTTTTCAAAAAATGGAAGTCGTGGATTTGCATCTTGGCTTGCATTGGAGGATGAATTCCTTTGGTGCTGCCACAAAGCGTCAGTCCTCTGTCAGAGACAGCGAAGCCAGGGAAAGGGAAGGAGGGAAGAGCCCGGCCCAGCCGTGACGGGGTGGGTTGGAAGCAGGGAGTGGGATTGCTGTCTGTCACTGACATCTAGAGGACAGCACAGACAGTCTGTACATTGTGAAACGTGAGGTAACCAAACCCTGAGTGCGGTGAGCCTTCCCTGGCCCAGCACCCTTCACAGGCACAGAGATACTCGCAGCTGAAACTTGCTGGCTTTCCATACTCATGCCACCTTTAAGTATTTTACCCATTTGAACACTGACATGGCATCTTTTCCTGTCTGGGAAACACCAGCTATCTTCTGTGGGTGCCTTCTTCTTCCTCTCCCCAGCAAACACAAAATTTGAGAATGGCCAATCCAAGTCACAGCAGCAGAAGTTCCATCATGGGGAGCACGCTGGCAGAGCCACCACCCCCGTGGCTTTGCTCAGCCCATGGGCTTTGCTCAGCCAGGTGAGGGAGGCCAGGGGCTGGCAGAGCCCTCTGCCTCTAATGCTGAGGTCCATGGGCACTTGTTTGGCACCCTGTGCTGACTGCAGGGTCAGTAGGGGGCTATGGGGTGTTGTAGGGTACAATCCCTACCACAAGGTGTGTTTCCTGCCCCACTGGAATCTGGCTGGGGGCTGAATGGGATCCATCTGCTTGGAGGAGCATCCATTGTGTGATCCTGTTGTCATCCATTTGCATTATGAGCACTTTATGCCTGCCTATAAAGAGCATGTTGTTCAAGCCTCTGTTAATTCAAGATAAGGCAGCTTTTAAAATTAAAGAAAGTAAATAGGGGTGCTCCTGATAAATTAGCTGTAATTTTAGAGACATATATTCACAGTAGGCTCCTCTTGTTGGAATAGCTGAAGAGAAAGAAAATAAAAGTTATTGCAGACAGACCACCTTGTCTGTGTCTTTCTGCCAACACCATGTTTTTGCAGATGTAGAAAACAACAGGAAAGGCTCAAACAGCAATTCCTACCATTTCCAGGAAGCTTTAGAGGGATTATTTTTAACTGTTTGCTGCTCTTTGGGCTAGGATCAATTCTTTTGCCCCAGGAGATGGTCAGTAACCACTTCAAGCCAAGGAGCTGCTTCTGCACCAACAAGAGCAGCATCAGCAATGATAAAGGAGTCATTATCCCACTTGTGAGGCCACACTTGGAATGCTGTGTTCAGTTTTGGTCTCCATTAGGCAAAAAGAGAGATGGACAGGCTGGAGAAGATCTGGAGAAAGGCCGCAAAGATAATTTAAGAACTAGAAAATGTCACATGGGGAAAAGAGTTTGTTCAACCTTGAGAAGGGAGACACTATTACCATGCTCCACTATTTACAGCATGGCTATAAAGATGGAGACTCCCTTCTTACAAGGAGTCACATTGAAAATACATGGGGTAAGAAGTAAAAGTTAATCCTGAGGGGATTTTGACCAGAGATGTAAGGAAAATTTTTCACAATGAGAGCAATCAGCCATTGGAATAATCTCTCCAGGGTAATGGTGGATTGCCTAGCACTAGGCAGTTTAAAGATTTGGCTGGACAGTGTCCTGGGCCATCTTGCCTAGGCAATATTTTTGTCAAGAAAGGTTGAACCATTGTCCATGAGGTCCCTTCCAACCCAATCTTCTCTGGTTCTATGATTCCTCTCAGGGTAACAGCTCAGCACTCTGTTTAGACCACATCAAACTGGCACATAGAGGGTTAATTTCACAGGCTCACAGATTACCCTGCACGTTTTTTCAGCTCCCCTGATCAGTCTGTTCTCGTAAAGAAACTGAGAAGAATAGTAAAAGGATGAGTAAACTGTTTTGCACAAAACCAATAAAAAATTTTAGAGGGATTTTAATTGACTGCTGCATTTAATTAGCTTTTCCCATGCTTTCAGCTTTGCTCTCTGGATTTACAAGGCTGAGCTCAGTGAGCAGGTAAGGCAGTATGTGTAACCTGTGCCACTGCTTCCAGCAGCTCTGCACATTGGCTCTGGTCAGCCACCCCCATTGCTGCCTGCTTCCCTGCTGGGGAGGCTCCTGCACATCTGCTTTTGCAAGCATTGCATCTCAGTGGCTGGCACTTGCAGGTACTTATTTTATTTCATTAGATTGATGAAATATCTTCAGTAAAAAGGAGTCAACAGTGAGCATGGTCCTCATGCCTGTGGTGATAGAAATGGCATTTCTGCTCCTTCTGCACACCATGTCAGGAAAAGCAGACAAGCACAACAAGAAGAAAGTAGAAAAACCTGTTCCTCTGCAGTGAAAGCATGTTGTGTGTGGAAAATAAGTTGGGCAGTGGACACCTGATGGTGCTTCAGTAGAGCTGAACGACATGGGGATTGACTTCACAAAGCTTTAAAATTGAAAAGTTGTGCCAGTTATGCCCTGGATGAAACTTCCAAATATTTATTGTATCATGTTATAAACCAGTCAGTAGTCACTATCAAGGAAATTTCTTCAGTGGATGGAGAAAGGTGACTTTGTTCCTCCTCCCTGTTCCCCCAAACAGTGAGGGTGTCGTTGCTGTTTAGCACAGACCCTAGTGAAGCGAAGGAGGGGTATGGATGAGGTAGAAATGGCCCTAGCTTAGGTGACATCACCCTCCTGGGACAGGAGCCACCTCTTTGGAGCACTCCTGCATGAGAATGATGCTTTGGGGTCTGTTGTGCACCATCTGAGACAGCTGGTGTGGAGGACAGTGCCTCCATGGCCAGGGAAGGCTGATGGAGACAAGTCCAGGGGCTCAGCTCAGTGCCATACAGGGACACCCCAGCAATCAAACCAGCTGCTAAAGGAAATCAATTTGAAAAGCAGATGGTTTAATTAGAGCACTAAGCTCCCTCCTTGTAATGCTATGTCTCCAGATAGTTTTACTGTTTTATTAACAAGTCTCTTGTACTTATTTCTTTCCTGTTGACAGATGCTTTAATCAGGGTTATATAAAGTCCTGTTTTCATCCCTACTTTGCCTAGAAATAGATTAAAGAAAAGCTGAAATACAGATTAATAATTATATGCAGAGTGAAATATTATCCACACTCATTTTTCAAGTAAAAAATTGCAATTTTAAGCCAATTGCCTTATTGCTCCACAGCAGTATGTGCTTGCCTAGGAGTGGTTTCTCCAGGGAAGCAGCTGTTTTACTGAGGCTGACAGGAGCTCTGTGCCACTGAGGGAGAGGCAGAGTGAAATACCTCTCCTTGCACAGGCTCACAGAAATGGGAAAATTCCCCTCAGAGAATTTCAGTGCTGCTGCTGTCAAGTCAGAAAATTAGGCTGCAATTAGACAGGCCCCTGTGAATCAGTGTTGCTTCTCCTATACACTTTACTGAGCAGCCAGACTGAAACTATGTAGAAAGACACAAGTTCACCAAAATTCCTGGAGTAAAGTTAGCCCTCCTCATTGCTGGGTTCAAAGACACTCTTGCAGGAAGCAGAAGCTTGCCATCAATGGTGCTCCTGCATGCTTGCTTGGCTGTGTAGGCAGAAGGACCAAGAGATGGACAGGTACATCTTGAAAACAGCAGTGTGCTTTCTCACAACCCAAACCACCTGAAGCACAAGGTCTGTCAAAGCAAACCATGGTCAGAGCAGCCACGAGACCTAAACAGCACTGCTCTCAATTGTTTAAATATTGGTTATGACCCTCAACCTCAGGGATTCCATCATGATCATAGCAACTCTGTAGATGCCCCCACCTCCTCAGTGGTGTTACCATTGGATAAGTGTGTCATCATTCTGTGGACATTAGCTGCAGTCCAAAAGCCAAATTCATCCTCTAGCCTTTCATTCAATTTAGAAAACATACTAATGTAGTTAGCTCAATTTAGGATGAAATGGATGGATGTAGCTTAGCTCAGTTTAAGATAAGTAAATGAATGTTCTTATGTGCACAAGGTATCAAAGTTCTCATTACCTCAAATGGACGACTAGAGAAGGCTGCTTGAATGCAGGCATTTGGCTGTCTAATGCTGGACCCAAATTCTGTCTTCTGTGGAAAAGATAAGAGATCTCCATATTCTATCCCATATCCATCTCCAATGCACCAGTGTCACAGCTCCCAGACCTCCAGGGACACTCTTTCTTTTTGCTTGTTCTACTACCATTGCCCAAAACTTTGCTGTAGTCACTGCTAGGCAAGATTTTGGGGATGAAAGAAAATTAGGAAAAGTCTGCTTTGAGTAATTTTAGAAGTTCCACTTTTAGTGAAAAAACTAATTTATGCATAAAATTAAAGGCCAGTTGAAGAAATTTGGTCTTACAAGAACTTTGAAGGTCTCAGCTGAGCTTAAGATTTTCTCCAAACCTGTATGTTGGCATTGCATTTCTTATTGACTGAAAATGCTCTTACTGCTAATAAGATACTAACCTGGTTGTGCCTTATTTTACATATAAAAAAAGAGCAGAGCATCTTGAATTCTTCTTCAGGGAAGGACAAGACAGGTCAGGGAATGGTACAACCTTCAACATTCCCTATAAATGGCTTTTTCACAAGCTGCATTAAATAAACAATAACCACTATATGTTGCAGGTTCTGTGGTTTAACTAAAAGAGGCCATAACCCTCTAGAGTTTACAAGTGCTTTGTATAAACTAAAATAGTTTGGCTGACATCTGCTTTTGCAGCAGATTTCCCATAGCATCCAGCTATTCCAGTTTATTCATAATTAAATCACAACAGAGACATCTGCTTTAAAGTGAAAGTAAATCTTCCAAAGCAGTTACAGCTGCATGGTCTTGATATCTTTTTTTTAGAGCAATGGGACCATCTTCCTTTCAAAATGGTCTTTAATTAATCTCCTTCTTCCAACTACCTCTATAAATACTACCATTGTCTATGGTTTGTTACCACAGTAGATTACTGAACTAGAAACAACACAGAAGGACCTTTTAGATAAGATTACAGGGAATGCAGCTGTGGCAGAAGAGGAAGGAGCAGGAGTGGCACAGAGCTTAGCAGAAATGTCAGTGACACAAGCAATGATAACCTTTAAAAATGTTTCCTATGAAGCAGAGATCAGGAAACAATATAATCAGATCTTTACTGATATCAGGTAAGAACATAATCAGGTCTTTATTGATACCAGATAATATAAAAAACCCCTCTTACACAGAAAATGTTTACTCAGGCTTTTCAGCTCAACTGGCATTTCATCTGGTTTAGGTGTTGGGAAGGGAGAGCAATCAATGGAGCAAATGACTCCTTTCACACAGGCCAGCTGTCTTCATAAAATATTTTATAAATCATAGGAGTAAAAGTAAAGTCCCGTTCATCCATGCTTTTGCAGTAAATCATCACCCCCTGGTTTTAATTGTTGCACTTCTGTTTCAAAGGAAGCCCAGATTTCTTCTGTGTTTTCCTTTACCCTTTCATCAAGTGTCCTGATTATAACATCCTATTTTTGTGTTCACAAAATTACTTGTCTTGAATTTGCAGCCAGGGCCTGAGAGGAGAACTGACTGGCTGTAGGGATAAGAGAGGTCTCCCAAAACTTGTATTCCTACTAAAATTATTACAATAAATGGTTTATCACCTCTGAGCAAAATATCTGCAAATAGGAAATACTTTTCCCAGATACTTAGAAAGGAAAATTGCATTTTCCCTATCAGGTGTCAAGTAAAGCAGCAAAATGCTTTGGTTTTCTTCATCCTCTTTTTAGCCAAATCCAGGTTTGGTCAAGTCTCAGCAAAGCTGTGTCACCCAGAAAATTTGTTTCCTCCCTGAAACAAAGCAGCAGCTTGCAGACCTGCTCAAGCACAAACCTTGACACAGACAAACCCACCTCCAGCAGTGACAGATCCAGGCAGACCTGAGCCCCAGAGACATTTTGTGCAGCCTCCAGTCAATAGGAGGTTGTTCCTGTCCCTTGTCCTGCCCCTGCTGTGGTGCCCAGACTGGTGGTGTGCTCAGACTGGGTGTCCCTCCAACACCAGGGAAGCCTTGTGGGTTACAGATGATGAGGGTGGTGTTGGGATGGTGCCTTTGCAGGAAGCAGGATGGTGTCCCAAGGACATGTTCGTGACTTGTGAGTGGGAAGGGAAGGGAGATCTTGATGTTTTGTGAACTCCAAAAAAAGAGGGTGAGAAAAACATGTCCTAGGAGAAGATTTATATAAGGCAGTGGTTGAGCTTACTTGAAGATGAATAGGGGAATCAAGACATAGGTGAGCCATCATGTCTCAGAAATCATACATGACAAGCCAGCTGAAACTAGTATGAACCAGGTAATTCAAGGGGATTTCAAGATCTTTTTGGAAACTGAGTCTTGTAAGGGCAGCTGTGCCTAGAAATGGAATCATTAATGACATTTAATGCTGAGATTGCACAGGTAGTGGTATCAGGCATTTGGAAATAAATGTAGCAAAACAGGGATAACCAGGTAGTTTGTCTGGGAGGAAACTGGGTGGAGAAAGGTAGGCAGGGGTGGTGAAAAAAGGAGCAGAATATGGGGGTGGGGGGGGGGGGGGGCAGAAATGGAGAATGAGTCAATAAACCATCCTATGAACATCAGGAGCTGGGATATTCACTGGCAGGAGCATGGACACCATTCAGGCAGTGCTGAAGCTGATGTGCACATCTGAAGCCCACCAGGATGCTGAAGGAAACACCCTGGATGATCCCCTGGACTCCCCATCAGTCCAAAGGATTTATGTGGAAGTTAGAGCAGGGTGGAAGTGTACTACAGTTGGAGGGCATGGAGTTGGAGGGCACAGAGAGGAGTGGCAGAGCTGGAACACCTTGGAAATTACCCAGGTGTGATCTGTCAATCTGTTAGAGTTTTCCATTACATTTGTCAGCCTCAAACAGGTAGATAAAACTGCAGTCATCCAATGGAAAAAATCACAGGGTTATCACTCATCCTAAATATAAATATAAAATTCATCTTGCCTGCTCTAAAAATGAAGAAAATAAGTATTGCATGAGGCTTTGAACATTTTTTTTTTGTTTGTGAAAAAAACACCTTTGCATTCAATAGGTGTTTCTTAATGCACGGACAGGTAAGGTGAAACATTTGTTGACTAATCCATTGTTAACTTGGCTTTTTCTCTTTACAATGAATCATGATGAAACATGTATGGATTGAGAAAGTGACAGAGTAGTGCTCATCATTTAGGAGCTGGTTTATGAACAAATAATGCTGGACTGTTCCCTATTAACCAGCTGTTCTGGCAGATAATAGTTCAGCTCCAAGCACTCTAAGCAAGAATGGAGCAGCCTCTGCAGCCTTGCACATCTCCATGGGCCTGGGAGTGCAAAACACAGAAGGGCTCTCACTGGGTTAAGCACTCAGAAACTCTCCAAGTGCATCCATAATCTGCTTACTGGCTAAGCTGGTTGGGAAGCAAGGGGCTGAGATTCTGCTGACCTTGCCTGAGGGGTCATCTCAGTACACACAAATTTCAGAGGGTCTCAGACTGCAAAGGCAGTGTGCTGGCCCTGCTCAAAATTATTGGTACTGCATCAGAGATGTGTGGTTGCCTTGTCTGCATGAGCATTTAGAAGAACTATGGGTGTGATAGTGATGATAATCTGCTGTTATTTGGGGAGTTTAACAAAATTGACAAAAGACAAAAAATGGTTGCAGAAAAAATCAAATGTCCATTTTTCAGCAGAACTAATAACAATAAATTCAGGTAAAGGTCAGGGATTTCTTTTCCGTGGTGCTCATTGAATGCACAAAGTTTCCTGTACATCATAGTACATTTAGATTAAAAAAAAAAAATAAATATATATATATATGTGTGTGGGTGCGTGCACGCATGTGTGTGTGTGTGTGTGTGTGTAAATTCTAAAGGACTGGCTGAGTCCAGTGGAGTAAAGCTATGTCTCTATCTTGAAAATTCAGTGTGATATGATGCATTTTCATACTTGTTCAAGTTATCTTTAGAAATATTCATTATACAACATTTTGTTTCCTCAATTTGAATATTTATCTATACTTCAGACAAGAACACTAACAGTGACCATTTACTTGGTATAATATTAAGTCTTTTATAGTTTCTTTTCCCTTCAACAGGAAGCCACATCCAATCCCAGGTGTTTCTAGGGTCTGGTTTAACTGGAAAAGATCAAGGCAAAGAAGGTATTAAGGACACTGGCTTTTTTCATCACCTTCCAGAGATGAAGGTGTGTCTGACCAGCCTGTAATTCCCTGAATCCTCCTTCTTACCCTGCTCAAAGACAGGACTCACATTTGTTTTCTTCTAGTCCTCAGGATCCTCTCCCAGTTCCCATGACCTTCCAAAGATGATCAGGATTGATTTTACAATGACACTGGCTACTGCCCTCAGCACTGCTGGGTGCATCACCAGGTTCCATGGACTTGTGTGTGCCCAGTTCCTTGAAATGATGCCTAACCTGGTTTCCCTTGCTCTAGACTTTCCCACCGGCCCTGGAAACCTGGGATTCCTGAAGAATGGTTTTACCTATAAAGACCAAGGAAAGAAGGCATCAAGCTTGGTTTTTCCCTTTTCCTCTGTCACCAGCTCTCCTGTACAATTCCTCAGTAGGCCTGTCTATCTCCTGCCTTTCTTCTGCCTTTCTTTTTCTGGTGATACAGTTGAAGAAGTCTGTTGCATTATGCCCCTCACTGGATTCAGTTTTGGAGAGTTTTAACTGTCCACGTCTCTTTCCACCTGTGCTGTGATTTTTTTCCCCTGGTTTTGAAGTGGTATCATTCCTGCAAACAAGGTAAAAAGCAAAATAAAATTAAATATTCTAGCATTTATATTTCTTATCATTTTTTCTTATCATTATTGCAGAGTAATGAATTTCACAATTGTAGGAGATCAGCAGAATGAGACTGTCAGCTATGTCTGTGTTGCAGTGGCCAGGCATGGATGGCCACCACACTTCTGTGTCTTGAAGGACCTTGTGGAGTTTTTTGCCATCTCATAGAGTTCCCTACAGGAAGCATTGCTGTTCACTGTGATGCTAGCTCCACAAATTCCCCCCACACAAATGCCTTTGGTAGAGACCACTTGTTCCCTCCATGGCTTTTCCATCCCTCAGTTTGTTGACACTGCAGGAATGTTACTGCTCCTCACCTCCCTGGTCCTGTTTGCAGTGTGGCCCTCAGTGAGCAATGGCAGAATGGA